>NC_058374.1:20476730-20782884 GCF_018350175.1 Felis catus | reverse complement strand
CGTCATGTCTTCTGCCTTTTTTCTAATTCGGTTGGTTGCTTGTTTTGTGATTAAAGTTTGAGAGTTCATTATATGTTCTTTATTTAATGTTTATTTTTGAGAGGGAGAAAGAGAAAAAGAGCTTGCGTGAGTAGGGAAGGGGCAGGCAGAGAGGGAGAGAGAATCCTAAGGAGGCTCTGTGCTGTCAGCGCAGAGCTAGATATGGGCTTGATCTCTCTGGGATTCTTTTTCTCCTCTCTCTCTGTCCCTCCCCCAATGGTGCTTGAGCACACGTGCTCGCTCTCTCTCTCTGTCTCTCTCTCTCTCTCTCAAAATAAATAAATAAACTTAAAAAAAAGATCTTTTGAATTTTTTGAGTCTCTATATTGTATGCCTCTCTTCTGTATCACCGATTAGTGCTCTTTTATTATATCTTTCATTTTACTTTCTTTGAGTTTGTTATTCTTATCTAACCTCTAAAGATGGAGAGTTACCATATGGATTTCCAATATTTCTTGTAACAACATATGCATTAAAGGCTCTAAGTGTTCCTCTAGAAATGGTTTAGCTACAAAGCCACAAGTTTTAATATTTTGTATTTTCATTTATCGTTCAGTTAAAATATTTCTAATCTCAATGTGATTGCTTTGTTAAACCACAGACTCTTTAAGAATATATTTCTTAATTTGCAAACACATGAAAATGTTCTAATTATCATTTTGTTATTAACTTTCTGTGTAATTAAGTTTTGTGATAAGAAAAGATACTCTGATTTCAGTCCTTTGAAATGTGTTGAGATTCGCATTATGGACTACCCTATGTGGTCAATTATTACAAATACTCAGTATTCTTGAAAGAATTGTGTAATTGTGGATAAGTAATGTATATATGTCAGTTAAAGTTTGTTAGTTATGTTTTAAAATCATTTGACCATTATTACTAGGTTTTATTATGCTTGTTTAACCAATTAGAGTGAGACAGGTGTTAAAATCTTCCAGTGAGAAATTTCGTATGTCAGTTTTTCCTTATGATTCTGTCAGATTCTGCTTTGTAAATATTGAAGGTATTAGTGCCTTTGAATTTTGAATAATTACATCTTTTTGATAAATCAAGCCTTTTACCATATGAAGTATTTCAATTTCTCTCTGGTAGTGCTTTTTTTAATTTTTAAGTTTTCTTATTCTAATCTTAATATAGCTATATTAGCTTTTTTTTTTTACTTTCTGTTTACAAAGTACATATTTTTCCATCCTATTACACTTTTGTTTCCTTAGATATGCCTCCTATTTTTTAAAATTATTTATTTATTTAAGTAATCTCTATACCCAACATGGGGCTCAAACTCACAACCCCAAAATCAAGAGTCACATGCTCTCTGGACTGAGCCAGCCAGGTGCCCCATGCCCCCTATTATTGTGAAATTTGAAAAATCTAGTCTGACAGTATTGAATTTCTTTGAAACATTTATTCTATTTTTGGTTTAATAAAATCGCTGAACTTTTGGAATTTAAATCTCCCATCTTACTATTTGTTTTTTATATGTCCATCCTGGTTTATGTTCTTTTTCTCTCTCAAATTTTGACTTATCTTTAGGATTGTTTGACTAATTTTTAGTATTCCATTTGTCCTTCATGTTCTAAGTTTTTTTTTTCATCTATTTTCTTTTGTGTTGATCGATTATTGTTTGCATTCTCTCTCTCCTTTTTAACAGCTTTATTACTGACATGCAAATGACATATATGGCACATATTCAAAGTGTTTAGTTTCATCCATTTTATGATACCTATTTACCTGTTAAACTATCATCAGAATCAAGATATTTAACAGATCTATCACTCCCAAAGGTCTTTTCATGCCCCTCTATAATCTCTCATTCTCCACCCTACATCTGTCTCCTGGCAACCTGTCTTTGCTTTCTATTACTATAGGAAGTTTGCATGATCTAACATTATGTATATGGAAGCAGCATGCAGAATATGCTTTATGCTGTCTGGCTTCTTTCACTGTGCATAATGTTGAGATTTAACCACATTTCTTCATGTTTCAATAGTTTGTCTTTTTTAGTACTAATATTTTATTGTATGGATATATTACAGTTGGGATTTTTAAAAATCTTTTTACCAGTTGATGGACATGAGTTGTTTCCGGTTTATGGCTATTATAAGTAAACCTGCTGTGAAGTATCATCTACAAGTCTTACGCCAATATATGCTTACCTTTCTCCTGGGTAAATGCCTTATAGTGGAATGACTGGAACATGAGATGGGCATATATTTAAATAAGTAAGAAGCTGCCAAACTGTTTTTCAGAGCGGCTCTTCAACTTTACATTCCTGCCAGAAATGTGTGAGAGTTGTAATTGTTCCACATCCTGACCAAACCTCGCTATCATCATTCTTTTTCCTTTTAGCCCTTCTAGTCTCATTGTGATTTTAATTTCCACTTCCCTGATGATTAATAATGCTGAGCACCTTTTCATGTGTTTATTTTCCATCCAAATATCTTCTTTTGTGAAGTTCTGTTCAAACCTATTGCCCATTTTTGTCATATTATTGAGTTTAAAGTTTTTTATGTATTTTAGATACAAGTCCTTGTCACCTGTGTGTTCTGCAGATCTCTTCTGCCGTTTCATGATTTGGTTTTTATTTTAGTAGTAGTGTCTTTTGAAAGCAAAAGTTTTAAATTCAGATATTCAGTTTATCCAGCTTTTTTCTTGTATACTAAGTTGCTTTTATGTTCTAATTTAGAAATCTTTATCAAACCCCAAGTCTGTAAGAGATTCTCCAATGTTTCCATCTGGGAGGTTTCTAGTTTTAGCTTTTAGATTTAGGTCAGTGAACCTTCTTAAGTTAATTTTTGACATTATGTAGGGTAAGGGTAGAGTTTCATACTTTTTTTTTTTTTTTTTTTTTTTTTTTTTTTTTATAGCTAGCCAGTGTTCTAGCACCTTTTGTTAAAATGTTATCCTTTCCTCATTGGATTGTCACGGTATCTTTGTTGAAAATCATGTGTTGGTTTATTACTGGGCCTCTCTATTCTGTTATATTAATCTGTATGTCTTTATTTACACCAGTACAATTGTGTCTGGATTACTTTAGCTATATAATAAGTCTTGAGATCAAGTAATGTAGATCCAACTTTGTTCCTTTTTTCAAAATTGTATTGGCTATTCTAGTTTCTTTACATTTCTATGAAATTTAAAATCAAGTTGTCAATTTCTACCAAAAACATCTGAACTTTTTATTGGAATTGCATTGAATCTGTAGGTCAATTTGGGGAGAATTGACATCTGAGCAATAGTGAGTTTTTTGATCTATGACCATGGTATATCTCTCATTTTATTTAAGTCTTTGTTAATTTCTCTTAGGAACATCTTTTGTCAAATGATACCTAAATATTCCATATTTTTTATACTCTTCTTAATTGGCATTTTTAAATTTCAATTTCTAATGGCCTTTGTGAGTATATAGAAATACAATTGATTTTTATATATTTATTGATCTTTTATCCTGAAACTTTGCTAAATTCACATATTGGTCCTAGTACCTTATTTATTTATTTACTTTCTTATTTATTTTGGTTCACTCCTTGAGATTTTTCTACATAGATGATTATGTGCCCTGCAAATACAGTTTTACCTCTTCCTTTCCAATTTTGAGGCCTTAACTATCTTTTTGTTGCCTTTTTGATTAGATAGGACCTCCAATTTTAAGTGATGAAAGAAGATATCTTGGTTTCCTTGTTGATCTTAGAAAGCATTTAAGAATGATGTTAGATTTAGGCTCTTCATCAAGATGAGCAAAGTCCCTTCTGTTTCTAGTTTTTTGATAGTTTTTATTTTAAATAGATGTTAGATTTTGTCGAAAATTTTTTCTGCAGCAAATAAGACAATAATGTGGCCTTTCTCTTTTATGTGTTAATATAGTGAAAAAAGGGGCACTGGGTGGCTCAGTCGGTTGAGCGTCCGACTTCAGCTCGGGTCATGATCTCACGGTTCATGAGTTCGAGCCCTGCATCGGGGTGACTGCTGTCAGTGCAGAGCCTGCTTCGGATCCTCTGTCCCTGCCCCTTTCTGCCCCTCCCCTGTTCACGCTCTCTCTGCCAAAAAAAAAAGAAAAAAAATTTTTTTTAAATATACAGTGAAACATCTGTCAGAATGGCTAACATTAACAACTCAGACAACAGATGTTGGCGAGGATGCAGAGAGGATCTCTTTTGCACTGCTGGTGGGAATGCAAACTGGTGAAGCCACTCTGGAAAAACAGTATGGAGGTTCCTCAAAAAATTAAAAATAGAACTACCCTGCGACCCAGCAATTGCACTACTAGGTGTTTATCCAAGGGATACAGGGATGCTGTTTCAAAGGGGCACACACACCCCCATGTTTATAGCAGCACTATCAACAATAGCCAAAGTATGGAAAGAGCCCAAATGCCCATCCAGGGATGAATGGATAAAGAAAATGGGGTGTATATATACAATGGAGTATTACTCAGCAATCAAAAAGAATGAAATCTTACCATCTGCAACTACGTGGATGGAACTAGAGGGTATTATGCTAAGCGAAATTAGTCAGAGAAAGACAAATATCATATGACTTCACTCATATGAGGACTTTTAGAGACAAAACAGATGAACATAGGGGAAGGGAATCAAAAATAATATAAAAACAGGGAGGAGGACAAAACAGAAGAGACTCTTAAATATGGAGAACAAATGGAGGGTTGCTGGAGGGGTTGTGGGAGGGGGGATGGTCTAAATCGGTAAGGGGCATTAAGGAATCTGCTGAAATCATTGTTGCACTATATGCTAACTAACTTGGATGTAAATTAAAAAAATATATATATAAACACACAAATATATATATAATATATACTATCTATATACATATAATATATTGTATACAATATTGTATGTATACAATGTATATTGTATACAATGTATTGTGTGTGTATATATATATATATGTATAGTATGTATTGTATATATATTGAGAGAGAGAGAAAATATTAAAGCAGGGATAAACTTATCTTCCAGGGATAAACTCCACTTTGTCATTAGTATCATTTTCATGTATTGTGAATTTGTATGAGAATTTTTTTAATGCTTATTTATTTTTGAGAGAGAGAGACAGAGACAGAGGATCCAAAACAGACTCTACACTGAGCAGAGAACCTGTTGTGGGGCTCAGACTCACAAACAATGAGATCACGACCTGAGCTGAAGTCGTATGCTTAAATGATTGAGCCACCCAGGTGCCCCTGGATGAGAATTTTTTTTTAATTATGTCTATGTTCATGAGGGAGATTGGTCTATAACTTCATTTTTTTTTCATATTGGTGTCTGATTTTCATATCAGGTAACTTAGCCTCACTGAAAGCATCGGGAAGTATTCTGTCATATTTTCTTTTCTACAAGCATTTGTATAGAATGTCATGTCTCTTTTTCTTTTCTTTTCTTTTAAATTTATTTACTTTTGAGGGAGAGTGCAAGTGGGGGAGGGGCAGAGAGAGAGGAAGAAAGGGAGAATCCCAAGTAGGCTCCACATGGTACACAGAGCCTGATGCAGAGCTCAAACCTGTGAAACCTTGAAATCATGACCTGAGCCAAAATCAAGAGTCTGGACACTAAGCTGACTGAGCCACTCAGGCGCCCCTCACGTCTCTTTTCTTAAGTGAGCTGGTAGTTTCTATCTTTGAAGGGATTTGACCGTTTCCTCTAAGCTTTTAAGTGTATTGGCATCAGTTGCTTGTAATATTCCTTTATTATCATTTTAATATCTGTAATGATGTCTTTTGTTTCTGATCATGGTAGTTTGTGTCCTCTGTTTTATTTCTGATCAGGGTCTTTTAAAGTACATGCATTTTACTGGTTTTCCTTAAAAATCAACTTTCAGTGTTACTGATTTTCTTCATTGTTTTTCAGTTTTGTATTTCATTGCTTTCTACTCTTCCACTGATTTTTTTTCATGTCTTCTACTTATTTTGGCTTAATTTGCTTTTTCTAGTTTTTTAAGGTGGAAGCTTAGGTCACTGATTTGAGAACCTCCTTCTTTACTGTTACTGCTGTAAATTTCCTCTGAACACTGTTTAATTTAAATATAATTTTATACCTTTATATATTTATATTACATCTTAGCTATATCCCACAAATTTTTATATTATATTTCATTTTTATTCAATTCAAAATATTCTTTTTGTTAATGTTTATTATTTTAATGTTTATTTATTTTAGAGAGAGAGAGAGAGAGAGACAACTCGTGAGCAGGGGAGGGACAGAGAGAGAGGGAGACACAGAATCTGAAGCAGGCTCCAGGCTCTGAGCTGTCAGCACAGAGCCCGACGCGGGGCTTGAACTCATGAACTGTGAGATCATGACCTGAGCCAAAGTTGGACGCTTAACTGACTGAACCACCAAGGCTCCCCTCAATTCAAAATATTCTAATTTCTCTTTTGATTTTTCTTTTTGACTCATGTTTAGTTACCTATTTGATGTTTATTTTCCAGAAATCTGTTACTGCCTTCTTTTTGCATATAGTTTTTTAAATTTCAGTATTACAGTTTTTGAAATCTTGGGTGAGCATTTAATTCATTTATATTTAGTATTATTGACATTTTGGGATTTAAATTTGTTATCTCAGTGTTTGCTTTCTGTTTGCCCTTTGTTTTATGGCCTTGTTTTTGTTGTTCTTTCCTTTCTTGGTTTCTTTTGGATTTATTAATTTTTTTAATTTCCATTTCTCCCCTCTATGAACTTGGTGTAGCTACATACTCTTTTATTCTTCTATTATTGGTTAATCTAGAGTATTTAAGTGCATCTTAACTTATTATACTATTGTATGACTTTCTTTTTGCCACTCTCCAGACGGTAAAATGGTGTTGGACCCTTCGTATCATCTGTCTTCTTCCTAACCTTTTTGTATTATCATATGAGTTGAATTGTATCACTCCCAAAATTCAAATGGCAACTCCCAGTATCTTAAAATGTGACAAGCAGCTATAGGGTCACTGCATATTTAGTTAGTTCAAATGAGGTCATACTGGAGTTTTTGTATGTAGAACTGTATGATGATGTAGCATTTCCTTTCCTGAATTTCTTTGTTTCAGGGCTTATATCTTTAAAAAAAAAAAAAAAAAGAAAATCCAAGGTAGTTAACATACAGTGTAATAATGGTTTCAGGAGTAGAATTTAGTGATTTATCATTTACATATAACCATATATGTACATATCTCATACATATATCATACACATAACCCAGTGCTCATCCCAACAGGTGCCCTCCTTAATGCCCATCACCCATTTAGCCCATCACCCCGCCAAACTCATCCAACAACCCTTGATTTGTTCTCTGTATTTACATGATTTGCCTCCCTCTCTGTTTTTATCTTATTTTTCCTTCCCTTCCCCTGTGTCATGTTTTGTTTCTTAAATTCCACATATGAGTGAAATCATATTTATCTTTTTCTAACTTATTTTGCTTAGCATAATACATTCTAGTTCCATCTACGTTGTTGCAAATGGCAAGATTTCATTCTTTTTGATTGCCTAGTAATATTCCATTATATGTGTATATATATACACATATATATATGTATATGTATATGTATACATATATATACACACACATACATACATACACACACACACACACACCACATCTTCTTTATCCATTCATCCATCGATGGACATTTGGGCTCTTTCCATAATTTGGCTGTTGTTGATAGTGCTGCTATAAACATTGGGGTGCATGTGCCCCCTTTGAATCCACATTTTTGTATCATTTAGGTAAATACTTAATAGTGCAATTGCTAGGTTGTAGGGTAGCTCTATTTTTAATTTTTTTGAGGAACCTCCACACTGTTTTCCAGAGCAGCTATGCCAGTTTGCATTCCCACCATCAGTGCAAAAGTGGTCCCCTTTCTTAGCATCCTTGCCAACATCTGTTGTTTCCAGAGCTGTTAATTTTAGCCTTTCTGACAGGTGTGAGGTGGTATCTCATTGTGGTTTTGATTTCTGTTTCTGATGATGAGTGATGCTGAGTATCTTTTCATGTGCCTTTTAACCACCTGGCTGTCTTCTTTGGAAACGTGTCTGTGTCTTTTGTCCATTTCTTCACTGGATTATTTGTTTCTTAGGTGTTGAGTTTGATAAGTTCTTTATAGATTTTGGATACTAACCCTTTATCCAATATGTCATTTGCAGATATTTTCTCCCATTCCATAGGTTGCCTTTTAGTTTTGTTGATTGTTCACTTTGCTCTGCAGAAGTTTTTTTTATCTTGACAGGGTCTTAATATTTCATTTTTGCTTTTGTTTCTTTTGTCTCAGGAGACATCTCTAGTAAGAAGTTTCTGTGGCCAAGGTCAAAGAGGTTGCTTCCTGTTTTCTCCTCTAGGATTTTGATGGTTTCCTGTCTTAGTTTCAGGATGGTTTCCTGTACATATAGTACATACTGCCTTGATGATTACAGCTTTGTAATACAGCTTAAAGTCCAGAATTGTGATGCCTGCAGCTTTGGTTTTCTTTTTCAACATTACTTTGGCTGTTCAGGGTCTTTTGTGGTTCCATACAAATTTCAGAATTGTTTGTCCTACTCTGTGAAGAATACTGGTGTTGTTTTGATAGGGATTGCGTTGAATGTGTAGATTGCTTTGGGTAGTATGACCATTTTAACAATATGTGTTCTTCCAACCCATGAGCATGGAATGTTTTTCCGTTTCTTTGTGTGGTCTTCAATTTCTTTCATAAGCTTTCTAGAGTTTTCAGCATACAGATCTTTTACCTCTTTAGTTAGGTTTATTCCTAGTTATTTTATGGTTTTTGGTGCAGTTGTAAACCAAGGCTAATATTCTTACTAGAATTTTTATCTATGGTTTCTGTGGTGGAACTGGCCATAGAAATGTAATCACACTTGGCTCTTATTTGATAAATTAATCCAGTGTTCCAAGTAATATATCATGGTGACTTCTGCTGCGAGAGCATAATAACGAGGGGAGTAGTGACAAAATACTGGATTTTTAAGGTTGGGAGAACTGACTTCTAGTTTAGCATCACTGTTTATTACCTTACTTGATCTACAAGTTAGTTTTCTTATAACTTAAAACCATACAAAACTTGTGAAGTTATCTACTCTTTCCACCTGAGAAATAAGAGTATATATGTTAAAATATTTTATAAACTGAGAAACCTTAAACATAGTTTTCTTTTTATTCTAGCCTTCTTTGAGATCCTGTTGTAATTTTCAAAGTTTTTATCTACATTTACACTTTTCTTTTTGTCTTTGTATTACTAGAAACCAAATGGAGATAAATATGTCCCAGTTGATCTCTCTGCTGTTTGTGTTAAGAAGTTGAATCTTTCTTCAAGAGTTTCTGTACTATTTTCCCTAGAGCTTTTGGTTTTATCCAGTATATATTTGGGAAGGTTTTAATTTCATATCTGTAAGCTCTTACAAAGTATCGATGTAAAATGATGTAATTGAGAAATGTGCTTCTAGGAAAGGGTGCTCTGGGGATATGACATGTTGGTGAATGACCACAGACAGAGGTTAATGTACCCATGTATAGCTCGCATAGACAAATTGGCGTAAGGAAAATATTAGAGTAGAAGGCTAGCTGGTTATTTTACTGATGATTCCATGTCAAATAGGGTTAATACAAAATTTTTATCATCATCATCCACATTTCTAACCTCTTTTGAGTACCAGATACTGTTCTCTGTGCTGTATATGGAGTAGCTTATTTAATCCTCACAAGAACCCTAAATTAACAATGTTTTATCCATCTTACAAAGGATGATTGGTTTGGGGGGACCACTGTGATATATATCCTTGAATCATATTCAGTAACAATTTTTTAGGGCCCAAACCACAGACATATCAGGAACTGTACATCACTTAAGCAGTATAAATAAATTTAGCATTAAGCCATCCATGGAATTTCTTAACCTTCTTAAGCTCGTGGAAGGGTCAAACCCCAGTAATTTCTCCCTGAATTTGCCAGAGCTTTCATTAGTGATAGTGCCTAGAGCGCTTTGTAGCAATAAGTACAAGATGAAAAATTTCCAAAGAGTAGGAATATGAAACAAAAAGCAAAAATGTTTAGAGTTATTTCAGATTATTTTATAATTACTTGGCATTATAAATTAAGGTGGTGATGCTAATTTGTTTTCAATTCCTGAAACAATATGGTAAAATATTTTAAATAAGCAGGTGTCAAACATTTTTTGTTAAAATCGCCATTCAGATATACGATCAATAAAAAAGAGGTTTTGATGAGTCATTGGGTGAGCAAAACCAGATAATTTTCTACCATAAATCTTACAACAAATAAATCTTTTAAAATAAAATGGTTCCTTCCCCTTCCCCCCCCCCCCCCCACTGGTGACCTAATAGTGATGGTCTGCAGTGTTTTATGTAGGAGACCTGGATTCCGTTCCTCTTCTCGTTATCTCTCTCCCTGCGGCTGCAATGAATAAAATAAGAAAGAAAATCACTATCCTGCATCCTTACTGCCATGGGCTGTACCCTTGTCAGATTTCACAAGCTAAGCTAGATGGGTCTGGTCAGTACCGGGATTGAAGACCTCAAAGAAAACAGAGTCTGTGGAACACACAGCTTCTGTGCAGCCAGTATTTCATCTTTCTTGGACTCTTGTCTTATAGTTATGATTGCACTTTACTACTTGATTGATTTACTTGCTCTAGGGGGGGAAAGGTCTCTAAAAGCAAATGTATTCCTAGTAATTTAAATCAGTGCATTTATTTATTTTCCCTTTTCACATTTGGAAGTCTATTTAGTTTGAAAGGTGTTTGGCCATATTTTTGAAGAGACACGAAGTGTTCCAGTCAGCACTTTTTTGTTGTCTAAAAATTTAGTTTTTCAGGAACTTTTCATTTTATTTATCTGCCAAGTGTTGTCTGTTTCTGTGCGTTTGGAGAAATAGTGTTGCCCTTATTTTACAAATGATATAATACCACACATGAAATTATTTTTAAATAATTTATATAATTATTGTAATTAATACAAATACAATGTAACTGGGAAGATTCAAATTTTAGATTGTTTTCTTCTTCCCTCTAAAGTAGATTAATAAAGGGGTGACTGGGTGGCTCAGCCAGTTGGGTGTCCGACCTCAGCTCAGGTCATGATCTCACGGTTAGGGAGTTCGAGTCCTGAGTCGGGCTCTGTGCTGACAGCTTGGAGCCTGGAGCCCGCTTTGGATTCTGTGTCTCCCTCTCTCTCTCTCTCTGCCCCTCCCCACTCACTGTGTGTGTGTGTGTGTGTGTGTGTGTGTGTGTGTGTGTGTCTCTCTCTCTCTCTCAAAAATAAAAACATTAAAAAAATTTTTTTAAATAGATTAATAAATATACTCTGTAATTTTAAAATTTAATTTAGAGGTCTCGTGGCACAAAATCAGACAGTCAGATCAATGGAACATAATAGTGAACCCAGAAATGGACCCACAAATGTATGACCAACTAATCTTTGACAAAGCAGGAACGAATATCCAATGGAATAAAGACAGTCTCTTCAGCAAATGGTGCTGGGAAAACTGGACAGCAACGTGCAGAAAAATGAACCTGGACCACTTTCTTACACCATACACAAAAATAAACTCAAAATGGATGAAAGACCTAAACGTAAGGTGGGAAGCCATCAAAACTCCTCGAGGAGAAAGCAGGCAAAAACCTCTTTGACCTTGGCCACAGCGATTTCTTATTCAACACATCTCCAGAGGCAAGGGAAACCAAAGTAAAAATGAACTATCAAAATAAAAAGCTTCTGCACAGCAAAGGAAACAATCAGCAAAACTAAAAGGCAACCAATGAAATGGGAGAAGACATATCCGATAAAATGACATATCAGATAAAGGGTTAGTAGCCAAAATCTATAAAGAACTTATCAAACTCAACACCCAAAAAACATATAATCCAGTGAAAAAAAGGGCAAAAGATGTGAATAGATACTACTCCAAAGAAGACATCCAGATGGCCAACCAACACATGAAAAAATGTACAACATCACTCATCATCAGGGAAATACAAGTCAAAACCACAACGAGATACCACCTCACAACTGTCAGAATGGCTAACAATAACAGCTCAGGCAACAACAGATGTTGGCGAGGATGCAGAGAAAGAGGATCTCTTTTGCACTGCTGGTGGGAATGCAAACTGGTGCAGCCGCTCTGGAAAACAGTATGGAGGTTCCTCAGAAAACTAAAAATAGAACTACCCTACAACCCAGCAATTGCACTACTAGGTATTTATCCAAGAGATACATGTGTGCTGTTTCGAAGGGGCACATGCACCCCAGTGTTTATAGCAGCACTATCCACAATAGCCAAAGTATGGAAAGAGCCCAAATGTCCAACAACAGATGAATGGATAAAGAAGATGTGGTATATATATACAATGGAGTATTACTTCGCAATCAAAAAGAATGAAATCTTGCCATTTGCAACAACATGGATGAAACTAGAGGGTATTCTGCTAAGCGAAATTAGAGAAAGACAAATATATGACTTCACTCATATGAGGACTTTAAGATACAAAACAGATGAACATAAGGGAAGGGAAGCAAAAAGAATATAAAAGCAGGGAGGGGGACAAAACATAAGAGCCTCTTAAATATAGAGAACAATACAAGGGTTGCTGGAGGGGTTGTGGGAGGGGGGATGGGCTAAATGCGTAACGGGCATTAAGGAATCTGCTGAAATCATTGTTGCACTATATGCTAACTAACTTGGATGTAAATTAAAAAGTAAATGAATTTTTAAAAAGTTATAAAATGGCAATATAATTCTATTTAGTTGCCTAGAAATAAAGGAAGGTAGGTATTTAAAAAAGTAAACTGAGTTCTCTAATATCATCCCAACAGTGACCTATCAGTTTAAATTTTTAAAGCATCAGTATGCACTCATGGGTGTAAATAAATTTGATGTATTTCAACCCCCCCAAAAAAATTTCAGAAGTCTCAGGGGTGCCTGGGTGGCTCAGTCAGTTAAGTGTCTATCTGACTTCGACTCAGGTCATGATCTCACAGTTTATGGGTTCAAGCCCTGTGTCGGGCTGTGTGCTGACAGCTCAGATCCTGGAGCCTGCTTTGGGTTCTGGTCTCCCTCTCTCTCTGCCCCTCCCCTGCTAATGCTCTGTCCCTCTCTGTCTCTCAAAAATAAATAAACATTGAAACAAAAGAATTAAAAGAAGTCTCAAATGACAATTTTAATTAGAGAGATGTGTGTGTGTGTGTGTGCGTGTATAATACACAATGCATACAATTCAATTAAAATGCTCTAATGTTTTAACCATAAATGTCCCAATCTACCTACAGCTATTCCTCATAAAACACAAACACACCTTTCATATGCACATGCATGCACACACATAAACACGTGCTTTTCTAAAACAGTGGCTTTGTTCCTTCCTTCCTTTCTTCTGCCCTCTCTCCCTCCCTTTTTTCTAATGACGTTCTACATAGAGCCTCAATATATGCAAGAAAGATACAAAAAGCTGAGCTTCTCTGATTAATGTCAAAATGAGGGACGCTAGTCCCATCCATCCATCCTCTTCCTCACCCTGTGGAGGTAAGGCACCTAGGAAAAACCCTGAAGTTCTAAGACACATGTCTGCCCTCCTCAGTTTCACGTTAATCCATATATACAAATATTTATATTTTGGAAAAAGAGTTATGGTGAGTAAAGAAAATTGAGTAAACAAAACATAGTAAGAACAGAAAGTCTGGTCATAGCAATCAGTTAAAGATGAATGGTTTATCCTTCTTTATGAAATAAGAATGGTCATTTATATTATGCAGTATTCTAGAATGATCTAATTTATAACTGAGTACCATTTAAGATAACCCTTATGTGTCACTAATGATTTTTCGGGGAGTAGTTTTTTGAGTATTTTAGTGTTACTCATGTTAAGCCATCGTCATCAAAATTTTAGAATGATCCATGGGAGTGGTACGTGGTAAATTTTTAAAATTTGATTCTTTAGGGGCGCCTGGGTGGTTCAGTTGGTTAGGTGCCTGACTTTGGCTCAGGTCATGATCTCACTGTTCAGGAGTTTGAGCCCCATGTCAGGCTCTGTGCTGACAGCTTAGAGCCTGGAGCCTGCTTTGGATTCTGTGTGTCTCTCTCTCTGCCTCTCTTCCACTCACACCCTTTTTCTCTCGTGCTCTCAAAAGTAAATACTAAACATAAAAGAAGTGATTCTTAGAGGGAGAAAGCCTCAGTTTGTAGCATTTGCCAGTTTCAGTGATAATTACTTCCATTATAGCTGATTTGAAATTATCAACATGAAATCATTTGAAAGTGGACTTAGGAAGAGATGTGCAATAGTAGTATATCATCACATAATATTTTTACCGTGTAGAAACCATAGATGTGAATATTCTCGAGGGCTTAGTAGTAACAAAGTACAGTAAAATAGGAAGTGATGAGTTTTGGGTTTTACCTTTGGTAGAATAATTCAATTCATTATACGTTTATATAATTTTTAGTGATGGATTTAATAACTGGCTATTTTTTAGATTCTTAGTAACTCATCTTGTTATGAAGTATTTTCTGAGTGGGAAAAGATAAAACAATCACAGTCTTGACCTCAGAGTTTTACAGACTAGGGTAAAGTGAAAGCACAAAATAAACTGTCCCTCTGTTTGAACGAAAATACGTACATGAGGTTTTTGTATCAGTTTGTATGCATCACGTTCATGCACACATTCAAGTATGTGTGAGTAAACCAAAAATCCTATGAGAATAAATGAAATATATACGTCGTAGCCCTTCAGTAAATTTTTTAAATCTTAAGTAGACCATTTTCTGAGAGTTAATGGATCGTGGTTAAAATGGGTACTTCCCAGCATGTTTTATTCTACTGATGAATAAATACTCTGTAACGCCTTAGTTTCAAAATGTCTTTCAGGAACTGTATTTCACAGAAAGCTGAGGAAGATTTTTTTAATCGTTTCTCTTGTGATGGCTATTTAACTTTTTAGTTACAAATTTAATTTCTTCTTAGAAACTTCCTATAATGGAAACAGTTTACAATCAGTTTGAAGAATGCCGAGATATTATTGATAATTAAGTCTTTAAGGTAGGACTTTTGTTAAGCCTGGGCATCTTATAATTAATGACTGCTACCACACCACCTGCTCTCTTCTGCCTCGAATCTTATCACATCGATGTTGCTTTGAAATCTGAGCATGCTTTCCACTTCCTAACAATAAATATGTTACTTGTTCTAGTCAGACATGATATTACTGATTAGCTGAATACTATTTCCTGTTTTTTTCCCTCTGTCTCTAAATAAACTGTTTCTGTCTTAGGATTATGATGTTATATAAAATACTTAAATAAATTAGGATTTGTGTTTTGTAGTGGGAAGGAGGTAATAGAAAAGACCAATCATAGTACACTAACTGCTTTCCAAAAGTAAAATTTTGATATTTGAAATATAGTGAGGTACACCTATGGAGAGAGAGTTTTTAAAAATCCACATTTGTTTCTGATCTCCCTTTTATAATGTAGTGATTTTTTTCTGTGTTGTATATATAGTACAGGGTTTAGTTTTTGTGTTATATTATTTCTCTTGCATCCAGGCTTATTAATAACATAAGTAACTTTTTTAGGAAGAAACTGAAATATGATTCTGGTATTAGAGTTACTGGTCACTATTTTCCTTCTTTACTATACCATGAACCTCCCGATAGTGGAGTTCATGTTCTTTTTATATTCGTGGTAGTGTCTGTCTATAGGGTAAATGTTAATTGAATTGAGTTCAATTAAACTGATTCCTCTAATTTACTTACTCCATCACTGAGTATCCATTACTTGCTCTTATCCTCTATGTGTTTACCTTTCAAAGGACAATCTTATTTCCATTATTTTGAAGTTCCTGGGAGTATCTCACCATATTCTCAACTAAGAATCACAGGGGCAGCGCTAACTTACTTTGATTCTGAATTAGATTCAAGTTGCTAGACCGGAAAAGCAGTTTTCCAGTGTCAGTCTTTTAAGGAGACATTCTGATAGAACAATATGGATACCATAGAGGAAATAATCATTTCTTTTAACTAAATAAAATACCCAGGAGGCCAAAGTTATGCTTTGAATGTTAACTTACTCATTTGTGATATGGATCAGACTACTCTCTAAACATGATCAGTTTATTCTCTTCCATGTGTAATCTGTATTACATATAGAGGACCTTTTTTTTTTTTTAATTATTTTTGAGAGACAGAGACAGAGCACGAGCAGGGGAGGGGCACAGAGAGAGGAAGACACAGAATCTGAAGCAAGCTCCAGGCTCTGAGCTGTCAGCACAGAGCCCCACTCGGGGCTTGAACTCACAGACCATGCATGATCTGAGCCAATGTCAGATGCTTAACCAACAGAACCACCCGGTGCCCAGTAAATGCCTACACTGATAAAAAAAAAATGTCAAATCAATAATTTAAACTTTATATCTGAAGGCTGGAAAAAGAAACTAATATTTAACCCAAAACTAGCTAAAGAAATAATTAAAATGAAATGGAGATAGAAAAGCAACAGAATCACTGAAACAAAAAGTTGGTTCTTAGTAAGATCATCAAAACTGAAAAAAACCTTAGCTAGACTGGCAAGGAAAAAAAGGTTATGCGAGTAAAATCAGAAATTAAAGTGGCAACATTACTACCAATCTTTCAGAAATGCAGACAATTTTTAGAGATTACTAATTGTCAACAAATTAAATAACCTAGATGAAGTAGCAAATTCCTCTTCTCAAAGAAAAGACAGTGAATTCTTGGAAGACATGTTGAGCAAAGATACAAAGGCAAGACATTTCAAAGCATGCTCAAGGTAGGTGTTAGGTCATGTATGTAGCTCCTAAAATATGGTGGGGGTATACTATAAGAGAAGGCTAGAAAGACAGGTAGATAACAAAATGTAGAAGTCTTTGAATGCTAGGCTAAGAAACTTGGATTTTATTTTTTATGTAGTGGGGAAACTGGATTATGAGCTGGAAGGAGTAGGGTGTTGATGTGCCGCTTTATAAATGACTCTAGCAGCAATAGACTGAAATTAGAGTGAGAGTAGAAAGGAAAAAAATTCCAGAAATGATACTGAAATAAAAATCAGACTTGCCTATAATCATAGCTAACTAGTAAATCATGGAGCTGAGACTCAAATGGTCTGATTCCAAAACCAATATGCTGTCTGTCCTCCACAATATATTGTACTGTAAGTATTTATGTGTCTCTTTATTAGGGAAGAAAACTATGTCTTCTCATTTTCATGTTCCAGTACCTAAAAAAAAAAGAGTGGGTACTTCATTAGTTCAATCAGTAAACATTTACTGAGGGCCACCTGGGTGGTTCAGTTAGTTAAGCATCTGACTTTTGATTTTGGCTCAGATCATGATGATTCCAGGGTCATGGGATCGAGTGCCACTTTGGGCTCCGTGCTGAGCGTGGAGCCTGCTTAGGATACTCTCTCCCTCTCTCCCTCTGCCCACCGCCCCCCCCACCCCCGCTCACATTCGTTCCCTCTTTTTTTCTCTCTCTCTCAAGTAAAAAAAAAAAAACATAAAACTGTCTCTTGAGCACGTTGTAGACATAGCGCCAGGGTGTACATGTTCAGCTCTAGTAGATAATCCCTGTTTTCTTTAGTAACTATAACCAACTTAGCACGTCCACCATTAGCTGATGAGTGTTCTTGTTGCTCCACGTCCCTGCCAGCACTTGGTATGGGATGTCTTCTCTTCATTCTAGCTCTTCTAATGGGTGACCCAGTGTGGTTTTTTTTTTTAAATAATTTTTTAAATTGAGAAATTCACGTAACATAA
Source organism: Felis catus (assembly GCF_018350175.1). Classification (NCBI taxonomy): domain Eukaryota; kingdom Metazoa; phylum Chordata; class Mammalia; order Carnivora; family Felidae; genus Felis; species Felis catus. Next base: position 20,765,078 of record NC_058374.1, on the reverse strand, counting down.
AATTAACCTTTTAAAAGTGGGTAATTCATTAGCATTTAGTACATTATTGTACTAACCACCACCTCTTTTTAGCTTCAGAACATTGTATCATTCCAGAGGGAAACTCTATACCCATTAAGGAGTTGCTCTCCACTCCCTGCCCCTTCCCCATACCAGCCCTGAGCAACCACCAACCTGTATCCTGTCTCTGTGGAATTATAAAGGGGGCGACCTGTTGCTTACGGCTTCTTTCCCATAGCATGTTCACTTAGCAATGTGTTTATCCACACTGTAGCATATACCAGTACTTTACTTTTTATGGCTGAATAATACTCCATTTTATACACACAGACACACACACCAGTTTGTTTACCCGCTCATCAACTAATAGACATTTGGGCTGAGTCTACCTTTTGGATGCCATGAATGGTGCTGCTATGAACATGATTACACCTGTATTTGAGTACCTGTTTTCAGTTTCTTTAAGTATATATATCCAAGTGGAATTGCTAAGACATATCATAATTACGTGTTTAGCTTTTTCAGGACGCCCCAACCTGTTTTCCACAGCAGCTGAACCATTTTACATTCTCACCAGCAATGGATGAAGATTCATTCCAGTTTCACATATCCTCATCAACACCTGTTATTTTCCGTTCTTGTTGTTGCTATAGCCATCCTAAGTTCACTGGTATCTCATTGTGGTTTTGATTTGCATTCCCCTAATGACTAATGATATTGAGCATCTTTTCATCTACTTGTTGATATTTGTGTGTCCTCTTTGGAGATCTGCCCTTTTTTTGAATCAGATTGTTTATCTTTTGTTATTAAGTTTATTGTGTCTTCTGCATATTAGACTCTTATCAGATATAATTCACAAATAGTTTCTCTACCATTCTGTAGGTTTTCTTTTCACTTTCTTAACTATGTCCTTTAATAACAAAAGTTTTTAATTTTCAAGTTCAGTTTATCTCCTTCATTTGTTGCTTTTGGTACCACAGCTCTATAGTCTATTGTCAAATTCAAGCTAATGGATTTTACCCATTTGTTTTCCTCTATAAACGTTATGGTTTTAGTTCTTATATTCAGTTATTGATTCATTTTGCATTAACTTGGGTATACTGTGTGAGTTAGGAGTATTGCTCCATTCTTTTGCATGTGTATGTATAATATTAGCACAGTTTGTTGAAGAGACTGTCCTTTCCCCAAGGGTGTCTTAGCATCCTTGTCAAAAATCATTTGACCATATATGTGAGGGTTTGTTTTAGGGCTCTCTATTCTGTTGCATTGGTCTGGTCTGTATGTCTGCCTTTTGCCAGTACTCCGCACTGTTTTGATTACTGCAGCTTTGTAGTGAGTTCTGAAATCAGGAAGTGTGAATCCTCCAGCTCTCTTCTTGTTTTTCTGACTGTTTTGGCTATTTGGGCTCCCTTGAGATTCCATATAAACTTTAGGATGGATTTTCCTATTTCTGCACAATATCGTACTTGGGATTTTGCTGGAGATTGGACTGAATCTGTATTTGCTTTAGGTAATATTCACATCTAACAATATTAGGTCTTATAATCTGTGAACATGGAATGTCTTTCTATTTATGTCTTCTCTAGTTCCTTTCAACCATGTTTTATACTTCTCACTGCACACGTCTTTCACCTGTTTGGTTAGGTTAATTCCTAAGTATTTTATTCTTTTTGATGCTTTTTGCAAATGGAATTCTTTTCATAATATCCTTTTCAAGATTGTTCATTATTAGTGTATAGAACTACAACTGAATTTGTGTATTGATTTTCATATCCTACAACATCGCTGAATTCATTTATTAGTTCTAACAGTTTTTTTGTGGGATCTTTGCAGTTTTCTACGTGTAAGATGATGTCATCTGAAAAACATAATTTTACTTCCTCCTTTACAACTTGAATGTCTTTTATTTTTTTCTTACCTAGTTGCTTTAAAACTTCTAGTCCTAGACTGAATAGAAGTGGCAAAAGTCGGCATCCTGGTCTTGTTCCTGATCTCAGAGGGGAAAGCTTTTAGTCTTACCATAGTATATGATGTTAGCTGTGTTTTTGTCCACATAGGACCTTTATTACATTGAATTAATTTCATTCTATTTCTAGCTTAAGTGTTTTTGTCTTGAAAGGGTGTTGAATTTTGTCAAATGCTTTTTCTGCATCAATTGATATATGATCATGGGTTTTTTGTGGTTTTTTTACATTTTTAGTTGGTTTGCTAGTATACCATTGAAGATTTCTGCATTAATATTCAAAAGGTATATTGGTCTATAGTTTTCTTTAGAAAACTGGCTTTAGAATCGGGGTAATATTGGCTTTATAGAATTTGTTAGGAAACATTCCCTCTTCTTCAGTGTTTTTGGAAGAGTTTGAGAAACATTGATCATAATTCTTCTTTAGTGGAATTTACCAGTGAAATCATCTGGTTCTGGACTTTCTTAGTGTGGAGTTTTGTTTTTATTTTTAACTCGTTCAATATCTTTATTGTTATAAGTCTGTTCAAATCTTCTATTTCTTCTTCAGTTTTAGAAGTTTGTGTATTTCTAGGAGTTTGCTATTTCATCTAGTTTATTTAATTTGTTGACAATTATTGTTAGTAATCTCTAAAACTTGTTTGGATTTCTGAAAGGTTAGTAGTAATGTCGCGACTTTAATTTCTGATTTTATTTGTATCACCTCTCTTTTTCATTGCCAGTCTAGCTAAGGCATTGAAAAATGTTTTTGATGATCTTATTAAGAACAAACTTCTTGTTTCAGTGATTCTGTTTCTTTCTTATTCTGTTTCATTTTAATTATCTCTTTTGCTAGTTTTGGGTTAAATATTAGCTGCTTTTTCTAGCCTTCAGATACAAAGTTTAAATTATTGATTTGAGATTTTTTTTTTCTTTATCAATGTAGGCATTTACTGGGCGCCTGGGTGGTTCAGTCAGTCAGCATCTGACTTTGGCTCAGGTCATTGTCTCGTGGTCCGTGAGTTCAAGCCCCATGTGGGGCTGTGTGCTGACAGCTCAGAGTCTGGAGCCTGCCTCAGATTCTGTGTCTCCCACTCTCTCTCCCCTCCTTTCCTGCTCATGCTCGCAGGCTCTCTCTCTCAAAAATAAATAAACATTTAAAAAATGTAGGCATTTACTGCATCAATTTCCTTCTGAGCACAGTATTCATTCCATCCCATGTTTTAATTTCATTTTCATTAATCTCTAAATATTTTCTAATTTCCCTTATTTTTTGTTTGACCCTATATGTTGTTTAATTTCTATATACCTGTGAGTTTTCTAGTTTTCCTCTTGTTAGTGATTTCTGGTTTCAATCCTGGTGATTGAAAAAGATAACTTTGTGTCATTTTAATATTTTTAAATTTATTGACACTTGTTTTGTGACCTAACATAAGTTTATCCTGAGTTTTATAATTCAACTTGAAGAATTTTAATGTTAGAGGCTCTACATGGTACTCTTTCTAGTCTTTTTGGTAAATATATATAGTTTTTGAATCCCTGTGGGTATTTTCACACTGATTATTTCTTTAAACATACTAAACATGGTTGTTTTATAATCTTTGTATGACAATTCCAATCTTCTGATATTCTAACATATAAACTTTTTGTGGGTCTTTACCTTCTATCTGTTGTTTCTGCAAGTTCTCACTCATGCCTAGTGGTTTGTTTTGTTTTTTTCCATTATTCTTATTGTTGGGAGTTCATCTTTCTTTAAAAAATACTGAACTCTTGTAACTCGGTTGGTTAAGGAGTCCGACTTCGAAGGGCTCAGGTCATGATCCTGGCTCATGAGTTTGATCTCTGCATTGAGCTCCGCACTTGACAGCATGGGATTCTCTGCTTGGGATCCTATGTCTCTCCCTCTCCCTCTCTCTGCCCCTCCCCTACTTGTGCTCTCTCTCTTTCAAAATAAGTAAATAAACTTAAAATATATGTATTGAACTCTTTGAGGCCTTGAATGAATGTACTTCCTTCCAGGCATCTGGTGATGGTAACACCACTAACATAGCATCACTTTAAACTGAATTCAGGACTTGCGGCTTTTTTGGATTGCCCAAGTAATAAATTTGGACTATAAATCCTGGTGAGAGCCAGCTCATGGTTATAAATTCTCCGGATCATCCTAAGGTGCTCAGCCTTTGGAGAAAAAAACCTTTCCTTATAATCCCACGTTGATGGGAGGTGTGTAGTGAAGTTTTTTCTTATCTGCCTTAAACTGAGGATGGAATCCTTAATCGAAATCCCAGTTTTAATAAGAGGAGAAGATTCTATTAGACTTCCCTCCTTGTATGGACTCTGGAATTTCTGTCTCCTAAAATTTCAGGCACTGTTAAACTAGGTTTTTGCCTTTCCTTAAATTTTAGGTAGAAAAATCCTTATTATCTTGTGAGTTCTTCAAAGCTTTTATATAGACATATATAATTGTTATTTTCCGGCCACAGTGGTAATCCACACACCTGGTTAGCCATTTTAAGGAAGCCCTAAGTTTTTGATGTCCATTTACTATACTAAATTATTTTCTCTAGAGGCCCAAATTATATTCTAAAAGTATCAATTAAAGCAGTTTCAGTAAAAGAGCAGGTCGCTCCCTTCACAATGATATACTAATAGCAGTTAATGTTTGTTGATCATTTATTATATAATAGGCATTATACAGGAACTACCTCAAGCCTTAAATCAACTCTATAGGGTACTATTATTATCTTCCATTTCCTAAGGAGTTAGCTGAAGCTTAAAGTAGTTATACTTTTGCACAAGTTTATATAGTTAGTAATTAGGGGAAACATCGATTCAAAAGGCCGTCTGTCTGATGCCAGTACTTTTACTCTTGATCGTTACACCATACTGCCTTTAATAGGATGGTGGCCATTATAGTATAGACCTTTCATAACTGAATTTGATTCAACTAAGCATGGTTATACTTAGTAAGTGTAATTTAACTTAGAGCTAATTAAGGAAATCTGAAGCTCAAACAGTTCTTTTTTAATTTTTAAAATTTTAGAAGTATTTATATTTTATCATTAATACATTCAGAGCATGGGATGGCATACATTTCTTTCTTTGACATTTTAAGTAAGTTTTTATCAAATAAAAATCATTTTTCCAAAATTATAACAATGTAATAGCTATGCAATTTTAAAAAGCTTTTTATAGACTTTAATGTACTTCTTTCTTTGGAAGTTATTACAGTCTAATTACCCATTCAGACTATAGTGTATTTGATCCACATGCCTGATTGTCTTATAATCAGATTACCAGGGTGTTTTTTTATCATTATTTTCTTCATTAAAACAGTTGCTTTGGGGGCGCCTGGGTGGCTCAGTCAGTTAAGTGTCTGACTTCAGCTCAGGTCATGATCTCACGGTTTGTGAGTTCGAGCCCAGCGTCGGGCTCTGTGCTGACAGCTCAGAGCCTGGAGCCTGCTTCAGATTCTGTGTCTCCCTGTCTGTCTCTGCCCCTTCCCTACTCTGTCTATCTCTCTGTCTCAAAAATAAAACATTTAAACAATTTAAAAAACAAAAAACAGTTGGCTTTGGAGCATATAACAATCATAAATAATTGAGTGAATACTTTATGATTCTAAATGCTTCTAGTTACCTTGGACAGCCCAATTAGAAATAATATTTTAATTTTTATGTAATTCATGTAGACTTAAGCAGGAATTTTAGTGTAACATCTATTAACCACATAATAGTGACCTTCCTCCTCCAGTTTGTTTGATCAAAGGTCAGGCTCTATGCAATATGGCACATGAAGTTAACAAATTTGCAGTTTATCATCTCCTTATTAGTGCAACTTGAAGGGACAAAGAGAAGCATCGATATTACAGTATATCATCTAGAAAAGCCTTTAAATTTATCTCCATATATTACCAAAACCCCAGGTAATCTCTTCCCCTTAAAAAGTTGAAAAATCTGTTCTTTCAAGTAGCCATTAAGTCATAATATCTTTAAAAGCACTCAATGTAGGGGCACCTGGGTGGCTCAGTCTGTTCCTATATTATTGACTAAAACTTGTTAAATTGGCATTGTCCTCTATATACTCCTAAAATCCTTTTTTATTTTAAATTCCAGTATAGTTACCATACAGTGTTATATTAGTTTCAGGTGTATAAACAGTGATTCAACAATTCTAAAAACCTTAATATTCATATCTCCTTATACCTGCACAGATGAAAAACCGTCCAATGATGGCTCGGAGCCTGGAGCCTGTTTCCGATTCTGTGTCTCCCTCTCTCTCTGCCCCTCCCCCGTTCATGCTCTGTCTCTCTCTGTCCCAAAAATAAATAAAAAAACGTTGAAAAAAAATTAAAAAAAAATAAAATAAAATAAAATACTACTTCAGGGGCACCTGGGTGGCTCAGTCGGTTGAGTGTCCGACTTCAGCTCAGGTCATGGTCTTGCAGTTCATGAGTTCGAGCCCCACGCCGGGCTCCGTGCTAACAAACAGCTCAGAGCCTGGACCCTGGTTCAGATTCTGTATCTCTCTCTCTCTCCCCCCCCCCCCCTCCCCTGCTCATGCTCTGCCTCTCTCTGTCTCTCAAAAATAAATAAATGCTAAAAAAAAAAAAAATTTAAATACTACTTCATTGGAGAGTCACTCTTTCCTAAAGTATTTTCTTACAAATTTCTCTTACCGTGATCTCTCATCTGAAGTCTTATAGCACTGTTTCTGTACTGCTTATACCTGGCTGTTACAGTGCCTGGAATTATCTAGTACAATTTGTATTAACTAATGTTTATTAAGTGGCTACTATGTACTTGCTACTGTTCTGTGCACTTTGTATAATTCATTTAATCCTCACAGCAACCCCACGTGGTATGTGCTTTTATTTTCCTCATATTACACAGGAGAGAACTGAAGTACAGAGAAGTAAAATAACTTTTTCCAAATTAGCTTACTGGCATAGCCAATGATGCATGGCATAGCCATGATTCACACCCACCTCACTAGCTTCGATCACCATGCTCTTAGCCACTGCCACTACTATGTCATTTCACTGAAAAGTTAAGACAGAGACTTAAACACATTTTGAAGGGTACTGTAAGAGCTTTGTGAGAGGTTTAAAGTACTTTTGCAGTTCAGCAGATGGCAAGATGACTTCCACCAAGGGGACAAAAAAAAAGAAACCCAAAAGCTTTGTGAGGGATTTGGAAGTGGGGTGGGGAGAAACATTCCAGAGAGAGGAATTTGCATGATATAAAGCACTCTTGAGACAGACTATTCAGAGCATATTACCAGGAATTCTAAGTAATGTAGTTTAGCTGGGACAAAGGGTACTCAATGGTAAAGGGAAATAAGTTGTAAAAGTAGATTGCAGCCAAATTATAGGTCTTAAATGTGAAATTAAGGTGTTTAAGTCATAATTTATAGGTTGTGGAGTGATAAGTCTGTATCTAAGAAATGTCCGGCTACAATAATGTTTAAGGTCAAAGGGAAGAGAAGGACCAGTTAGAAAGTTATTACAATAGTCTAAGAAATAATGAAGCCCTGAATTAGATAACTAGCTGGAAAGTAGGGACCAGAGAAGAGACTGTATGTATCTTCTTGAATCTTCAACATTTGCCAACTGATTGGCTACCAGGGGATTGGAAGAGGCAGGTACCATTAACTAAGATAAGGGAGCACAGTTAGCAGGGGACAGAGAAAGAAGATATAATCAGTTTGAGACATATGCCAAGTTTATGATGCCAGTAGGAGGAAACATTCAGCAGACAGTAATGTAGAATTTAAGAGATCAGGATTAGAGATGTAACTATCGGAGACCTTGGTGTACATCTGATAGCTAAAACCAGGGAAGCAAGTAGAGGAAAAACAGCTAGGGGATAGATGGAGGAATCAGAACTACCGAAGGAATGTCCCCAAAGTAAGGAGAATCGGAAGGATTAAAATTGGAAGTGAGAGAGTGGAACGTTGCAGAGAGGTAAAACAAACGTGGCCGATTTCTTGGCCACATTTATGAAATCTAGGTTGTGAGAAGAGGAGTAATTAGGCTTATATATGCTATGCTATTCCTTTCCCTTAGATATTTGTTTTGCCTCCTGTCATTGACTATTCTTCTTCAAATCATTTTCTAGTCTTTATATCATACAATTCCAGATCCCTTCACAGCACCTGGAAATCATAGACTGTGGTACCTATACATGTTGTATATAATAATATGTATACGTATATGTGTGTAGGTAGATAAAGTATATCCAAAATATATATGGGTAATAACATATATATGAATAAAGTAAATATTATGTTATAGGCACAACAGTAAATGTAGGTTAGGTCTTGAGAAGGCTCCCTTGGGATCCCACCAACATGGAAGACAGCTGATATGAATGAACCCTGCCCTTCCAATATGAGATGAAGTATTCAGAACAACAAAAAAATGTAATCATAGCCTTAATAAGAATAAAAGAGAAATCCAGTTTTGTTTTAGTGCCAGTAACAACAGTTCAAAACCATAGTCATAAGTAGAACTGACACCACAGAAATAAGCCTTGGTGCCTGGGGTTTTAATACCTACTTGAGTCAGAAATTGTGCTTTGGGTTCACAGGCAGCTGGAATTGAGCCTCTTGCATAAAGCCTAGTCTCACAGGGCTACTCTCCTGTGAAAGGAGAGTGAGCAAAATTCAGTGGTCCAGAGCCATTAAAACCTGTAGGACTCTGACAAAAGCCAATGCAAAAATTGTTCTGTACCATGAAACAGGGCTTTGGAAATTCCTGTTGAGGGAATTAAAAAAAAAAAAAAAAAAAAAAAGCCCCAGTAAGGATGTGCTCACAGTGAAAATATAAATTTTGAGGGTAATCAACAGCTCCAACAAAGAAGACAGTTGTAATTCCAAGAACCCAAGAAAACCTGACCTGAAAGAGACCATAAGCTTACTTATATGAAAATAAGTTACTTGAGAGATTAAAAAAAGGAATCAAACCATGATGAAAGAATATGACAGGAATAACAGGATAAGAAAAAAAAACAAATGAGAATGTCTGGAAATGAAATGTTGTTGTTGTTGATTGTTTAATGGTTGGATTAAACTGCTGAGATGAGAATTAGTGAATTAGATGATCTGGTCAGATCACCCAGAATGTAGAATGAAGAGATGGGGAGATCTGAGAATGGCTGGGAGATATGGAAGGCAGAATGGGAAAGAACAGTATATACCTATTCAATGACAGTTTCAGAAGGTGAGAATGGGAGGTGAAGCACTCAACAAAGTAATGGCTGCGATTTTTCAGAACTGACAAAAGAGTCCTGATATAGAAGTATGCAATATCCTGAGCAGGAGAAATAAAAACAACCCATATCTAAACAAACCATGGAGAAATTGTTAAACATTGGGGCGCCTGGGTGGCGCAGTCGGTTAAGCCTCCGACTTCAGCCAGGTCACGATCTCGCGGTCCGTGAGTTCGAGCCCCGCGTCGGGCTCTGGGCTGATGGCTCGGAGCCTGGAGCCTGTTTCCGATTCTGTGTTTCCCTCTCTCTCTGCCCCTCCCCCCCGTTCGTGCTCTGTCTCTCTCTGTCCCAAAAAATAAATAAAAAACGTTGAAAAAAAAATGAATTAAGCCTAAAAATAAATAAATAAATAAAATAAACATTAAAGCAAATGGAACATGCTAAAACCAATGATGGAGAGGAAACCAAGGAACACCAGCTATACTAACAATTGCCTTCTCATCTACCACAAAAGGTATCAGAAAAAGTAGAAAAAGATCTTCAAAGTGCTGAGAGAAAATAATAGTCAACTTAGCATTTTAGGTCTAATTAAAATATTAGTTGAGAGTAAGAATAAAGATACTTTCAGACAAGTTAAGACTTAACAGCTTACGGAGCGTCTGCGGAGCGCCTGCGTGGCTCAGTCGATTAAAGCATCCAACTTCTGATTTTGGCTCAGGTCGTGATCTCACGGTTCATGAGATCAAGCCCCACATCAGGCTCCATGCTGACAGCACAGAGCCTGCTTGGGGTTGTCTCCCTCTCTCTCTGCCCCTCTTCCACTTGTGTGCACAGGCACGCTCTCTCAAAATAAACTTTAAAAACGATTTAGGGGCGCCTGGGTGGCTCAGTCGGTTGAGCGTCCGACTTCGGCTCAGGTCATGATCTCACGGTCTGAGTTCAAGCCCTGCGTCGGGCTCTGTGCTGACAGCTCAGAGCCTGGAGCCTGTTTCAGATTCTGTGTCTCCCTCTCTCTCTGTCAAAAATAAATATTAAAAAAAAAAAAAAAGGATTTAATAACTTGCCTTTCCCTAACCCTTACTATGAAGGCTATTAAAGGATATATCTGCTCCAGCTAGAGGAAAATTGAACATAGAAGAAAGGAAAGGGCAGCAAGAAAAATCTGTGACCCAAAAAATTAAATGTGATGATAAATCTTAAGTGTTGGTTGTACAAGAAACTATTGTAACAATGGCGACTAATTTGGGAGGGGTTAAGAACTAGATGGAACTAAAATACATGAGAGCAGGGGCACCCTAGTGGCTCAGTCAGTTGAGAATCCAACTTCGGCTCAGGTCATGATTTTGCAGTTCGTGGGTTTGAGCCCCATGTCGGGCTCTGTGCTGACAGCTCAGAACCTGGAGCCTGCTTTGGGTTCTGTGTGTGTGTCTCTCTCTACCCCTACCCTGCTCATGCTGTGTCTCCCTCTCTCAAAAATAAATAAACATTTTTAAAAAAATAAAATACATGACGGCAATACAAGACTGGAGAAGGAAACCAGAAACATTTTAGGATCCTTGTATTGAGTGGGACAAAGACAGGAAAACTAACTATAGACTTTGTTAGTGATTATTTGTAAAAAAAAAAAAAAAAGGGGGGGCGGGAGTATTCACTAATAAACCTATGATGTGCAACTTTCAAAACCACTAGATGGAAGAAAAGAGAATAAGAAAACTTGATCAATAGAAGGAAAATAGAATAAAAAAAACACATGGTAAATTAAAAGAAAAAATTAAGATAAAGAGTAAGTCCTAATATTTTAACAATCACAGTAAATGAAAATAGACTTTTCAAATTGAAAAACTAATACAAAATGCAGCTACGTGTTATTTATAACAGAGACATCTAAAGCACAATGTCCCTGAAAGATTGAAAGTAAAAAGAAAAAATAAGAATCCTGACCCTAATAATCTTTATGCATCTAACATAACCCAAACTTATATATGGCCAAAAAATATACACAATTACCACACCTTCAAGGACCAGATAACCTCTATCTTATATAAACCTCTTATATAAACCTCTATCTTTCTATCAAGGAAAAACTCCCAAAGTTTTTTTATGAGGCTAACATAAATCTTAATTTCAAAATCAAATTCAATATGTATTCTGAAAAAGGAAAAATAGAGATCAGTGTTGCGTATGAATATAGATACAAAAATCTCAAAACTGTTACATACTGAGTTTTTAGAAGTTGTTTTCTAATGTCTTAGAGTTGCTATAAAATAATACAAGTAATCCATTACACCCAACTGCCAAAATATAAAATACTGTATACTTAGTAGTAAAATACTTAAGGCATTCCCTTAAAAATCATGAACATGAAAATAATACTTGCATTTTCTTCCATTCAACATTATCTGGAGATCCAGTTTATAAGTAACTACTCATTTGTTGTGAAACCTTAGAAGAGTTACCTTATTTTGGGGTCCTAAGTTTCTGGTCTGTTAAAGGAGTAGGATTATAATACTGACCCAGGAACAGGGACTATAGGCGATCCAGCTGAGCTCCCTGAGCCCAGTCCAGCCCAGATCAGCCATCTCTGAGTCCCACAGACTCATTCCATAAATAAATGCCTGTTGTTTTATACACTGATATTTGCAATTGTTTGTTTTGCAATAATAACAAACTAATACACTGGCAGAGTTAAAAATTAGATGTTGGCAGGTATGTGGAGGAAAAACAGGAACTCTCCATTGTTGTCGGTGGAAAAGTAACACAATCTCTTTGGGGAAGAGTTGGGCAATAGTTCATTGTAAAGTTGAAGTTACCCATATTCTATTATGATGGATCAGAAATTCTGCTTCTAAATATATCCTCTAGAGAAACACACATATAGGTAAGGAGTCATCCAAAAGATGTTATTACAACATTCTAATAGTGAAAAATTGGAAACTGCCTAAATGTCTATCAGTAAGGGAAATGAATAAATTATATATTACATCATACAACATGTAGTGGGTTGAATAGTGCCCTCCAAAAATTCATATCCACCCAGAAGTTCAGGATACGATCTTATTTAGAAATAGGGTCTTAATTAAGATGTGGTCATACTGGATCCAGATGGGCCCTAAATCCAATGATGAGTATCCTTATAAAAACAGAAGATTCAGAAACACCCAGGGAAGAAGTCCATGTGGTGACACAGCAGAGATTGAAGCAATGCACCTACAAGCCAAGGAACACCAGAACACAAGGAACTTGCATTGCTGGAAGCCCCCAGGAGCTAGGAAAGAGGCATGGGATAGACTCTCCTTCAGAGCTTCCAAAAGGAACCTACCTTGATTTTAGACTTCTCGTCTCCTCATGGTGTATAGCCACCCAATTTGTGGTAATATTTCATGGTAGCCCAAGGAACTAATAACGCAACGAATACTACATACCAGATAAAAGAATGAACTGCAACCATATATATATGCGGTTCATTAATTTTATATATATATATATATATAAACCATATATATATATATATATATATGGTTGCAGTTCATTAATTTTATATACATATATATAATGGAAAGGCATCTCATGATGATGGAGGAAAGACTTAATATTGTTAGAAGTGAATACTACTCAGTGATCTACAGATTCAGTGTGGTCCCTATCAGAATGGAATCTCAAGGGACCTCCCCCAATCGTGAAAAGGAAGAACTAAAATTGGAGGACTCACATTTCCTGAATTCAAAACTGACTGTAAAACTACAGTAGTCAAACTAGGGTGGTACTGGTATAAAGACAGACATACAGACAATGCAGCAGATTAGAGAGCCCAGAAGTAGGCCTCACATAAGGGTCAAATTATTTCAATAAAGGTACCAGGACCATTCAGTAGGAAAAAGACAATCTTTTCACAAATAGTCTTGGGAAAAGTAGATGTCCACATGCAAAGGAATGAAGTTAGATGCTTGCTTTACACCATATACAAAAGTCAACTCAAAATGGATCAAAGACATAAACATAAGAGCTAAAATGACAAAACTCTTTGAACAAAGCATAGGGGGAAAGCTTTCGGGACATTGAATTTGGCAAGATTTCTTGGCTACGACAACAAAAACACACAGCAACAAAAGAAAACATTAAATAAAATGGACTTCATCAAAATTGAAAACTTCTGTATATTAAAGGACATTATCAAGAGATAAGTGAAAATGGGGGTGGCTGGGTGACCCAGTCAGTTAAGTGTCTGACTCTTGATTTCAGCACAGGTCATGATCTCACAGTCATGGGATCAAGTCCTGTGTCAGGCTCTGTGCTAGGTGTGGAGCCTGCTTGGGATTCTCTATCTCTATCTTACCTCTCTGTCTCTATCTCTGTCTCTTTCTCTATCTCCCTCTGCCTCTCTCCCCTACTCACATTCTCTTGCTCTCTAAAATTTAAAAAAAAAAAATGTTTTTTAAAGAAAGTGAAAATGGAACAGGGTGGGAGAAAATATTTGCAAAGCATATATCTGATAAGAGATTAATTTCCAGAACATATAAAGAACTACAACTCAAGGACAACAAAAAACAACCCAATTCAAAGGTGGACAAAGGCTTTGAATAGACATTTCTCCAAAGAAGATATACTAGTACCAAATAAGCACATGAAAAGATGCTCAACATCATTAATCATTAAGGAAACACAAATCAAATACAAATATAGTGAGATACCACTGCACACCCACTAGGATGGCTATAACATTTAAAAAATGTTTCCTTAAAAAAGGAAAATAACAAATGTTGGCAAGGATAAAGAAAAAAATGGAATCTTCATCAATTACTGGGGGAAAATGTAAAATGATTCAGCTGCTATGGAAAACAGGTTAATGTGTCCTTGAAGTTAGTCAAACATAGTTACCATATGACCCACTGATTCCATTCATAGGAATTGAAAACACGTACTCAAATACATGTACACACATTCTTGGTGACACCATTCACAATAGCCAAAGGTGAAACGGCCCAATGTCCATCAATAGATTCATGGATAAACAAATGTGGTAAACACATAGAATGGAACACTACTCAGCCATAAAAAGGACTGATTCATGTTACAATGTAGATGAACACTGAAACATTACGCCACTAAATTGTACACTTAAAAGAGTTGATACGGTACATTTTTATATTATGTATACTTTGCCACAATAAAAACTTAGTAAGTGCAGGTTTGTGGCAGTTCTGTGAACTGGGTAGGAAGTGGCCGCCGAGGGGAAGCAGTGTTGTGGCTGAGGCTGGTAGGAAAGCAGACACCAAGATCAGACTTCCCTCACTTCCACCTCCCGTCAGGGTACTGGGACCTATTTGCGAGTTCAATAACCCAGGACTAACATTTATTAGATATTATTTACTAGGGCCTTAATATATGCCCTTAATCTATGACCTCACTTCATATGCTCAAATGTATCTCCTTCATGCTGTGATGACAAATATTTCCAATGGTTTGAGACATTGGAGCTCTTATTCTTATGTACCTATAACATTATTTGTGGAACTCTAACACTTGAGCCGCATTAAGCATTGAGAACAAAGCCTGGTTGAAACCCTCATCTCGAATGTTCCTTCCCTTCCCCTCTTGCCAAGCCGAGGTTTGGTATGGGCCCGCACCACCCGCTCTTAAACCTCCTGCCCTTTTTGAATGGAAGCTTTACTCTGCCCTTGGAAAAGCAAGGGAGCTTAGTCTGCTAGGTTACTTAAAAGAACTGTTTAGTGGCAAATTACTGCCCCTCTCAGAAGGACCAAAATCTTTCTGTTTCTTTCAATCATTCATTCAGCATAATAATCGTAAGTTCGCCGGCATGGTCTAGCATGCTAAGATAATCAAGGAATTGCTCCCCACATTTTCACTTGCGGATAAATTTATTATATCCCATTTTTACTCTCAAATACTGAAAACACATGAAGGAATAATAAAGCACTTTGTACATTATTGTTCAAACAAAATCTGTTGGCTGATACTATTTATATATGTGGAAAGCATATCAGAAGCCATACATTTTTAAGACTAGATAAGGAAGGAAAAAATATATAATGACAGTTGAATAGCTTTTCTTGAGAGTGAGGAAAATGAACAACAGTGAGAGAAAAATAGCCACAAATGTTAACTTGGGGGGACAAAAACCCCTGAACTTCTCTGTCTAAAAATGCAGTTAGATGCATGGTGGTGCACACATACGGGTACCATGGAAGGTATCGCGCTGCGATTTGATCCTGGTGTAATAGTGGCTTTTATACTTTTCACGTCCACTTCTCATCCTAGGAGTCATCGTACAGCTGTGTAGCTGGTCATAAGGAGGTCTGAATAAAACATGAAAATCTGCCCTTCAAAGAAGTAGTTCTTCGGTGCACACTTCCTCTCAGTTCTTGTTTGCCCCTAAACAGCCTCTAATCGATTTGGTTGGTGATTTTCTAGATTTAAGTCTCTGAATTTGCAGAGATTGGGGACCTAAAGAACACCTGTTTTTTAAATTCTCATTTTATAAATTATTCTTCTTTATTATGTTTTCCCCCGCTCTATTCTTATTCTTACCCCTTTTCTGTAAGTTTTACAGGCCTTCCCTTGTTGATGGTTAATACCTGATACTACCACATGGTATTCTTTCTGTCAACAAGTGTTTTCTGAGCACCTAGTATGTTTCTAGGACTTTGTTATCAGACAACATTTACAGAACAAAAAGGAAATAACGATATTTCTCCTCCTCTATAGAATTTGCAGGTCTTGTCATGACTATGATGCTGTTTCAAATTGTAATCCTCCCTTAACTTTGTAGAAGCATTGAAAAGGTGTCCCACTTCAGCAGTTTGGCTGGATGTATGTTTAAGATGTTTCATGGTACAATACCTATGCCCATTGTCAGTGACAGCTTGACGCTTACACTGGTAACCTATAAAACTGATACTGTGTTACCGGGCTACAGTGGAAAGCCTTGGGTCTTAACTTGGCTTTGCCAGTGATTATCCCGTGAACCTAAGGAAGTTTTGTTCGACTTCTGTAGGCTTCAATTTCTTCTCTTAAATGATCTCTGTGGGGGCGCCTGGGTGGCTCAGTCGGTTGAGCGTCCGACTTCAGCCCGGGTCACGATCTCGCGGTCTGTGAGTTCGAGCCCCACGTCGGGCTCTGGGCTGATGGCTCAGAGCCTGGAGCCTACTTCCGATTCTGTGTCTCCCTCTCTCTCTGCCCCTCCCCCGTTCATGCTCTGTCTCTCTCTGTCTCAAAAATAAATAAACGTAAAAAAAAAAAAAAAAATTAAAAAAAAAATGATCTCTGTGATCCTTCTAATTCTAAAAATCGTATCAAATATTACAGCATATACACTATTGAAATGCAGCTTTTCTAAGAGAATAGAACTCCAGTACACATATGTAATACTTACTGAATAATATGACTTTGACAAGTACTGGATGGGCCATAGTTGAACAGAATGGAAAGAATACTGCAGATTTCTCATTTCCCCTGTACCGTTAACAATCATAAATCCTGATTTTTTAAATCCCTTCAGTTGCTTTTATTGCAGTTATTTCTTTCCAAATAAGATAATATGGGAAATTTTCTACTGGAGACAAAATGCCTATTCCTTTGAGGTTACGTTGAACTTTAAAACTTATAAATACATAGCTGATTCGAATGTTTGTAGTAGCACTATCGATAATAGCCAAATCATGGAAAGAAACCAAATGTCTGTCGACTGATGAATGGAAAAAGAAGATGTGGGGGGTTCCTGGGTGGCTCAGTTGGTTAAGCAGCTGACTTCGGCTCAGGTCATGATCTCATGGTGAGTTTGAGCTCTGCGTCAGGTTCTGTGCTGACAGCTCAGAGCCTGGAGCCTGCTTCAGAGTCTGTGTCTCCCTCCCTCCCTGCTCTTCCCCCACTTGGGCTCTGTCTCTTTCTCTCTCAAAAATAAACATTAAAAAAAGGAAGAAGGTGTGGTATATATATACAATGGGATATTTCTCAGCCATCAAAAAGAATGAAATCTTGCCATTTGCAACAACGTGGATGGAACTAGAGTATATTATGGTAAGCAAAATGAGTCAGAGAAAGACAAATATTATATGATTTCACTCGTGGAATTTAACAAACGAAACAGATGAACATAGGGGAAGGGAAGGAAAAATAAGATAAAGACAGAGAGGGAGGCAAACCATAAGAGACTCTTAAATTCAGAGAACAAACTGAAGGTTGCTGGAGGAGTGTTGGGTGGAGGGATGGGTAAATGGGTGATGGGCATGAAGGAGGGCACTTGCTGGGTGAGCACTGGGTGTTATATGTAAGTGATGGGTCACTAAATTCTCCTGAAACCATTATTCCACTGTATGTAAACTAACTTGGATTTAAGTTAAATAAATAAGTGTGTGTGTATGTATGTATGTATGTATGTATGTATGGTATAAATACATAAGTAAAAACATCCCCTGAAACATGAAAATATGTCTTTCGCGGACTTCTACTTAGCACGAGATCTACATTTTGAGCCTCACAAACCCTGGGGAAAACATGTAATTATTTTTACTTCCCTTTGTGTATGTTATTCACTTCAAATAATACATCTAGACATTATTTTTATACCTCCAATAAGCTTTCCATTTATTTCTCCTATGGGTTCTTGTATTTTTCCCCAAAAATACTCATTCAGCAATTACTCACTGACTTTATAATGTACTACAGGCATTGAGGATATGTAAATGAAAGGCATGATCCCAAAACTTGAGATTATCATATACACAATTACATAAAGAGACCATCATAATATAATACAATGATTTTTTGTAAAAGTGTACTGAAGGTATGGAGAACCTCAGAATCCTGGGAGTTAGAAAGCCTTCACAAAGGAAATCTATTCCCCCCTGCCTTTTTTTTTTTTTTTAATGTTTATTTTTTGAGAGAGAGAGACAGTGTGAGTTGGGGAGGGGCAGAGAGAGAGGGAGACAGAATCTGAAGCAGGCTCCAGGCTCTGAGCTGTCAACACAGAACCCGACACAGGGCTCGACCTCACAAACCTTGAGATCATGCCCTGAGCCAAAGTCAGCCTCAGGTGCCCCCCCCCCTTTTTTTTAATTGAAGTACAATTGACCTACAATATTAGTTTCAGGTGTACGATATAGTGACTCTACATTTATATACATGAAATGTTCACCACGATAAGTGTAGTTACTTTCGTCACCATACAAAGCTGTTACAGTATTAATTCCCTATGCTGATTAATTCCCTATTCCCTGTTAATTCCCTAGTTCATCCTCATGATTTATTTTACAACTGAAAGCTTGTACTTCTTACACTCTTTCACCTATTTTGCCCATTCCCCCCTGGAAATCATCAGTTTGTTCTCTGTATTTATGAGGCTGTTTCTGGTTTTTTAGTTGTTGTTTGTTTTGTTTTGTTTTTGATTTTACATAAAAGTGAGAGCATATAGCATTTGTCTTTTTCTGTCTGACTTAGTTCACTTAGCATAATACCCTGTGGTCCTTCCATGTTATTGCAAAGGGCAAGATTTCATTCCTTTTGATGTCTGAGTAATACTCCATTGTAGGGGCGTCTGGATGGTTCAGTTGGGTAAGCATCTGACTTTTGATTTCAGCTCATGATCTCACAGTTTCGTGAGTTCAAGCCCCATGTCAGGATCTGTGCTTACAGTGCAGAGCCTGCTTGCAATTCTCCCTCTCTCTCTGCTCCTCTCCTGCTCGCACTCTCTCTTTCTCAAAAATAAATAATAAATATTTCATTGTAGATATATATACCACATCTTCTTTATCCATTCATCTATCAGTAGACACTTGGGTTGCTTCCATATCTTGGCTATTGTAAAGAACGCTGTGATTAACGCAGGGGTGCATGCATAAATCTTTTTAAATTAGTATTTTGTTTTCTTTGGGTAAATACCCAGTAGTGGGATTACTGGATTATATGGTATTTATATTTTTAATTTTTTGAGGAACCTCCATACTGTTTTCCACGGTGGCTGCACCAATTTACATTTCCAGTATTGGTGCACAATGGTTCTTTTTTCTCCACATCCTTGCCAACACTTTTTATTATTTGTCTTTTGATTCTAGCCATTCTGACAAGCGTAAGGTGTTACCTCATTGTGGTTTTGATTTGCATTTCCCTGATGATGAGTGATGTGAAGCATTTTTTCATGTGTCTGTTCGCCATCTGTGTGTCTTCTTTGGAAAAATGTCTATTCAGGTCCTCTATTTTTAACTTATAGATTTTTTTAGTGTTGAGTTGTATAAGTTCTTTACATATTTTGGATTAACCCCTTATCAGCTATATTGTTTGCAAATATCTTCTCCTGTTCAATAGTTTGCCTTGTTTTGTTGGTGGTTTCCTTTACTTTGAAAAAAATTGATTATTTTGTTTCCTTTGCCTGAGGAGACATGTCTAGAAAAATGTTCCTGTAGCCAGTATCAAAGAGATTAATGCCAATGTTTTATTCTAGAAGTTTTATGATTTTAGGTTTCACATTTAGGTCTTTAATCCATTTTTAGTTTAATTTTGTGTATGGTATGAGAAAGTGGTCTAGTTTCGTGCTTTAGCATGCAGCTGTAGAGTTCTCCCAAAACTATTTCCCATTGTATATTCTTGCCTCTTTTGTTGTAAATTAGTTAACCATATAATTATGGGTTTATTTCTGGGCTCTTCATTCTGTTCTCTTGATCCTTGTATCTATTTTTTTGTCAGTGCCATACTGTTCTGATTACTATAGCGTTGTAGTGTAGTTTGAAATCTGGGGTTGTGTTACCTCCAGCTTTGTTCTTTCAAGACTGCTTTGGCTCTTCAGGGTCTTTTGTGCTTCCATAGAAATTTTAGGATTATTTGTTCTAGTTCAGTGAAAAAATACCATTACTATTTTGGTAGGGATTACAGTGAATCTGTAGATTGCTTTGGGTGATATGGGTATTTCAACAATATTAATTCTTCTAATATATGAACATGATATGTCTTTTCATGTGTTTCATCTTGAGTTTCTTTCATTAGGGTCTCAGAGTTTTTAAAATACATGTCTTCATCTTCTTGGTTAAATATTCCTAGGTATTTTTTTGTTTTATTTTATTTTATTTTATTTTATTTTATTTTATTTTATTTTATTTTATTTATTTATTTATTTATTTATTTATTTATTTATTTATTTATTTTGAGAGAGACAGAGACAGTGCAAGTCAGGGAGGGGCAGAGAGAGAGAGACAGAGAGAATCCTAAGCAGGCTCTGCACTGCCAGGGCAGAGCCAGACATGGGGCTTGAACTCACAAAACCGTGAGATCATGATCTGAGCTGAAACTAAGAGTCACACGCTTAACTGACTGAAGCCACCCAGGTGCCCACTTTTTTTTTAAATGTTTATTTATTTTTGAGAAAGAGAGCATGCGCTAGCGGGGGAGGGGCAAAGAGAAAGGGGAACAGAGTTTTTGAAGTGGGCTCCCCACTGACAGCAGACAGCTCAGCACAGGGCTCAGACTCATCAACTACAAGATCATGACCTGAGCCAGAGTCGGACACTTAACTGAGTAGGCCACCCAAGTGCCCCTTGATGCATTTGTAAATGAGATTGTTTTCCTTCTCTTTCTAGAAATTCATTATTAGTGTATAAAAATGGCACAGATTTCTATATATTAATTTTGTATTCTGCAACTTTACTGAATTCACTTATTATTTCTGTTAGTTTTTTGGTAGACTCTTTAGGGTTTTCTATATGTCATCTGCAAATGGTGAAAGTTTTATTTCTTCCTTATCAATGTGGATACCTTTTATTTCTTTTTCTTGTCTGATTGCTGCAGCTAGGACTTTCAGTATGACATTGAATAAAAGTGGTGAGAATAGGGGTGCCTGGGTGGCTCAGTTGGTTAAGCATCCGACTCTTGATTTCAGCTCAGGTCATGATCTCATGGTCCGTGGTTTGAGCCCCGCATCTGCACTGACAGTGCAGAGCCTGCTTGAGATTCTCTCTCTCTCTCTCTCTCTCTCTCTCTCTCTGTACCTTCTGCACACTATCTCTCTCAAAATAAAAATCAACTTAAAAAACAAAAGTGGTGAGAATGAACATCCTTGTCTTCCTTCTGATCTTAGAGGAAAAGCTGAAGGCTTTTCACCATTGAGTATTGTTAGCTGTGAGTTTGTCATATATGGATTTTATTATGTTGAGAGATGTTCCCTCTAAACGTACTTTGTTGAGAGTTTTTATCACAGATGGATGTTGAATCTTGTCAACTGCTTTTTCTTTATCTATTGAGATGATCATATGATTTTTAATCATTCATTTTGTTAATGTGGTGTGCCACATTGATTGATTTACATACATTGGACCATCCTTGTATCCCTGGAATAAATTCCACTTGATTGTGGTGAATGATCCTTTTTAATGTATTACTGATTTCTGTTGGCTAAGATTTTGTTGAGGATTTTTGCATCTTTGTTTATGAGGGATATTGAACTGTAATTTTCTGTTTTTGTAGTGTCTTTGGTTTTGGTATCAGGGCAATGATGTCTTCATAGAATGAATGTGAAAGTATTCCCTCCTCTTCAATTTTTGGACTCATTTGAGAAGAATAGGTCTTAATCTTCTTTAAATATTTGGTAGTATTCACCAGTGGAGCCATCTATTCCTAGACTTTTGTTTGTTGGGAGTTTTTGATTACCAGCTCAACTTCATTACTAGTAATTGGTCTGTTCAAGTTTTATATTTCTTCCTAATTCAGTTTTAGAAGATTGTATGTTTCTAGGAATTTATCCATTTCTTATAGGTTGTTCAATTTGGTAGGCGTATAATTTTTTATATTTCTATGGTGACAGTTGTGACTTAGTGTCTTTCACTTCTGGTTTCATTTGAGTCCACTCTCTTTTTTTTCTTGATGAGTTGTCTAAAAGTTTATCAGCTTTGTTTATGTTTTGAAATAATCAGCTTAGTTTTATTGATCTTTTCTGGTTTGTTTGCTTGTTTTTAGTTTTTTTTAAATTTTTTCCACTCTGATCTTTATGACCTTCTCCTTCTGACTTTAGGCTTCATTTGTTCTTCTTTTTCTAGTTCCTTTCAGTTTGTAAGGATTGTTTAAGATTTTTCTTCTTTCTTGAAGTAGGCAGGTATTGATACCAACTTCCCTTTCAAAACTGCTTTTGCTGTGTCCCAAAGATTCTGACCATTGTGTTTCCATTTTCCTTTGTCTCAAAGTATTGTTTGATTTACTCTTTAATTTCTTCATTGACCCACTGGTTGTTTAGTAAGTTGTTGTTTAGCCTCCATATGTTTTGTGTTTTTTCCAGTTTTTTTCCTTGTAATTGATTTATAGTTTCATACTGTTGTGTTCAGACAAGATGATTGACGATTTTAATCTTCTTACATTTATTGGAACTTATTTTGTGGCCTACCATGTGATCTATCCTGGAGAATGTTTCATCTGCATTTGGAAAGACTGTGTATTCTCTGTTTTTGTTTGGAATGTCCTGTATATGTCTATTAAGTCCATCTCATCTAATTTGTCATTCAAAGCCACTGTTTCCTTATTGGTTTTCTGTCTGAATGATCTATCCATTGATGTAAATAGGCTGTTAAAGTCCTCTACTATTACTGTATTACTGTCAATTTCTCCCTTTGTGTCTGTTCATATTTGCCGTACATATTTGTTTCTATTTGTGTTCCTAGCACAGATATATAATTGTTTTATCCTCTTGTTGGACTGATCCTTTAATATATATGCCTTTCTTGGTCTCTTGTCACAGTCTTTTTTTAAAGTCTATTTTGTCTGATAATAATATTGCTACCCCAGCTTTTTTTCCACTCTCACTTGTATGGCATGTGTTTTTTCCATCCCTTCACTTTAAGTCTGTGTATGTCTTTAGGTCTGAAGTGAGTCTTTTGTGTATTTTAACTGGAGCATTTAGTTCTTTTATTTATTTATTTTTTTAAGTAGGCTCCATGCCCAATGTGGAGCTTGAACTCACAACCCTGAGATCAAGAATTACATGCCCTATCAGCTGAGCCAGCCAGGTACCCATAGTTCGTTTACATTTAAGGTAGTAATTGACAGTTATGTATTTGTCGCACCTTTGTTTATTGTTTTCTGGTTGTTTTTATACACTTACTCTATCCCTTTCTTTGTCTCTTACTCTGTTCTCTTGTGATTTGATGACTTTCTTTTGCTTTAGGCTTAGATTCCTTCTGTTTAATTCTTGTATCTTTATAGGTTTTTCACTTGTGGTTAGCGTGAGGTTCATATATAACATATATATAGCAGTATATAGTAAGTTGATGGTCACTTAAGTTCAAACAATCCTAAAAGCACTACATTTTTACTCCTTCCTCCACCTTTTATGTATATGACACATTTTGCATCTTTTTATTTTTTGTATCACTTGACTAATTATTTTAGATATAAATGATTTTACTGGTTTTGTTTTTTAACCTTCAAACTAACTTTATAAGCGATTACTCTACTACCTTTCCTATTCCAGTGAAATTTTTTCCTTTCATAATTGCCTTCTAGTTATGGCCCTTCTTTTTCTGCTTAAAGAAGTCTATTTAACATTTCTTATATGGTTAGTTGTGGTGAACTTCTTTAATTTTTGTTTGGGAAACCTTATCTCCCCTTAAATCTCAATAATAACCTTGTCAGAGTATTCTTAGTTGTAGAGTTTTACCTTTTACCACTTCGACCTGTAGACTTTCTGCTGAAAACTCAAGTTATAGCCCTGTGGGATTTCCCTTGTATTTAATTAGTTCTTTTTCTCTTGCGGCTTTTAAGATTCTCTCTTTAATTTTTGACATTTTAATTTTTATGTGTCTTGATGTGGACCTCCTTCAGTTCATCTTGTTTGGGGTTCCTGGACCTGAATATCTGTTTCCTTCCCCAGGGTAGGGAAGTTTTCAGTTGCTATTTCTTTCAAATAAGTTTCCTGCCTCTTTCTCTCTCTCTTCTTCTGGGGCTCCTGTAATTCAAATGTTATCGTGCATGATGTTGTGCCAGAGGTCTGCCTGTAATTTTTTGTAATTCTTTTTTTCATTTTGCTGTTCAACTTGGTTTCCACTACCCCATCTTCCAAATTGCTGATCTGTTCTTATGCATCCTTTAATCTGCTGTTGATTGCCTCTAGTATATATTGGATTTCAGTTACTGTATTCTTTAGCTCTTTTTGGTTCTTTTTTTATATTTTCTGTCTGTCTGTTGAAGTTCTTCCTGAGTTCTTCCACTCTTCTGTTATGTCCAGTGAGCATCTTTATGACCATTAGTTTGAACTCTTTGGTAGATTTGCTTATCTCTGTTTCATTTAGTTCTTTTTCTCAGAGTTTATCTTGTTCTTTCATTTGACATCTATTTCTCTGTCACCTCATTTTGTCTGATTCTGTGTGTTTGTTTCTATGTATCAGACCAGGTATAGCTCCCAGTCTTGCAGGCGGTGGCCTTGTATTGAAGGCATCCTGTGGGGCCCAGGAGCACACTTCCCCTGGTTATCAAAACCAGGCACTCCAGAGGTGTCCCCTGTGTGGGCTGCACGTGGCTTCTTGTTGAGACTGGGCTGCAACTACTTTGGGCACACTGGTGGGTGGGGCTAGCCCCCAGCTCAGCTGCTTGGGAGGACCAGCCGTGGCTACTATGTGTGCACTGGTAGGTGGGCTCAGCACCCAGACCCCCTGTCTGAGGGCCCCGGTTGCAATTGTTGTGGGCATGTTGGTGGGCTGAGCTGCCCACCACTCCTCAGGGCAGGAGCCGCTTTGGAAGGGCACCTGCAGGGGCGAGCAGGTTAAATGGGACATGTCCACAGGGGAATACGAGGGAAGGACAAGCAGTGCTATCATGGTATAGATGAAGTGTGTCAGAACTGGCTCCAGTCAACGTCAGGCCAGCTGGGCTAAAGGAGAGCAAGAAAAATTGTGCCCGCCAGCACTTCCGTTCCCTAAGAGTTCCTACCGATCCCTGCCACATGCGCTGAAATGAGTCAATAAATTTACCTCATGTATAACCGAGGAGCTTTTCAGACTGTTGCCTGAGAAGAAGAAGAACTATGCTAGCCCTTAAGAGCAGAGTCTGAGTTTCCTATCCCCCTCTGGCTCTCCCCAAGTTAAATCCTGCTGATTTTCAAAGCCAGATATTATGGCGGCCTGTCTTCAGAGTACAGATTCCCAAGGCAGAGGATGCCCAGTGTGGGGCCTGATCCTCTCAGTCCTCAGGGAGGACCCCTGTGTCTGTGCTCTCTCTCCCACTTATGGGTCACCTTACTGGGGGGTTGGTTCCTGACCAACTCTCTGCCCCTCCTGCCCTTCACAATGTGGCTTTTTCTTTGTCTCTTTAGCTATGGGAGAGCTGTTCTACTAGTCTTCGGGTCATTTTCAGAGTGAGTTACACTACACTGAGTTGCAGCTTTGATGAGTATGTGGGAGGAGGTGAGCTCAGGTTTCTTCCATTCTGCCATCTTCCTGAGCTCCAAAGCCAGTAAAATTTTGTTCGGCTTTATGTACACTGATTTTAAATCCAGAGCCTACATGTGATTTTGGAGGCTGAGAAGTCTCATGATCTGCCGTCTGCAAGCTGGGTACCCAGAGAGGTCTGTTTGAAGGCCTAAGAGTCAGAGAGTGATGGTATAGATTCCAGTCCAAGTCTGAAGGCCTGAGAATCAGGAATGCTGGAGAGGTTTTCCAGTGAGGACAGACTGGGTGGGCCTGAGAGGCCTCTCTGAGAAAACTTACTCTTAATGGAGGAGGAGTTAGGTAGACAATACTGCATTCTGGGCAGAAGGAATGTATTCATAAAGGCACAGCAATAAGTAACAGCCTGAATGTTCAGCCAGTGATTTTGGATATCTGAGACATAAGGTTTGAGGCAGAGATTAAGAGGAAAACTAGAGAGGCAGGCAAGAACCAGATGCCAAGCCTTTAGATGTCATGCATAGGAACTTGGATTCTTTTTCCTATAGGAAATGGGGACCATTGGTGGATTTTTTAGTAGTGGATCCCATTTGTGAGCTCTTAGGCAAGTTCTATAATATCTCAATACTCTGTGATATGCTCTTAGATTGTTGAGGATTAAATGATTTAGTACATGTGAAGCACTGATAGATGCTTACTATGTGCCTGGCACTGTCTCAGAAGTCCGTGGAAGCCTTGTATGATCTAATCCCTGAATTCTTGAGTCTTATTTGTCAAAATATTACTTACCCTGTATTGGACACAAGATTCAGGTTCATGGTGGTTTTGATTTACATTTCTCTGATAGCTAATGATACTGAGTATCTTTTCATATGCTTATTGGCCATTTGTATGTCTTCTTTGGAAAAATGTTTATAGATATTTTGCCTACTTGCTTAATTAACATTTTACCTACTTGCTTAATTAACAGTTGCTGGCCTGTTTTATTGTTGAGTATGAGTTCTTTATGTATGCTGGATACCAGGCCCTTATCAGGTGCATATCTGGAACATGTATTTCACATTAGGGAAGTGCAAAGCAATGAGATATCACTTTACATCCAGTAGGATGGTCATAATAAGATAGATAAGAGAAATACTGGCAAAAACATGGAGAATTTGGAACTCTTGTGAATGTAACGTGGCACGGCTACTTTGGAAAGCAGTCTGGTAGTTCCTGAAAAAGTTAAACATGGATTTACTATATGACTCAGCAGTCCCCTTCTTAGGCATCTAATCAAGGGAATGAACATATGTCTACACAAAGGCTTATACATGAAATGTCTGTAGCGGTATTATTCATAATAGTTAAGAAGTAGAAATAATCCAAATGTCCATCAGACAATGACTGGATAAACAAAATTTGGTATATCCATACACTGGTGTATTATTTGGCAACGAAAAGGAATTGGCGTACTGTTACATGCTACAACACAAATCTTGAAAACATGCCAAGTAAAGGGAGCCAGTCATAAAAGACCACATACTATATACATGAAATACCCAGACTAGGAAATTTTGGGGGGGAGAATGTAGATTAGTGGCTGCCTAGGGCTAAGGAGATTGGGGCAAAGGGGGGGACACTAGGTAAAAGATTTCTCTTGGGGATAATGAAAATGTTTTAACATTGATTGTAGTAATGGTTGCATAACTCTTAATATACTAAGAAACATTGAATTTGATACTTTAGGTGAATTTATAGTATGCTATTTAGACCTTAATGCATTCAATAATGGTTTTTTTTATACATTTATTTTTTATTAAGTGTGGCCTTATCCTTATTTAGGGAATCAAACTAAATAACTTTTAAAGGCTACTTCCCATGTACCTTGTATCTAATCTCTCTAATCTTAAATTATGTTAGTTTTAGAACTTGAATTTCAAAGCATGACTGACAAGCTGATAGACTAATTCATTTCCACCAAAACTAAAAAAGTAGTTTTAACTGCTTTTTCAAGAGGTCTTAAAGCCATTGTCATGTTCTAAAATTTTTCTACTAACATGATGTTAGTCTTGAAATATGATTTTACTTCATCCTAAGTAGTGTAATAGTGATGCATGTAACTGACTTTCTACACTTTACTATTCTGCATTGTTCTAAAAACAGCAAAGTTTCAGGCTGTGAGCAGTACTATAATCCTTTATAAGGCATTTTTGTACCTTTCATCATGTAAAAAACAGAAACTAATGACTGCATATAAATTAATATAAATTTACCAGTGCTCATTTTCAGAGTCTTCCTAATATAGTAAATACATGTTTATATATATATATTTATTATATATAATATATATTATATATAATGTATACATATATATACATATTATATATATTATATGTACTGTATACATATTATATATATACATATATAATATGTATACGTGTCTTTGTATGTATATGTAAATGATTTGGTAAAAGGTAGATCTTAATCTTTTCTATTTTGTCCAGAATACTTTTTTTTTCCTTTTATCAGGAACTTTTTTTTAAGGTTTTATTCAAATTCCATTTAGTTAGCATACAGTGTAATATTAGTTTCAAGTGTGCAGTATAATCTAATACTACCATACAACACCTGGTGCTCATCACAAGTGTACTCTTTAATCCCCATCACCTACTTAACCAACCCCCCCAGCCCTCTCCCCTCTGGTAACCATCAGTTCTCTATAAGAGGCCATTTATTGGTTTGCCTTTCTCTTTTTTTTTTTTTTTCTCTTTGCTCATTTATTTTGTTTCTTAAATTCCACGAGTGAAATCAGATGGTATTTGTCTTTCTGTACCTGACTTACTTCACGAAGCATAATACTCTCTAGCTCTATCCATGTCAATGCAAATGGAAAGATTTTATTCTTTTTTATGGCTGAATAATATTCCATTATATCTATATACCACATCTTCCTTATCCATTCATCAGTTGATGGACACTTGGTCTGTTTCCACACAAAATAGACACATAGATAAGTAGAACAGAATAGAGAACCCAGAAGTGAACCTCAATTATACGGTCAATTAATCTTCAACAATGTAGGAAAGAATATCCAATGGGGGAAAAGATAGTCTCTTCAACAAATGGTATCAGAAAAACTGAACAGCAATATGCAAAAGAATGAAACTAAACCACTTTCTTACACCATACACAAAAAGAAATTCAAAATGGATTAAAGACCAAACTGTAAGACCTAAAACCGTTAAAATCCTAAAAGAGAACACAGGCAGTAACCTCTTTGACATTGACTATAGCAACTTCTTACTAAATAGGTCTCCTCAGGCAAGGAAAACAAAAGCAAAAATAAACTATTGGGACTTCACCAAAATAAAAAGCTTCTGCACAGCAAAGGAAACAATCAACAAAACTAAAAAGTAAGAAGATGTTTGCAAATGACACATCTGATAAAGGGTTAGTATCCAAAATCTATAAAGAACTTCTCAAACTCAACACCCAAGAAACAAATAATCCAGTTAAGAAATGAGAAGACATAAATGATACTTTCCCAAAGAAGACATCCAGATGGCCAACAGACACATGATGAAAAGATGCTCAACATCACTCATCACACAGGGAAATACAAATCAAAAGTACAGTGAGATGTCACCTCGCACCTGTCAGAATAGCTAAAATCAGCAACACAAGAAACAAGTGTTGGCGAGGTTGTGGAGAAAGGGGAACCCTCTTACATTGTTGGTAGGAATACAAACTGGTACAGCCACGCTGGGAAACAGTATGGAGATTCCTCAAAAAGTTAAAAATAGAACTACCCTATGATCCAACAGTTGCACTAGTAGGTATTTACCCAAAGAATACAAAAATACTAATTCAAAGGGATACATGCGCAGCAGCATTATCATAAAGAAAATGGGGGGGGGGGAGGGGGGGATACAACAAACACTAGATGTCATGATTTATGTCCTTTGCATGCATGATCAGGCATTATTTTACATGCAGGGATAAAATTTAAATAGATTGAACATTTCTTTGTAATTTAAAACAGGTTTAATGCAAAAAAACACATTGTGATATGCTACATCTTAAAT
The DNA here is from genome assembly GCF_018350175.1 of Felis catus. NCBI lineage: Eukaryota > Metazoa > Chordata > Mammalia > Carnivora > Felidae > Felis > Felis catus. Next base: position 20,735,491 of record NC_058374.1, on the reverse strand, counting down.
TTATCTATATAATGGAAATTATATGGCACACAATAACACAATAGACAAGTAGATCAGTGTAACAGAGGGTCCTGAATTAAATGCAATCGATTGCTTTTTGACAATGATATCAAGGCAGTTCAGATGGGTAAAGAATAGTCTTCAGCAAATGATAGTGAAACAACTGAATATCCATGTGAAATAGACAATGAACCTATCTCATCCTAACAGGCACAGATTTCCTAGATAGTACACTCAAATCACTTACCATAAAAGAAAAATGTTAATAAGTTGTACTTCATGAAAATTAAAAACTCCTGCTTTTTAAGAAAATGAAAAGGCATAGACTGTCAACAGCTGTAAAGGGTGTAAAATTTCACCCTATTTATAGACTAACAGGTTAGCCACAGTGTCAGGGATACTGATGGAAGACATGACTCTTGGGTCAGAGAGCAGTAGCAGTAGCCAGAATCCCAGCATTTTTATGCCAGTTCCACCACCCTCACGTATCACAAGATGCATTACCAATTGTACAGTTTCTACCTTTACCCACAGGAAACATCTGTGGCAGTTTGGTCACCCGTAACAACCCTGGAGTTGAGGTTGACCTGAATGCCTTCTACCACCATGGTAGGTAGTACCATTGGTCAGTTCAGATAGTCAAGAACAAATTACATGCTATCTTTTAAAATTGGAGGATTCCCATTATATTATAACTTATCCTTGTAAGTCACACTAGTCATTTCCAAGGTATCCTAGAAATCAAATAAAAGAAGTGTACTAGAAAATTCACAAGTATGTGGAGATTAAACAGCATGCTGCTGAACAAGCAGTGGGTCAAAAAGAAATCAGAAGACAAATGAAGTATCTTGAAACAAATAAAAATGGAAATACAACATACCAAAAGTTATGGGATGCAGCAAAAGCAGTTTTAAAAGGGAACTTCATAGCAAAAAATGCCTGTATTAAGAAGCAAGAAAAATGTTAAGCAACCTAACTTTATGTCTCAAAGAATGAGAAAAAAAAAAAACCAAAGCTGAGTTAGTATTCAGAAGGAAATAAAAATCAGAATGGAAGTAAGTGAAATAGAGACTAAAAAGATAGAAAAGATCAATGAAACTAAGACCTGGCTCTTTGAAAGATAAACAAAATTAGCAAGCCTTTACCTAGACTCCCCAAGAAAAAAGGACACAAAATCAGAAACGAAACAGGAGACATTCTATCGTATACCACAGAAGTACAAAGGATCATAAGAGAGTATGAACAGTTATACACCAACAGATTGGACACCCTAAAAGAAATGGATAAATTCCTAGAAACATACAACTGACCAAGACTGAATCATGAAGAAATAGAAAATCTGAGTGATGCCTGCTGGCTCAGTTGGTGCAGCATATGACTGTTGATCTTGGGATCGTGAGTATAAGCCCAATGTTGGGCTTAGAGCTTACTTTAAAAAAGACAAATAGAGGGGCTCATGGGTAGCTCAGTAGGTTAAGTGGCAGACTTTGGGCTCAGGTCATGATCTCACAGTTTGTGGGTTCGAGCCCCGCATTGGGCTCTGTGCTGATAGCTCAGAGCCTGCTTTGGATTCTGTGGCTCCCTCTCTCTCTGCCCCTCCCCCATTCACAGTCTCTTTCTGTGCCCCCAAAAATGAATGAAACATTAAAAAAAAAATTTAATAATAAAAAAAAAGAAATAGAAAATCTGAACAGCTTGGTTACTAGTAAGGACATTGAGTCGTTAATCAAAAATCTGCCAACAAACAGAAGTCTAGGACCCAGTGGCTCCACTGGTGAATTCTATCAAAAATTCAAAGAGGAATTAATACCAATCCTACTTAGACTCTTCAAAAAAATAAAACAGTACCCTGAAACCAAAACCAGACAAGGACAACACAAGTTAAAATTACAAGCCAGTATCAATATCCTTCATGAACATAAATGTAGAAAATCCTCAACAGGGGAGGATTGAGCCTGGGTAGCTCAGTCGGTTAAGCATCTGACTCATGGTTTTGGCTAAGGTCACGATATCACAGTTTCGTGAGTTCAAGCCTGGCTTGGGATCCTCTCTCTGCCCCTCACCCAATCACACTATCTCTGTCTCTCTCAAAATAAATAAACGTATAAAAATCCTCAACAAAATATTAGCAAACCAAATTCAACAATTTATCAAAAGTGTTATACACCATGATCAAGTATGATTTATTCCAGGGATGCAAGGACAATTCAACATCTGCAAATCAAATCAATGTGATATACTACATTCAAAAAATAAGATTAGAGCTATCACAATAGATGCAGAAAAAGCTTTTGACAAAATTCAGCATCCATTCATGATAAAAACTCTCAATGAACTGGGTATAGAGGGAACATACCTCAGCATAATAAAGGTCATATATGACAAGCCCACAGCTGATATCACACTCAACTAACATCGTACTCAACAGTAACAGCTAACATGCTCAACAGTGAAAAGTTTCCCTCTAAGATCAGGAACAAGATTAGGATGCCCACTTTTGCCACTCTTATTCAACATAATGGTGGAAGTGCGTATGACAGCAGTTAGACAAGAAAAAGAAATAAAAGGCATCCAATTTGGAAAGGAAGAAGTAAAACTGTCACTATGCGTAGATGACATGGTATTATATATTTTAGAAACCCTAAAGACTCCACCAAACAACTATTAAGAACAAATCAACAAATTTTGTAAAGTTTCAGAATACAAAAATCAGTCACACAAAAGGAATAAAATATCGAGGAATAAGTTTAACCACGAAGGTGAAAGACCTGCATGCTATTATATTAACATTGATGAAAGAAACTGAAGAAGACACAAATAGAAAGATATACCATGCTAATAGATTGGAAGAATTAATATTTTTTAAATGTCCATACTATGCAAAGCAATCTATAAAGTCAATGCAATCTTATTAAAATTCCAATGGCATTTTTTATAGAAATAGAACAAACAATCCTAGAATGTGTATGGAACCACAAAAGACACTAAATAGCCAAAGCAGTCTTGAGAAAGAAAGCTGTAGGCCTCACACTGCCTGGTTTCAAACTATATTACAAAATTGCAGTAATCAAAACAGTATGGCATTGGCATGAGAACAACGCATAGAGGAATGGAACAAAATAGGAAGCCCAGAAATAAACCAACACGTATATGGTTAATTCATTGATGGTAAAGGAGCCAAGAACATCCAATGAAGAAAGGCAAGTCTCTTCAGTAAATGATGGTGGGAAAACAGGACAGCCACATGCAAAAGAATGAATCTGGACCACTATCTCACACCATACACAAAAATTAATTCAAAATGGATTAAAGACTTGAACATAAAACACAGATGGTAAGCTCTAAGACAAGGTCCATAGATACAGAGAACCAACTGGTGGTTGCCAGAGGTAGAGGATACACACAGTGGGTAAAGGGAGTCAAAAGGTATAAGCTTCCAGTTTAAAATAAATTAGTTATAGGGGGGCCTGGGTGGCTCAGTCGGTTAAGTGTCCACTTTTGGCTCAGGTCATGAGCTCATGGCTCGTGAGTTTCAAGCCTCACATCAGGCTGACAGCTCAGAGCCTGTGGCCTGCTTCGGATTCTGTGTCTCCCTCTCTGCCCCTCCCCCACTCATGCTCTGCCTCACTCTCTCTCAAAAGTAAATAAACATTAAATAATTATAGAGATGTAATATACGACATGGTGACTATTGTTAATACGGTATTGCACATTTGAAAGTTGCTAAGAAAATAGATCTTAAAAGTTTTTATCAAAAGAAAAAATTGTAACTGTGTGGTGACTGATTTAACTAAACGTATTGTAGTAAACAATTTGCAATATATCGAATGATTGTATTATAGACCTGAAACTAATGTAACGTTATATGTCGATTATACTTCAATAAAAGTATATTAACATCATAGTTAGCTGTATTAATAACATATGGGAACTCCATACTGTTTTTACAACTTTTCTAGAAGTCTGAAATTATTTCAAACTCGGGGTGCCTGGGTGGCTCAGTCGGTTGAGCGTCCGAGTTCACCTCAGGTCAGGATCTCGCAGTTTGTGAGTTCAAGCCCTGCGTCAGGCTCTGTGCTGACAGCTCGGAGCCTGGAGCCTGTTTCAGATTCTGTCTTCCTCTCTCTGCCCCTTCCCCGCTCATGCTCTGTCTCTCTCTGTCTCTCAAAAATGAATAAACGTTAAATAAATAAATAAATAAATAAATGAATGAATGAATGAATGAAATTATCTCAAACTAAAAGTTAAAGGATTTTAAGTGACAATATAAGTTACAGAATGGGAGAAAATATTCATAAAACATTTCTGACAAAGATCTTGTGTCCACAAAATATAACGAACTCTTCACCCAATTAACGTATAAGCAAAAGACATGAATACACACTTCATAAAAATAGATATTCAGTTGGTCAATAAATACATGTAAAGATACTCAAGATCATTTGTAATCTTGGAAATTATTACCAAAATAAAACACGTTTCATTCCTACCAGACTGGTCAAAACTAAAACAACTGGCAATATCAAGTGTGGATGAGTACCTGGAGGGACCCTTCATACACTGCAGGTTAGAATGTAAAACAATACAACTTGTTCGGAAAAATACTTACGTAGTTTCTTATAAAATGTATACTTTCCCTGTGACTCAGCAATTCCACCACTAGGTATTTAAGAAGAATTAAAACATATGACCACTATGACAATTATAAATAAATGTCCAAGCAGCTGTATTCATAATACATGATAGGGGTGCCTAAGTGGCTCAGTTGGTTAAGTGCCCAACTTCAGCTCAGGTCATGATCTCACAGTTCGTGAGTTTGAGCCCTGCATCAGGCTCTGCAGTGACCGTGCATAGCCGGTTCAGGATTCTGTCTCCCTCTCTGCCCCTCCCCCACTTGTGCATGCCTGTGTGTGTGCATGCGCCCTGTCTCTCCCAAATAAACTTTAATAATAATAATGATATGTGATAACCAAGAGCTAGCAGCTACCCAAATAAATGTCCATCAGTAGGAGAATGGATAAATTGTGATACAAATCTTTTTTCTGATATGTGTTATGGAATATTTGCTCCTACTTTGTGGCATTCCATTTCATTTTTTAAATAGTTTCTTTGAAAGACCAACAGTTTAGGGGCGACTGGATGGCTCGTTCAGTTGAGCGTCCGACTTTGGCTCAGGTCATGATCTTGCGGTCCATGGATTTGACAGCATTGGGCCCTGTGGCTGACAGCTCAGAGTCTGGAGCCTGCTTTGGATTCTGTGTCTCCCTCTCTCTCTGTCCCTTCCCCGCTCATGCTCTCTCTGTGTCTTAAAAATAAAAACGTTAAAAAAATTCTTTTAAAGACCAAAAGTTTAATTTTAGCAAAATTCAAATATTTGTGGTTTTACCATTTTAAAGTTATTACATGTATTAAATGGTATTCTGATGCTGAGAGAAAGTTGCCAAAACCTCTCTACGATGAAGGAGTCTCTGGGGGGCACTAACAGGAGTAGGAGTGTCTGTCATTTTGCATTTTGGATGGGTTCTAGAGCCCTTTCCTAAAGGGGACCCGTACTCAAGAAGAGCCAGTTTGCAGCAAACAGCATAAAAGTATTTAAGTAAAATATGTAAAGGAGAAATGTGTTTCTTCCAGAACACAGAAAGGCCTAAAAGAAGTTGTGGGTGCTGAGAGAATCCGTAGCTGTTTCTGGACAGCATTATGGGTGGAGCAGCCCTCTCCGTATACCAATTAATTTTCAAGACTTTAACCAAGGTGGCAAGACATTACATTTTGTATGAGGCAATGGCCCATTTCATTTTGGTGAGCTCCTTTGTCTGTCTTGAATGAGTATGTCAAATGAATCTCCTCATGGGAAGAAGTCATCAGTGTAATGTCATACTTGTCTTCCTGAAAGAATCAGGAAGTAGTTAAGATCTTGTCCTTAAAGACTGTGAGGACAAGGCTGATGAGGTACCCCATGGTAGTTGGGTAGAAGTGTACCATACTTTGGAGGTGAGATAAACTGCAGTCAAGAGGCTGTTGAAATAGTCACTGAACAAAACATATTCACTAAATCTATAATAGCAAAATATTTACCAATTGCTAATTGGATGAAGTCAGTAACTGCAATAATATTGGCTATGGGGACCTTAATGGGGCCCACAGCATTTAGCTTGAGGTAATCTACCATGAGGCACCATTCATTCATTCATTCATTCAAGAGCAGGCCAAACTGAGCTGACACTAAAAGTAAAGGCAACAAAAACAAAAATAAACAAGTAGGACTACATCAAACTAATCCACTGAATGGGAGAAAATATTTGCAATTCGATATCTGATCCAAAACTTTAAAGAACTCAATATAACTCAATAGCAGAAAAACAATGATTAAAAAATGGACAGAGGATCTAAATAGACATTTTTCCAGGAAGACCTATAGACGGCCAACAGGTACATGAAAAGATGCTCAACATCACTCATCATCAGGAAAATGCAAATCAAAACCACAATGAGATATCACCTCACACTTGTTAGAATGAGTAGTATCAAAAAGACAAAGAAGTAACACATGTTGGCAAGGATGTGAAGGAAAGGGAACCTTTGTGGGCGCTGTTGGCGGGAAGGTAAATTGGTGCAGCCACGATGGAAAACAGAATGGAGATTCCTCAAGAAATTAAAACTCGAACCACTGTATGATCCAGCAGTTCCACTTCTGGGTTATTTATCTGAAGGAAAATGAAAATGCTAACTCAAAAAGATACGCACCTCCACATTTACTGCAGCATTATTTACAATAGCCAAGACACGGAAACAGCACAAGTGTCCGTTGACAGATGAATGGATAAAGAAAATATGATACACACATAGACACACACAAGAAAATATTATTTAGTCACTAAAAAAAGGAAGTCTTGCCATTTATGACATGGACAGACCTTGAGGGCATTATGCTAAGTGAAATAAATCAGAGTAAGGCAAGTACCATATGATCGCATTTATATTGGAAGCTAAAACAGAACAAAACGAAGCTCATAGATACAGAGAACAGATTGGTTGTTGCCAGAGGGGGAGGGTAGGGAGTAGGTGAAATGGCTGAAGAAGATCAAAAGGTACAAACTTCCAGTTATAAAATAAGTCCTGGGGGACTTAGTTAAGCATCTAACTCTTGGTTTTGGCTCATGTCATGATCTCCTGGTTCGTGGGTTTGAGCCCTGTGTCAGGTCTGCGCTGACAGCAAGGAGCCTGCTTGGAATTCTCTCTCCCTCTCTCTCTGCCCCTCTTCCCCGTAAAGATAAAGAAATAATCTTAAAAAAATCTTTTTCATATAAAGAAAGAAATAAGCCCTGGGATGTAATTTATAGCATGACAACTATAATTAATACTGTATTGCATATTTGAAAGTTACTAAGAGTACATCTTTAAAGTTCTCATCACAAGAAAACAAAATACTGTAACTATATATGGTGACAAACGTTACTAGACTTACCGTGATCATTTCTTAATACAGTTGACTCCTGAACAATACGGGGATTGGGGTGCCAACCCACTCACCCCACCTTGTGCCCAGTTGAAAACCCACTTATAACTTGACTCCCCAAAAACTTAACTAACTAGAGAACAAATGTTATTAAAATCATAAGGAAAAGAAAATACAGTTATAGGACTGTACTGTATTAAGAAAAAAAAAAATCCGTGTATAAGGGGCCCATGCAGTTCCAACCCATCAAATCATGGTGTTGTACACCTGAAACTAATATAATGTCTGTAATTATACCTCAGTTTAAAACTGTTCCTCCAGTAGCTTTATGTATCATGCAGAGTAAATGAGCTAGAGTCCTTGCAGTGGCCTCTCAGTCCTTATATGATTTTATCTTCTTACCTCTCTGGCCTCCTCTCCTCTCCCTGCCCCCTTTGCTTGCTTTGCTCCAGCTTCCCTGTTCATCTCACCATTCCTCCAGCATCCTGGACATGCTCCTGCCACAAGCCCTTTGCAATTTGCCGTTTCCTATCCCAGAGTAATCCCAGAGTGTCATCGTCCACTGTGTGTCCAATCACCACAACACTCAGTGGCATAAAATAGTTTTTAAAGGATCAGACATCCTTGTGTCCGTTTCTCAAGAGGGATTTATTTACTGTTGCTTCCCCCAAAAGGAGGTAAAAAGAAATTTGAACTGTATGCATGGTCTTGAGCAAAGTTTCTCAAACTATCTGTAGTAAAGAACCAGGCGTAGAATATTTTTCTTTCCATCTGTTGCTGACCCATCTGTAGTCCTATTGTGCCCACACTTCACGTGACCCATCATGGTAGTCTGACAACATCTCACCGTCTTATATTGTTTAAAAGAAGAGTTTACTGCTCACATACTTGGTTGTTGCAGCAGCGTTAATTTGCTGTTTCTAATCCGTACCCGAAGTTTCTGGACTTACTTGGTCATGGATTGGTGACAAACTGGTTGCAGGCTGGCACCAGCACATGGATCACACTTTAGGATCGCTGATCCAGAGGAGACCTCTTTCTGGGAAGGTAGCTAAATCATAGATGAGGAGACCTTTCTGGGCACGACATGAAGCGATTACTGGTAAAGGGACACAGCCTTAGAACAACAGTTTGGGATGAGTTACAAGCTTTTCTTTAAAGAAGAGTTTCACTTCCTAAGAGTGAAAAGACATTTGAAGAGATAAGCTTTTAATTTTTTTTTTAATATTTATTTTTGAGAGAGAGAGAGTACAAGCGGGGTAGGGTGGAGAGAGGGAGACACAGAATCCGAAGCAGGCTCCAAGCTGTCAGCACAGAGCCTGATGTGAGGCTCGAACTCAAGAACGATGAGCCGAAGTCAGAAGCTTAACTGACTGAGACACCCAGGCACCCCTGGGTTTTTTCCTTTACATACAATTTATCCACATACATAGTCAAGAGCACGTAAATGCTCAATTTTTAAGTTGGAAAGGAAAACTGTATAGGTGAAAGTCAAATATACATTCTGAAACACAAAGTCAGTATAGAATGTGGATTTGGAAGGTAGATTATTAGATTTGCCATCCATATTACTAGGTATACATTATGAGATCTGATAATATCTGATATTTTAACTGGGTGATGGTATTTACAAGGACATTATTTCTTAGGTAAAATTTCTGAGAATTTATGAATTGAGTTGAGTCTACTACAAACTGTTGAATCCAAAATTGTAACTTTTCTAGTTATGTAAATAATGGTCATTAGTAGGTCATGTGGATAGAAATATTCATTAGTGAGTTTTACTATCAGATAGAAATGGATCTTTTGTCCTTACAATAGGAAAATATAATAAATAAGCCCATATAAATTTCTTTTAATTTGGCCCTACGTTTCAGTACCAAATAAATTGCACGATACTTGGTAATTAACATTTGATGGTCTACAGCTGTGAGGGGGAAGGTGCATATGAGTTACTCAGAACATAGAGTGCTTTTCCTCTCTAGCTTCCAACTCCTATCCCCCAAGAATAGTAAGGATTTTCAAAGGCATCAAATCTTTGAACATATGTGGCTTTACGACAAAAATCTATCCCAAAGGGATATTATTTGGGAATACAATTTAAATTTTCCTATGAGCTCTTACTTTGGGAGATCTATTTGGGGATCATTACATAAAAATCGCGAATAATTTGAAAACTTACTTTTTATTTTTTATTCAGTATGGAGATTTATTCCCAGAGTGGGGCTTTTCTGATGCAAAATTGGAATGCTGGTGTAGTCACAACAGCTGTCCCCACACCATGTGGTATCTTCCATTACTTTACTGTAGAGATGAATTTTTGGCCCAGTGTCTCAGTAATATTGGACACACATGGTTTTAAGTGGCAAAGCAGTATGCGTATGCATTCATTTGACTTTCACAGCTACAGTTGGCTCCAGATTAGAACAAGGAGAATACATTCACACCACGGCCACCCTCACGGCTGCTGTAGGAGCTGGGTCACAGTAGGCTCAGTTGCTTCTAAAGACACAACTAACTATTGCCGAGGAATTACACATTCACCAAAGTGCCTTACAGCTGTAGGAGAGAGAATAATGAATTGCTAAAAGGATTCTTTCAAAGATTTCAGATTATGGGCCTAGTTATTATCGATCCAGTTTTTTTGTATTAATAATGAAAAAAATCACAGCCATGAAATAACCAGGAAACTAAAGGGAAAGACTGTCCTAGCAGTAGATGATTTTTCAGAATACCAGTCCAAATACTTAAAATTTTCCCTTCCCAGGGAAAAAAAAAAAGTGGCACTGTTCTTTTAGACTCATTAACAAAGAATTAAAATCGGATTGATTTTTAATGCCCATTGTCCATCTATGCAGCATATTTGGAAAGCCAATCTACTAAAAATTGAAATTATTTTAAAGAATTACTTTATTAATGTTTTGGCTTTTTAGAAAGAAAAGTATTTCCTTGAAAATCCAGTTATGTCCCTCTAATATCTGAGGATGAATTTTCCCCCTAAATAAAGGGGAAAACAAGCAAGAAGAAAAAAGCTTCAGTGTAAATTTTCAAATTATCTGATAAGGAGCATTAGATTTCTGATATTCATTAAATATCAAAGAAATTCTGACCATACCCTATGTGGGCTACCTTTTTATAGCAGTGAATTTATGCCTGTATCGTACGGATTGTACTGATGAATATGTTTGAGGCTTGCAGCTTTTAGTGGATACAAAATAGAATGATTGATAAAATCCTCCCTACTATTGGCTATTATTTCCTGACTCTTAAGTGGCAGGTTGTATTTATGCCAATTTATCTGCTTCAGGGAACATTCTTGATAGCAGAACAAAGTGAATAAAAGTAGTTTGCTTTGCAAATGAATGCAAATGGGAGAGCCTTTCGGAAAGCCCTTTAACAGGGGCAGTGCGCTTTGATTACGAGTGAAGCTGCCGTTTGGACATGGTGAAAAGAGCACGCTTGAACCATTGATTGGGGGAGACAGTAAAAAGTCAGGAAGGGCCCCGTTAAGCTTGCAGTGAGGCAGGCGGATGTCAGTGCGGTTAGAGCACAGTGGGAGAATGACAGCGAGGATTAGTGTCAGGGAGAAGCTTTGCTGTAGCTGTGGAGATCGTCCCTGGGGTCACTCACCTCTGACTGTTGTTCTGTGCTGACGGTTCTGTAATGCAAACGGCCTGATGTATGCTGTTCATTATCGGAAATGGTGATTAGAAAAGGTATTTGTCTCCAAGGTTCCCTTCTTTCTTGTTTCTTTCTTTTTAATTAAGGAAAATAAGGTGGGCTTCCTCCATTTCTCTGCTGACTCCTAGAGTATTGTTTAATACCAGAGTGGCTGCAGCCTCTGGGCGGGAGTAGTTTCGTGCTAAAATCTCATGTAAAATAACTGTAACGTGGTTATTTGTTACTCAGTGATAGGTTCTTCTGCTTTGCTCAGCTTTAGGTTTGACCAAGTAGTAGTGCTGATAAAATGCGGAGAATATGCTTGCTCTTAGAATTTTTGCTTTTGGAAAAAAGATTTTATAATCTTTCGGTTATTTTGTAACGCGGTTTAACAGATCAACTTTTAGAAGCTATTTACCTTCTCAGAAATGAAGTGTTGCTTTGCTTGGACTTGAAATGGTTTAAGTCTTGGTTGTAGGCATGTCTCATTTTATTTCTGTTCCAAGTTTATTAAAACGCTAGCGTTTGAGAAGCTAAACTTTTTGGAAATGCACGATTTTTAGAATGAAAGTGTTACACAGAATGAACAAAAACTATCTTTGTCTCAGTTCTGATTCTAAATCAGCACATTTGCTTGTTCACCTTTTCATCTTCGCTTACAAGGTGTTTTGTTTTCTTCAAAGTATAATTTTTCTTAAAACTTGAAGACCTTTTATAGTGACCTTACATGAGGCATCTGTGAGAGCAGCAGTGACACACAATGCATTTCATAGTCTTTGAGAGTCGTTCCTACTTTAATGCAAAACTGCTTTTTTTAATGTCTTCAAAAGCCTGACTTCACAATATTTCTGCTTTCTTATTTCGTATACATAGGAAAATTTAAAAGGCTGCTGGAGCTTTGCATTCTAATGTTAAATATGCAACTCAAAGCTTTATCTAAACTACTGGACACGTGTTAATACTGTTTTTGTAGAAAACAAATTGCCAGTGGTTTGTTTCACAGGCTTATTAAATGTTTTGGCAAACGTTCTCTAAATTATCTTTTTCTATAATGTTTTGCAGGCACCTGAATGGACAGAAGAGGACCTCAGCCAGCTGACAAGAAGTATGGTTAAGTTCCCAGGAGGGACCCCAGGTCGATGGGAAAAGATTGCCCACGAATTGGGTCGATCGGTGACAGATGTGAGTTCACTCAGATTTGCATTGTATGGAGAGTGACAAACCAGAACAAGCCAACTATGTAGAAGACAGACATAGATGCATCCGACATTCTCTTTGGAGAAAGGCTACAATCCTTTTAGGACCTGGAAGTGAACCATTAACGAAATAAGCAAGAAGCAGATGTCAGCCAGTCCCCTGGTCCACAGTTAACAGCTGTGTGAGGAATTCTAGTGTTTAGAGACTTAAGCTACAGTAACCTAACCACAGAAAACAATGCTGGTTTTTGTGTTTAAAGTGACCCCTTTAGCTGTGGAAAAGATAGTTCTTAGACTGATCAGAATTAGAGAAGTTAAATTTCAGCTGGATCTTTTTAACATTGAAGAACAGATTGCTATAGGTATTTAATCAGGTGGTTTGCATTAATTTAATCATCAATATTCTTATGTTTGCCTTTTTATTTCAAGGATGGTACCTACTATCCATTTTGACAAGTTGCTTAACCACAACAAAATTATATATATGAACAAATATATAATATATATAACATATATAATATGCATATGTGTGTGAATGAATCTATAGGTGAATGACTGCCTATACCCAACATTTAAAAGACTAAGTATTTGCCTGGAAGGTTTGATTTTAACACTTTGGATGCTTTTTATTCAGTAAACTTAGGGCAGAGAATCTTCTAAAAGCAACTACCACAGTCCCTGACAGGTACTAAATAGAAATTCAGAAAAATTTTTATTTTTACCAATATGAGCCTTATCTTCATAAATGATAGTAAATATTCTTTACCATATAAATCAGTAATTTACCAAGTGTACTTTAAATAAACCCTATACACCTAAAATATTTCAGGGGTTACTGAAAGCAAAGTTCAAGTGCCCTTTTCAATTCTGTTAGTATACCTTTGAGTCTTTTGATAATGAACAGTTTTAAAACCCTGCAAAATGACTAACACAATTACCCCCCCCCAAAAAAAAACCCAGCTTGTTACATAAATGCTGAAAGTTATTTTTCATAGTGAGCTTCCACTATTTAATTTATAAACAAACTTACAAAACATTACCGTCAATCTTTTTATTTATTTATTTATTTATTTATTTATTTATTTATTACCCTATGGATAGGAGCTGCTTTGAGAATTTTAAATTATAGATACGAATTTTTTACTACCATGTAGGTCTTTTAAAAATCACATTTAAAAGACTGAATTTTTATGTGATGTTTTGCATTATTTTGGTTTCAAAGTCTCATCATGTGAAAAAATAGCTCTAGTATCTTGTAACAATTTTTTTTTCTTGGTGTTACATGAGGAGACCCATTATCTTAGGTAACCGGAGAAGAACCTTAAGGGTACCTTTTCTTCTGCTAAGAATGTTAGTGGGCTATGCATTTTATTACCTTGTTTCTAGGTTGCTTGTAAAAGATAAATTAATAATGCCTTATCAGTAAATATCTGACCAAATTAAAGATATTCCATAGTTATTGGGGTTTCAAGTACTATGACCCTGTAATTATACAACTACTGTTAATATAATGATTAATAAAAATTACTGAAATAATTTTTAGAAAGCTATAAAACAAACTGGTTTAAAAGGGCCCTAAACTTTTAGTTTTAATGGGAAAGAATGTTTCATTAATTTAGTGTCTCCTTTGAAGGCAGCACTGCCTTTAAATAAGATTTCTGGGAGACCTCATAGTTAAAAATGTCCAAGAAAAGCAATTGAATAGAGCGATATTTTAAGTTGTTGTCATTAAAATCTGGCTAAATTTGTATCTGTGTTTTTAAAAAGAGAGATGAAAGTTTAAATGCTAAGAACAGACATGATGTAACCAACACAGCCTTGGGAATGGCTAATTAGTATCAGAAATCTAGAAAACCTATACATAACCTAGTAGTCTTAGTGCAGTCTTAGTATAGGCAAAGACATCTTTTCGAACTTTTATAAATTCTTCCCATATGTTTCCATTGTTTTTCTTCTAGACTTACCCAGGGGAGACTGAATCCATGTCTGCAATAGATATTTTTCCTTTTACCATAGAAGTAGCAAACATGACTTTTGGGATTTTTTTCCCCTCCAAGTATTCTATTTGCATAATACCAAAAGTACCTTGAAAATAAATATTTTAGTAAACCCAAACTTTTTTGGCACCAAAAAATGCCTTTGTAACGAACTTTTCTTCTAGTACAGCATGTACATTTTTTTTCATTCTGTTATTTTCATTCTGTGTCATTTTCATAGCTGGACTACACATTTCACATCATAACCGCCCCCCTTCAACACACACAAATCTCTCTCTAAAAGAGAGCAGGTGTCAGAAGACTCAGATAACTCATTTTAGTGAACACACAGTGAATTACATTGAAGCAGCTAAAGTAGGTTGAACTAATACAGTTCCTTCAGTACAATGTCAAGTGAAAGTTGACCATACTTGAGAAGATCATTTATAGTTCTTTTTGGCTTATGGCGTTAATTAGATTTGTTTTCGTTAAGTATTTAATTATGGGGACAACCCCAAGTTCAATTTGCTGTCATCAGAACCTCTTCTTACTGACCTAGTCACCTGTGCCAACTCTCCCTGGTCTGCACATCTGTTCCTTGACCCATTTTTGTTTTTTTGTTTTGCTAACTTTGTAGCTTCGGGTTTAGTTCTCTTTCCTTCAAGAGACAATTGACCTTTTTTCAGGGAGGGGCAAGAGTGTACTCTTGGTGGGTTCTATATATTCTTTATTGGGATTGACAGATTACAATGAAAAACCCATTTGATTCTTCAATTTAAAAAGGAGTTTTCAGTGTATTAATTGTCACAGTCAACAAGTTGCTAAATTCTACTCTGGATAAACACAAGCAATGTGATTGCCTTTGTAAAAACTTAATGCAAAGTGTATTTTAACTCAGATATATCAAAAGTATAAGACTTCCTTTATTACAGATTAAGTATTTTAAACGTGAATGTATGCCTTTCAGCAGATAATTTTGATAATGACAGAGGATACTCAAATTGTAAAAACAACAAAGAAAACAAAAACTGGCACGTAAAACCAACCTTAATGTGATTATTAACTGCAGGCTTTCTAAATTAAGGTCAGGGAGCTTCAGATTTCTTGCTTGTGAAGTAATATCATTCTCTTGCCTGAAAGGATGTAAACTGATTCTGCTTCTCTCTGTGGCCACTAATCTCTTGCATTCTGGTTGTGATAACAGACTGATTGGAGATTTTCTGCCTGCTTGGAAAAGGCCCAGGTAGGCAGCCAAACAAAAAACAGGTGAATAGAGTTAGACAGACTTTTATAATTAGCTTAGTGCCACAGTGAGAGGTAAGAGGTGTGTAGTTAGGTAAGCATCCCCATGTTCACGTGAAAAAAAAGAGGGAAAAATCATAAAATTCCCAAGTGTGTTTTATATAGCTACAGCTAGAGAGGGGGTACTCTTGGGATTTGTATGTAATGGCAGTTGTTCTAAAAATATGTAAGTGGAATTTTATTCAATAGAAAATAAACTTTACAGTTTATCGGTGAATTAAATATATACTACATAGTAATTACGTATTTAATATATATAGTAATTAGTTTGGCAAGTATATTACT
This sequence comes from Felis catus, assembly GCF_018350175.1. Classification (NCBI taxonomy): domain Eukaryota; kingdom Metazoa; phylum Chordata; class Mammalia; order Carnivora; family Felidae; genus Felis; species Felis catus. Next base: position 20,719,616 of record NC_058374.1, on the reverse strand, counting down.
GCCATTACTTTTAGAGTTAGGCTAGACCTACATGAGTTGTAAAGATCACAAGGACTGCTTCCCTGCCCTCTTCCATCCAAGTACTAACCAGGCCCGACCCTGCCCTCTGAACCAAGCTTCCTGCCCTAGCACACTTCTCTTGGTTTGGGCCTGACCTCATCCTCTGGTCCCTCTCCTCCCTCACCTTCCCAACCTCAAGACCTTTAAAGGCATTTGAATCTTAGAAAGGAATAGGGCCTTTATCCTTTTCTTCTGCTACATGAGTCACTAGCTAACTTAATAACCAATTTTCAAGCTAACATTAATAGACGATAATGTGTTACCAAACACACACACGTATTCTAATAGGAGCCTTCAGGTTCTTATCCCAAGTATATGAATGATTGGAATAAGAGTTTCAGGCAACTTGATTGCCTGTTTAAAGGAAAGAGAAGACAGTAATAGGACCTTTTGGGGTCCCATCAGACAAAATTACATAATTAATTGCTTAATCTGTCTACTGACCTGGTTAGACTTTTTCTATAATATGGCTTCTGGGCCAAAGGTCTGTAAATGTGCATTCCACGTCACCATTTCTGTCTCAACATTGAGTAACGTCACACACAGAACAGGATGGCTAAACTATACATTCACTGCATGAGCATAACATTGTAAAAATCAGTTAAGAGATCAAACCGACATTTTTAACTGTCTTAACTGATAAGACTGGTTATTCCCTCATTCATCTTCATGCTCTTTTATATTTTTAAAACATTTAAACACTCCTTATTTTGCTTGACCTTCACAACAGCACGGGGAGAGAGAGAGAGAGGCAGCCATTATTCATCTCCATTTTACAGTTGTGTAAACTGCTGCTGAGACCTTTGTTCAAGGTGACACAACTACTAGAGAGTTGAGGCCACACTAGATAGTTTGGTTCTTCATCTCCTATGTTCCTGTCACCACTTAATGTTGTTTATTGCTGTGTGTATGAAAAATACTTTATTTTTATTTTAGAGAGCACACGGGCAGGGGAGAGGGGCAGAGGGAGAGAGAGAATCCCAAGCAGGCTCCATGCTGAGTGCAGAGCCTGATTTCGTGACCCTGGGATCATGACCTGAGCCAAAATCAATAGTCGGATGCTTAACCAATGAGCCACCCAGACGCCCCTGAAGAGCACTTTAAATATGCCTAGAGACTTTTACCATTAGACCTTTTTTGGTAAAACTCTGTGTTCCTATAAAAAATAAACTTTTAAAAGTACACTTAGGTAGGGACGCCAAGATGGTGGGATCGAGCCCCACGTGGGGCTCTGAGCTGAGAGTGTGGAGCCTGCTTGGGATTCTCACTCTCTCTGCCCCTCCCCCACTCGTGCTCACGCACTCTCAAACTTTAAAAAATAAATATACACTCAAAAAAAATTTATCTCATCAGCCATAATAAAAATTATTTCTATAAACATTTGCCATATATAATTCTAGACTTTAGTCTTCCTCTAGGCATGAGTATATATAATTTTAACACTATTAATCAGTATCCTGTCCTTTTCACTTCGCTATGAAACATGAGCTACCTTTCATGACACTTCATTTTTCTAAACACAGAATACTTTGTTGTTTTGATATAATTAAGTAGTAGCGTACTGATTGTCGTTTAAATTGCTTCCTTTTTTGCTGTTTTACGGGATTGTCTTTTTTTTTTTTTCTTTATTCTACTTTCCACTTACTTGTGTTTTTGTAGCTTGTATTCCTAGAAGTAGAGCTGCTTGGTTCAAGGCTATGGATGTTTTGGGGCACCTGGTGGCTCAGTTGGTTAAGCATCTGACTCTTGATTTTGGCTCACATCATGATCTCATGGTTCATGAGTTTGAGTCCTGTGTCAGGCTCTGCAGTGACAGCATGGAGCCTGCTTGGGATTCTCTCTCTCTCTCTCTCTCTCTCTCTCTCTCTCTCTCTCCCCCTCCCCCACTCTCACACACACACACACACACACACACACTCTCTCTCTCTCTCTAAATAAGTAAACTTAAAAAAATATATATATGGATGTTTTTAGGACTTTTGATGGCTTTAAAATTGGGCTCCAGAGAGGTTATAACAATACACAATGCCAATGGTAGTATATGAGAGAGGGCACTTCCTCGTAATCTTACCAACACTGAATGTTATTTTTTTTTTTTAAGTTTATTTATTCTTAGAGAGAGGGAGGGAGAGAATCCCAAGCAGGCTCCACACTGCCAGTGCAGAGCCCAACACTGGGCTCGAAGTCACGAACGCGAGACTTTGACTTGAGCAGAAATTAAGGCGGAAGCTTAAACAACTGAGCCACCCAGGTGCCCCGGATGTTATTATTTGTTTTTTATCATTGCCTGCCAAATAAGTGAAAAGTGCTACAGCACTGATTTTTGTATATTGCCTCCTTACATAGTGGTCTTATTTCAAATAGAGTTTGTGTTAATGCGTTAGAATTTTAGGATAGACAGTCCTGTCATCTGCATGCACTTCGGCATTTTCTTTATCTTACTTCTTATTTGACTGTATTACGTAGCTATTCCAGAGAAATATATTACAGTAATAGTGATTAGTGCAGACTTCTTGTTCAACGTTATAGTAAAAAAACCTAATGTTTGGCCATTAATTTTAATATTAGTCATTGATATAAGAGATATATTATTACGCTGAGGAAATTTTATTCAGTTTTTCTAATTCTAATTCATTACAATTGTGCTCGGGAGTAGATACGAAATTCTAACAATACTTTTTTGACATAAATTGACATGATCATACAATTCTTCTCATATGACCTAATGAGGATCTTTGTATTTCCAAGATAGACTTTACTTGGTCATATAATACTCTTTAATAAACACCTGGATTTGATTAGTTAATAATTTAAGATTCTTGCATATATGTATATGTTTTGTTTTGTTAATTGGATATCTTTAGGTAGGGTTATACCAACCTTCTAGAATTAATTATACTAGCCTTCTAGCATCTGGAGAGTCAAGAAAGTATTGAATTCATAAAACAGGAAAAAGGAAAGGATGTTGTGGGAGAAAAAATCAAGACAAAAATAAGTATCCAAATAAATGAAGTAGAATGGTTGAAAGTTATCAAGAAAATCTACTGTGAAGAAGAACGTAAAAAATGTTAAACTATTGTAGAAAAGATAAGACCTACAGGGAATCAGTCCAAGAGGTCCAAACCCGATTAAAAGGAGTTCCAGTGAGAGAGAGAGAGAGAGAGAGACATGAGAGATGCATGAACATTATTCGGTAAACAGAAATGAAGTTTCCAGAGAGAGCAGTTTGTAAGAGCTGTCCAAAGTCAAGTTGGATACATGGAAAAGCTCCTGGGAAATTTTATGAACACTGAGATTACACAGAAGATCTTTAAAGCTTCTAGGGAGAAGAAACATCCAAATAAGGCCAGTCAGAGTGACATCAGATTGCTTTGCAACTCTATGTTCTGGGACACAAGGGAACAATGCCTTCACTGTTCTGAGGAGAAATAGCTCTGAATCTAGAACAGACCAAATGTGATAGTTAAATATATAAGGCAAGGAGTATCTAAGGATTATTCCTTCTTAGAAAGTTCCCTGAGATTGTACTCTAGCAAAAACAAAACAAAAACAAGAAGGCTGAATAAATTTTAAAAAGAGAAAGACATGAAATCCAAGGATCCAACCCAATGAACAGGAATCCCAAGACCCCACAGTGATATAATAGGCCCAAAGCGCAATACAGTAAAACCTTGGTTTGTGAGCATAATTCATCCCAGAAACATTCTTGTAATCCAAAGCACTTGGATATCAAAGTGAATTTCTCCATAAGAAATAATGGAAACTCAGATGATTCGTTCCACAACCCAAAAATGTTCTTATAAAATGATAACAATACTGTAACATAATACAAAATAATAAAAAAAAAACAACATATAAGGAAAAATAAGCAAATTAACCTGCACTTACCTTTGAAAACCTTTGTGACTAGTGTGAGGGAGATGAGAGAGAGGAGGGTTATCGTGTGGGACGACTTTCACTATCACTAATGGAATCACTGCTATCTGTTGGCTCAATGGAATCTTTTTCTTTTCATGAAACTGTAATAAGGAACCTATCCAATGACACTTGTTTTTGCCTCCTTTTGAGAATTTTGCAGAAATGTGACCTAGCACTGTCATTAAACAGATTCATGGCTCGTACTGCTACAGCCTTATTCGGATGGTGCTTTTCTACAAAAGTTTGTTTGCTCTGTTTCATACATTTTACACATCTCCCTAATCTCATTTGAAGCGAGGGGTTCCTCCACCTTTTTCTCCTTCTCCTCTGCAGACCAGATGCAGATGTAGACTTCTCATAGAATCTTGCAGTTTCGGCCACTTGAATCTCTCAGTCATACTTCTTGGTGATTACCATCTTAACTTTCACTGTAATCATCTCCTTCTTCTTACTCACTTTCTTTTCAACCTTTTTCTGCATGAGGGCAGTTGTGTATGCTCATGTGGATGTTGACTACAGTGCCATATTAATAAACTTGCAATATACTGTATTTAATGTAACTGACAATAAGGCAACAGAGGAAAGGGTCTATATCCGCAGGCAGCCTGAACTAGAATGAAGCAAAGCATTCCTAAGCTTACTCTTGTGGGGAAGAGCAAAGGACTGTCCATAGGTGCTTTGAAGTGACAAAAAATATATTAGTGTGGGCACCTTCCGATGTTCTGAAAAATCACTAATTTCTGCCAAACACCACGGCCTGAGACTGAGCACCCGAGCATGGGAGATGAACACCCACAATGCCAAGTGAGAGAGAGAGAAGAACCATTAGCTCAGTTGTGATCATGTGGTGTTCGGCATACGTACTACTCGTATTGCAAGGTATCGCTCGTTTATCAAGTTAAAATTTATTAGAAATGTTTGCTCATCTTGTGGAACACTCGCAGAACAGGTTACTCGCAATCCAAGGTTTTACTGTATGTTCACGTTGAAGTAGGAGAATGAAGGATTGTTTGACAGCAACCCTTAAAGAAAGGGAAATCTTATAGACTAGATAGTATGGCTGAAAACTTGGGAAAACTTTTATATATGGAAAAAGGCAACCAGAAACTCCACAGACAACAGAAAACCATACAAAAAAGGCAAAGTCTAAATTTAAGTATACTAGAAAGTAGAGTAATACAGCCAAATAATTTGATATTGCGACCATTCTCCTTTGAGTAGCACAAGAAGCGTGTTCACAGCACAGTACTTGTCTCTACAGTGAGTAATACGTACCAGATCATAATTTATAAGGTCTTACAAAATGGCTTTTCATATTTGAAACATTTGATGTGTTCTACAGATGGTTTTCCAATTTTTAAAATCAACAAGTTGCAGAAGACGATGGCAAGCTGCCCAGCAACAATTTGTCCAAGTCCCCCAAACCTCTGCTCTAAGTTACTAATTTCTTTTCAGAGGAACATAATTGAAATGATGTGTGTTCGTAGGAGCTCTTACTCACTTTTCCCTTCTACTGCGCTGAAATACAAAATTTGCCTGCAGCCAAGCTACAACCTTGCAGGCAAAGACAACAGCCCCAAAGATGGTGGCAAAGCACAGTGGAAAGAACCTGGGGATGGAGTAAAAGGAAAATTGTAGATAGTGACAAGATAAAAAAAAAAAAAAATATATATATATATATATATATATATATATATATATATATACAACAGATTAAGAGGTTAGAGACCGAAGGGAATTGCAATTAAAAGTGGAGTTCTGAGGAAGGTCTCTCAAATAGGTAAAATAGGAGCAGGGACACAAAGCAAGTAAAGGAGCAAGGTTGTCTGAGAAAAAGTGTTCCAGGTAGAGGATAAGTCACTTACAAAAGCTTTAAGACCAAGGACCTCCGTGGGGTGTGCAGAGTCCAGCATAGAGGCCAATATGGCTGACAGAGTGAGTAGACAGGATTACAGAAGATGAGGACAAGAGGCAGTGGAGGGCCAGATGATATAGGACCTTGCTGGCCAGGATAAAGATCCTGGATTTTACTCTGAGAGGGTTACAGCACTGGAAGATTTTGAGTAAAGGAGTGCAAGATCTAAACAGGTCATTCTGACTACTTTGTGGAGAAGACACCATAGCAGGGAAAGTGTGTGAAGGCAGGCCAAGTAAAAGGCTATTTCAGTTGTTCTTGCAAAAGATAATGGTAGTTTGGTCCAAGGGTTATTGGGAGAGGTGGGGAAAAGAAGTTTAACTCAAAGCATACACACATGCACACACACGCGCACACTGTAATCTTCAGCAGAACTGTGAACATAAATTATTGCCTCAGGATGTAGGGTACATTGCTTTTCATCGTAAGCCCTTGTTGGTTACTGCTTTTCTTTTTTAAGCTATGAACATGTATTACCTTGATTTTTTAAACTATTTTTAAAAATCTAAGGAAACAGAATATGTTACCTTTAATGTTTTTCTGTATCAGTGTATATATACCTACCTGACTCTTCATTTTTTAATTATAAAGGCTTTATTGATTTACAGAAATAGGAAAAAAAATCCTAAAATTTGTATGGAACTACAAAGGACACCAAGTAGCCAATACGATCTTGAGAAAGAAGAACAAAGCTAGAGGCATCAAACTTCCTGATTTCAAAATATATTACAAAGCTACAGTAATTAAAACAGTGTGGTACTCACATAAAGATGATGAGCAGACAATGGAACAGAATAGAGAGCCCAGAAATAAATACACATATATACAGCTAACTGATCTTCAACAAGGATACCAACTGTACACAACGAGGAAAGAGTAGCCTCTTCAGCAATGATGTTAGGAATCTGCATGATAACCACATGCAGAAAAATGAAACTGGACTCTTACACAATGTAAAAAGCCAACTCAAAATGGGTTAAAAAGTCAACCATAAGACCTAAAACTAAAACTCTTATGGGGCGCCTGGGTGGCGCAGTCGGTTAAGTGTCCGACTTCAACCAGGTCACGATCTCGCGGTCCGTGAGTTCGAGCCCCGCGTCGGGCTCTGGGCTGATGGCTCAGAGCCTGGAGCCTGTTTCCGATTCTGTGTCTCCCTCTCTCTCTGCCCCTCCCCCGTTCATGCTCTGTCTCTCTCTGTCCCAAAAATAAATAAAACGTTGAAAAAAAAATTTTTTTTTAATAAAATAAAATAAAACTCTTAGAATAGGGGAAAGCATCATGACATTGGTCTTGGCATTGATTTCATTGATATAATACCAAAAGCACAGGCAACAAGAACTAAAATAAGTGGGACCATATCAAACTAAGAAGCTCTGCACAGCAAAGAAAACAATTCAAAGAGTGAAGGATAACCTACAGACTGAGGGAAAATATTTGCAAACTTTATATCTGATAAAAAATTAATCTCTAAAATATATAAGGCTTTCCAACAACTCAATAACCAAAACATCTACATTACTTATAAAGCTAATCAGGAAGTTAGCACAACACACTCTTTTTTAAATGGTTAAGATGGGCACTTTTCTTATATTTTTCTGTCCAGAGAAAACATAGAAAAATTCAGACATTGGAGAAATAATAAGAATGAAAAGTGGTGCCTGGGTGGCTCAGTTGGTTAAGTATCTGACTTCAGCTCAGGTCATTATCTCATAGTTTGTAAGTTCGAGCCCCATATCAGGCTCCGTGCTGACAGCTCAGAGTCTGGAGCCTGCTTCAGATTCTGTGTCATCTTCTCTATCTGCCCCTCCCCTGCTCGTGCTCTCTTTCTCTCTCTTTCTCCCAGACAGAGACCCCGCAAAAAAGGAGAATTGCAGGCCAATATCCCTGATGAACATGGATGCAAAAATTCTCAACAAGATACTAGCAAATTGAATTCAACAGCATATAAAAAGAATTATTCACCATGACCAAGTGGGATTCATTCCTGGGCTGCAGGGCTAGTTCAATATTTGCAAATCAATGTGATACATCACATTGATAAAAGAAAGGATAAGAACCATATGATCCTGTCAATAGATGCAGAAAAAGCATTTGACAAAATACAACATCCTTTCTTAATAAAAACCCTCAAGAAAGTCGGGATAGAAGGAACATACCTAAGCATCATAAAAGCCATATATGAAAAGCCCACAGCTCATATCATCCTCAATGGGTAAAAACTGAGAGCTTTCGGGGCGCCTGGGTGGTGCAGTCGGTTAAGCGTCCGACTTCAGCCAGGTCACGATCTCGCGGTCCGTGAGTTCGAGCCCCGCGTCAGGCTCTGGGCTGATGGCTCAGAGCCTGGAGCCTGTTTCCGATTCTGTGTCTCCCTCTCTGCCCCTCCCCCGTTCATGCTCTGTCTCTCTCTGTCCCAAAAATAAATAAACGTTGAAAAAAAATTAAAAAAAAAAAAACTGAGAGCTTTCCCCCTGAAATCAGGAACACGACATGGATGTCCACTCTCACCACTGTTGTTTAACATAGTGTTGGAAGTCCTAGCCTCAGCAATCAGACAACAAAGTGAAATAAAAGGCATCCAGATCGGCAAAGAAGAAGTCAACCTTTCACTTTTCACAGATGACATGATACTCTACATGGAAAACCCAAAAGACTCCACCAAAAACCTGCTAGAACTGATACATGAGTTCAGCAAAGTCACAGGATATAAAATCAATGTACAGAATCAGTTGCATTTCTATACACCAATAATGAAGCAACAGAAGGAGAAATCAAGAACTCGATCCCATTTACAATTGCACCAAGAACCATAAAATACCTAGGAATAAACCTAACCAAAGATGTAAAAGATCTGGATGCTGAAAACTAATGAAGGACATTGAAGAAGACACAAAGAAATGGAAAAACATTCTATATTCATGGATTGGAAGAATAAGTGTTGTAAAGTGTCAGTACTACCCAAAGCTATCTATACATTCAATGCAATCCCAATCAAAATTGCACCAGCATTCTTCTCAAAGCTAGAACAAAAAAATCCTAAGATCTGCATGGAACCACAAAAGACCCTAAATAGCCAAAGTAATGCTGAAAAAGCAAAACAAAGCAAGAGCCATCACAATCCCAGACTTTAGCCTCTACTACAAAACTGTGATCATCAAGACAGTATGGTATGGCTCAAAAACAGACACATAGACCAATGGAATAGAATAGAGAACCCAGAATTGGACCCACAAATGTATGGCCAATTAATCTTTGACAAAGCAGGAAAGAGTATCCAATGGAAAAAAGACAGTCTCTTTAGCAAATGGTGCTGGGAGAACTAGACAGCAACATGAAGAAGAATGAAACCGGACCACTTTCTTACCATACACAAAAATAAACTCAAAATGGATACAAGACCTAAATGTGAAATAGGAAACCATCAAAACCCTAGAGGAGAAAATAGGCAACAACTTCTTTGACCTCAGCCACAGCAACTTCTTGCTGGACATGTCTCCAAAGACAAGGGAATTAAAAGCAAAAATGAACTATTAGGACCTCATCAAGATAAAAAGCTTCTGCACTGCAAAGGAAACAATCAACAAAACTAAAAGGCAACCAACAGAATGGGAAAAGATATTTGCAAATGATATATCGGATAAAGGATTAGTATCCAAAATCTATAAGGAAACTTACCAAACTCAACACCTGAAAAACAGCCCAGTTTTTCGGATTGAAAATGGAAAGAAATGGGCAGAAGACATGAACAGACACTTTTCCAAAGAAGACATCCAGATGGCCAACAGACACATGAAAAGATGCTTAGCATCACTCATCATCAGGGAAATACAAATCAAAACCACACTGAGACACTACCTTACACTAGTCAGAGTGGCTAAAATTAACAATTCAGGAAACAACAGATGCTGGCAAGAATGTGGAGAAATGGGAACCCTCCACTATTGGTAGGAATGCAAACTGGTGCAGCCACTCTGGAAAACAGTGTGGAGGTTCCTCAAAAAATTAAAAATAGAACTACCCTATCACCCAGGAATAGCACTACTAGGAATTTATCCAAAGGATACAGGAGTGCTGATTCATAGGGGCATGTATACCCCAATGTTTACAGCAGCGCTTTCAACAATAACCAAATTATGGAAAGAACCTAAATGCCCATCAACTGATGAATGGATTAAGAAGATGTGGTGTGTATACACATATATGTGCGTATATATATTTGAATGTATATATATATATATATATGTATATATGTACATCTATATGAATATGAATATATTGAATATATATTGTATATGAATACTACTTGGCAATGAGAAAGGATGAAATCCTGCCATTTTCAGCAACGTGGATGGAACTGGAGGGTATTATGCTAAGTGAAATAAGTCAGTCAGAGAAAGACAGATATATGTTTTCACTCATATGTGGAACTTGAGAAACTTAACAGAAGAACATGGGGGAAGGGAAGGGGAAAAAAATAGTTACAAACAGAGAGGGAGGGAGGCAAACCATAAGAGACTCTTAAATACAGGGACCAAACTGAGGGTGGATGGGTGGGGGGAGCAGGGTAGAGGGGAAAATGGGTGATGCGCATTGAAGAGGGCATGTGTTGGAATGGGCACTGGGTGTTGTGTGTAAGTGATGAATCAGGGGAATCTGCCCTCAAAACCAAGAGCACACTGTATACACTGTATGTTAGCCAACTTGACAATAAATTATATTTTTAAAATAAACATAAGAAAATAAATAAAGATAAAAGAATGAACACTGCTTTCTACCAGTGGGAAACATTCTCAGGTAGTTTATTTAATGTTCAGATAACAGAGTGCCCTCTGTACTTGAAAGGTACAGTAGTTCTCAGTTATAATGAGTGCTCAGTTCATATAGAGAGTTGGCCAAAATTAAATACAACTGAATGAAAATATGAACTTCAGTTACACAATTTTTAATATTAGAGTAATACTTAAAATGTCATCAAATCAGCCAGAATTTGAAAAATAGGATTTGAGATTATCACTAGTAGTCATCATTTATTTTCTGAGTTATCTGAAGATGCCAGGAATTGAGGATACACTTTATATAGCTCAGAAAATTGGAAAATTCTTCTGTATATTGAGAGTTACATGGTGGCATATTTATACTCCTCTGATCCTAATTGTACCTTATGGAATATAATTTTCATTTTACTATTTTAATTTTCCTTTACTTTCATCAGTGTTTTCACTAGAAGGAATAAAACCTATTTTGGATTTTTTTCATCCATCCCAACCTATGCCATATGTCCCAGATTTGATTGTAGAGCCCCTATTTCATAAGAATTTTAAAGATAAATTTAGCCATAGCTATATTAAGAAGAAGGATTATAAAATGTTTCCTACTTGGAACCAGAACATGGGAAAACAAATTTTCCTACAATTCTACAATCCATGTAACTGTTAAAACACATGTATAATTTTTTTTAATGTTTGTTTATTTTTGAGAGAGAGCACGAGACTACATCTTCTACAATTGCACATGATATAAAAGCAGAATGAGTAACTGAAATTTTCATTATGGAATATGTGAGAATAATAACACTAAACATTCAAGACTAAAATACGCACATGTGCTACTGAAGTCATCCAGCTCTAAAGGAGAGAGAGAGATTTGGTGATGACCATGTCACCTCCAATGTCATCTCTGCAGATGACATGATATTATATATAGAAGACCCTGAGGACTCCACCAAAAAATGGTTAGAACCAATCAACTATTTCAGTAAATTTTCACGATACAAAATCAGTACACAAAAATCAGTTGTGTATCTGTATATGAACAACATACTATCAGAAAGAGAACTTAAAACAATTCCATCTACAATAGCATCAAAAAAGTAAAATACTAGGAATAAATTTAACAAAGGAGACAAAAGACCTGCATGCTGAAAACTACAAGACATTGATGAAAGAAATGAAAGAGGACACAAATAAATGGAGATATATTCTGTACTCATGAATTGGAAGAAATAATATTGTTAAAATGCCCATGCTACCCAAAGCAATCTACAGATCCAATATACTCCCTATCAAAATTCCACTGGCATTCTTCACAGAAATAGAACAAACAATCCTAAAATCAGTATGGAACCCCAAAAGACCACCAGTAGCCAAAATAATTTTGAGTAGAACAAAGCTGGAGGCATCACACTTTCAGTTTTAAACTATATTACAAAGCTGTAGTAATCAAAACAATATGGTACTAGCATAAGAACAGACAAACTGATTAATGGAACAGGGTAGAGGCTACAAATAAACCCACACATATATGGTCAACTAATCTTTGGCAAAGAATATACAATGAGAAAGGGCAGTCCCTTCAATAAATGGTGCCTGGTAAACTGGACAGCACATGGAAAAGAATGAAATTGGACCCCCTACACAAAAATCAACTCAAAATGGATTAAGAACTTGAAGACCTGAAACCCTAAAACTCCTAGAAGAAAACACTGGGAGGTAATCCCATTGACATTGATTTTAGTGATGATTTTTTTGGATTTGACACCAAAAGCAAAGCAACAAAAGCAAAAGTAAACAAGTGGGACTACATCAAATCTAAAACCTGCATAGCAAGAAAACCATCAACAACATGGAAAAGAAACCTATGGAATTGAAGGAAATACTCTGTAAACCACATATCCAATAAGAGGCTAATATTTAAATATATAAGGAACTCCTATAATGCAAGAGCAAAAAAAAAAAGAGAGAGAGATAATGCTGGTGAAGATGTGGAGAAACGAGGACACTTGTACACTTGGTGGAAACGTAAACTAGTACGTTCCTCAAACAATTAAAAATAGAATTACCAAGGTCACTGGGCAGCTCAGTTGGTCAAGCACTCCACTCTTGATTTCGACTCAGGTCATGACCTCAGGGTTTATGAGTTTGAGCCCTGTGTTGGGCTCCGTGCTGATAGCACGGAGCCTACTTGGCATTCTCTCTTTCTTCCTTTCTCTGCCCCCACATAAAAAACAAACATTACAAAAAATCACCTGGATATTTTTTTAGAAAAATAGAACTACCATATGATTCGGCAGTCCCACTTCTGGCTATCTATCCAAAGAATGTAAATCATGATCTCGATGAGATAACCATATTCCATGTTCATAGCAGCAATATTCACAATTAGCCAAGGTACAGAAACAACTTGTCTTTCAGATGAATAGATAATGAAAATGTGATTTTATATATATATATATATGTGTGTATATACACATACAAATACATAAAGACACACACACACACACAGGAATATGATCTAGCCAAAATAATAGTCAAACTCATAGAAACAAATCATAGAAAAGTAGTTGCCATGGGCTAGAGGGTGGGGAAAATAGGGAGAGGATGGTAAAAGGATAAAAACTTTCAATTATAAGCTGAATAGGGTCTGAGGATCTAATGTATAACGTGGTGACCATAGTTGACAACACTGTGGTATATAATTAGAACTTGCTAAGAGAGTAGAACTTAAATGTTCTCACCAAAAATAAGTCAATACATGAGGTGATGAATATGGTTAATTAACTCAATGGGGGAAATTCTTTCACGGTGGATATAAATACAAAATTATCATGTGCACTGTAAACATCTTACAATTTTAGTACAGTTTTGTCAACTGTACCTAAACAAAACAAAATTGACATCCACAGAATTGAAGTCATCTAGATCCATAGGGGAAAGTTGGATTTAGCGATGACCATGGTCACTGAAAGATAATCTGACTTTCCTGAGGTGACCTACTATCATACCCAGGGACATCCTGGCCTTTAAGCTTCATATTAGACCATCACTTGTTTAGAAACATCTTTATCTGCTTAGAATCGTAAATAATATGCTGAGGATGCCACACTTGCCCCCAAAACAATTATTTTGTGATTATTGCCATATACATGTTTTCTCCTGAGACAAAGGCCAATGAAGAGAAATTCTCAAGGAAAGGGGATCATTGCTGTAATCATTGTCATACAACTGTTTAATGACACCAGGAAATGTGAACTTGACAAAGAGGCTGGAATATTAAAGGAACTCCTTTACCACAGAACTGGAAAAGTCACAGTTGTGCTTTGCTTTTTTCTAATAAGTTCTAAGTTGCCTTTTAAGTGGGAGAAAAATATGGTTCAAAGATAACTGTGGTGACATCCCATTAGTTTCATTGTTAGATGCTAAGGATTTAAAGGACTCAGATTATAGCAGCTATTTGTTTTCTGTGGTAGACAGGCCAGATTTTGATATATACTGTATTCAGAATTCTCTCAGCACAAGGAGTAACTAACCATGTATGCTCAAACCCACTCATGAATACATTCTCTTGGAGGAGCCCTCCTGAGGTCAAAACAAATATGAAACACTGACCTCAGAAACTTTCCTTCAAAGGAGCCACAATTTGATTTCACTTGTTTGTAGAGCAATTTATGCACCAGGGCATCATGTAAACAGTAGAGCATCTGTCAGCAATTAGTGGTTTTTAACAGCTCGGTGTGGTCAGGTAAAGAGAAGAAGAGTCCTGCAAATACCACTGTCATCCAGAATTACTGGGCCTATCCATACCTGCACCTCCCTGAGGAACAACATCAGAGGCTGAACACAGGGGACAGAGGGGCATAGACTTCACTAAAATAATCGAGCCATCCAATGAACAAACATGCAAATAACAACAAGTGTAATCGAGGGGGTGGGGAGTAGAGCAAGGGAAGACCAGTAACCAGAAATGCTGCCATATATTATCCAAACGTTCAGTTTTCAACAAATATGATGAGCCATGGGGGTGCCTGGCTGACTCAGTCACAAAAGTATACAACTCTTGATCTCGGGTCGTGAGTTCGAGCTCCATGTTGGGTGTAGAGATTACCTAAAAGTAACAAAAAATGAAAGGGAGAGAAGGAAAGGGAGGGAGGGAGGAAGGAAAAGAGACAATTCAATGATTGGAAGCTTTAATACCCCCACTTTCAATAGTGAGTAGAACTAGAGAGAAGATCAACAATGAAGATTTGAACAATACAACAAACCAACTAGACCTAAAAGATATCTCTAGAACACTTTATTCAGCAAGAGAATACATGTTCTTCTCAAGGATGCATAAAACATTTTCTAGGACAGGCTGTATGCCAGGTCAAACAAACCTCAATGAGTTTAAAAGGATGGAAATAATGCAAAATATGTTTTCTGATCCCAAAGGAATGAAATTAGAAATAAGTTAACGGGGGGGGGGGGGGGGGAAGTGGGAACATCAACAAATATGACAAAATTAAACAGCAGACTCCTAAATAACCAGTGAGTCAAAGAAGAAATTACAAGGGGAATCAAAATTCTTAAACATGAATGAAAATGAAGACCTAATGCACCAAAACTTAGGGAATGCAGCTAATGCAGTGCGTAGAGGGCAGTTTATAGCTTTAAATGCCTTTATTAAGAAGAAAGATCCCGGGGCGCCTGGGTGGCGCAGTCGGTTAACGTCCGACTTCAGCCAGGTCACGATCTCGCGGTCCGTGAGTTCGAGCCCCGCGTCAGGCTCTGGGCTGATGGCTCAGAGCCTGGAGCCTGTTTCCGATTCTGTGTCTCCCTCTCTCTCTGCCCCTCCCTCGTTCATGCTCTGTCTCTCTCTGTCCCAAAAATAAATAAACGTTGAAAAAAAAAAAATTTAAAAAAAAAAAAAAAAAGAAGAAAGATCCCAAATCTACCCTTCTACCTTAAGGCACCGGAAAAATAACAAACTACACTTAAAACAAGGAGAGGAAAGGAAATAACCAGTAGAGCAGAAATTAGAGACTAGAGAATCAATAGAGAAAAATCAGTGAATTCAAAGTTGATGCTTTGAAAATAGTAATAAAATTGACATTTAGCTAGATTGACCAACAGGGGAAGAAAGGACTCAAACTGCTAGAATCAATCAGAAATGAGAAAAAGGACATTACTACCAACTTTATAGAAATAAAAAGGGCTTTGTAAAGGAATACTATACCAGGAACAAGTATATGCCAAGAAATTATATACCTATTTTTTAATGCTTTTTTATTTATTTTGAAAGAGAGCGAGCATGAGCAGGAGAGGGGCAGAGAGAGGGAGAATCTCAAGCAGGACCCGCACTGTCAGCTCAGAGCCCAATGTGGGGCTGGAACTCACAAACTGTGAGATCATGACCTGAGCAGAAATCAAGAGTCAGATGCTTAACCGACTGAGCTACCCAGGTGCCCCAGATATCTATTTTTCTAATAGATATTGACGAAATGGACAAATTCCTAGAAAGACAAACTATTAAAACTGAATCAAGAAGTAGACAATTGAAATTATAACAAGTGTAGAAAGTGAACAAGTACTTAAAATACCTACCTACAAAGAAAAGCCCAGATCCAGATGGCTTCACCACTGAATTCTACCAATTTAAAGAATACTAGTACTTTACAAAATCTTCTAAAAATAGAAGAGAGTGGGGGCACCTGAGTGGCTCAGTTGGTTGAGCCTCTGACTTCAGCTCAGGTCATGATTTTGAGCCCTGTGTTGAGCTCTGTGCTGACAGCTCAGAGCCTGGAGCCTGCTTCAGATTCTGTGTCTCCCTCTCTCCGTGCCCCTCCCCTACTAGTGCGCATGTGCTCTCGCTCTCTCGCTCTCTCTCAAAAATAGACATTAAAAAAAAAAAATAGAAGAGAGTGAATACTTCCCAACTCATTTTATGAAGCCACCATTAGCCTTATACCAAACCAGAAAATTACAAGAAAACTGTAGACGAATTTTTTATGAGTACGAATGCAAAAATCCTAGACAAAATACAGCAAACTAAATCCAGCAACTTATAAAAATAATCTGATACCCTGATCAAGTAGGGTTTAACTCAGGAAATGCAAAGGTGATTCAACAGCTGAAAATCAACTATTAAAGACATGGTATCAATAGAATAAAAAAGCAAATAGCACAAATCATCTCAATAGAAGCATATGACAAAAGCCAGCACCCTTGCATGATAAAAACACTCACCAAATTAGGAATAAAAGAGAATACCTCGACCTGAGAGTGTCTACTAAAACCCACAGTTAACATCAGCTTACTGGTGTAAGAGGGGATGTTTTTTCTGATAAGAAAGAAGACAAGGATGACCGCTCTCACCACTTTTTTCAACATTGAACTACAGGTCTAGTCAAGGAAGTCAGGCAGAAAAAAAAATAAGATTGAAAAGGAAGTAAAGTGTCCCTGTCTGCCGATGACATGATTTTATATATACAAAATCCTAAGGAATTCACTAAAAAAAAACTATTGGAACTAATGACTTCAGTAAAGATTGGAGGATACATATCAATATGCAAAAATCAGTTTTATTTTTATAAACCTGCGGTGAACAACCTGAAAATTAAATTAATAAAATAATTTCATTCATAAATAGCATCACAAAGAATAAAATACTTAGGTATTAATTTAACAAAAGAAGTACAAACTCTGAAAATGACAAAACACTGTTGAAAGAAACTGAGGTTCAAAAGAAGTGGAAAAATATCCCCTGTCCATGGATCAGAAGTCTTAATTGTCAAGATAGCAATATTACCGTAAATATAAGAGCTAAAACTATAATTAAAAACTATAAAATTATAAAACTATAATTGAACCTCATCAGAATTAAAAACTCCATGCTTCACAGGACACCATTAAGAAAGTACACAGATAACCCACAGAATGGGAGAAAATATTTGCAAATCATTTATCTGATAAAGGGCTTTTATCCAAAATATATAAAGAGCTCTTTACAACTAAATAATAAGCGAAATCACCCAAATTTTTACAAAAGTGGAGAAAGGATCTGAATAGACATTTCTCCAAAGAAGTTATAAAAACGGCCAATGAAAAAATGCTCAGTATCATTAGTCATTAGGGAAATGCAAATCAAAAGCACAAGATACTACTTCACACCCACTAAGATGGCTAGAATCAAAAAGTTGGATAATAACAAATGTTTGCCAAGATGTAGAAAATGAGAAGCGTCATACACTGCTGATGTAAATATAAAATGGTACAGCCATATTGGAAAACAGTATGGCAGCTCCTCAAAAAGTTAAACATAGAATTACCATATGTCTCCACAGTTCCACTCCTAGGTATATACCCAAGATAAATGAAAACAGTTTGCCCAAGCAAAAACATATCCACAAATGTTTACAGCAGCATTATTCATAATAGCCAGAAAGACTAAAACAACACAAATGTTTATCAAATGATGAATGGATAAACAAAATGTGGTATATGCATACAGTGGAATATTATTCAGCAAAAAGGAATGAAGTACTCATATATACTACAACGTGGATGAACCTGGAAAACATTACCCTAAGGGAAAGAAGCCAGCCACAAAAAAATCTATACATGATATGATTCCATCCATATGAAAGTCCAGAACAGGAACATCTATGGAGACAGTAGATTTATGGTTGTTTATTGCTTGCTGAGTGACGGGGTAGGAGGGGGAGAACGGAGGACGATACCTACAGGGTACTGCACTTCTTTCTGATGTGATAAAAATGTTCTGACGTTGGCCATGATGATGGTTATACATACCAATATACTAAAACCACTGAATTGTCACTTCAAGTGGGTGAATTGTGTGGTATGTGAATGACATTTCAGTTAAGCTATTTTAAAAAAAGGAGATCTTTGTGTACTATTCTGTAATAATCTCCAAAATGTTTTGTTAAATAAGAAAACAAGTCCAAGAAAAAAAAGAATTATCTCACATCTTAGATGTGGCGGTAGTTACTTGAACCTCTGAGTGTGTTTAGGGTGCCTCAGTAGTTCAGTCAAACGTCTGACTCTTGATTTCAGCTCAGGTCATGATCTTGCAGGTTTGTGAGATCTAGCCCCACAATGGACTCCATGCTGAGGATGTGAAGCCTGCTTGGGACTCTCTCTCCCTTTCTCTCTGCCCCTCCCCTGCTCGAACTCATTCTCTCTCTCTCTCTCTCTCTCTCTCTCTCTCTCTCTCTCTCTAATAAGTTTAATAAATAAATAAAATTCATAGAACTATGTGACAAAAGAGAAAAAGATAATTAAATCTTTAAAAAACACAACAGAAATTGAGAGAGAAGAAGGATTGTCACCAGAGTTGGTCACCCTGGTAGTGAACATCAGGAAGTCTTCAAGAAGAAAGTTACACCTGAGAGTACCTTGAAGGATGGTTTGGCTCTAGAGAGAGAGATATTTAAGGGGAGGGTTGATGAAGAAAGGAAAATCGTTTCAGGCAATGTTGAGGATGGCAAAAAGGACAGGGTAGGGAAATTTCTGTCTCGGGGAGCATTAATTATTCAGTTCTGCTCAAAGGAAAGCTACCACAGGAAAGAGAACAGACCACAAATTGTGGATCTCTTTGCATGTCAGGTTAAGAATTAAACGTTACATAATCAGTGATGCGCCATGAAAGGAACCTGATCAGAACTCTGCTTTAGGGGTATTAATCTATAAAAATTATTGGTAAGTAGGAGTCCAGTTAGAAGGCTGTTACATTCATCCAGCCACGGGAGAATGAAGAACTAAGAGAGGAGGTGTGATTTGTGAGCAGGAAACAGACGGGGTTGACATTGTGGAGAGTGTAGCAGCTGGCGGGGGCGGGAGGCAAAGGTCCACAACTGGACTCGGGGCGTGAGCCTGGGTGACTGGGATGACAGTTCTATCAAGAAAAGGAAGTAAAAGCAGACAAGTCGGTTAGTTTGGTTTGAGGAACTAGGAGATCGCTAAATAAGAGATTCAGGGGCAGTTAAAGAGGGCAGTCACGTAGCAGAGCGGAAGGAGAGCATCGCCCATGTCCTCATCTATACAACAAGAGATTTGGATTCCAAAGGCAGCATGTTACAGGGACTGAGAGACAAGATTTCAGAACCCAACTTGTCTGTGTTCAGCTACCCATTAGCCTTTTAATCTTGCGTATGTTCTCTATGCCCAGTGAGCCTCGGATTCTGTACAATGGGGGTAATACCACCTACTATGGCTGCTGTGAGGAATATTTGTACAGACACATATCTTAGAACAACGCTTGGTACAAAGAAAGCTTATTGCTATGTAGACGAAGGCCCTTTCGATCTGATGACCCATTGTTGCTATGTGGTCAATTCTGTTATACTGCCACTCCAAGGAAGAGGTCAGGGCTAGACATACAGGTTAATCATTCCTTTTCTTTTTTTTTTTTTTTTTAATTTTTTTTTTCAACGTTTATTTATTTTTGGGACAGAGAGAGACAGAGCATGAATGGGGGAGGGGCAGAGAGAGAGGGAGACACAGAATCGGAAACAGGCTCCAGGCTCTGAGCCGTCAGCCCAGAGCCCGATGCGGGGCTCGAACTCCCGGACCGCGAGATCGTGACCTGGCTGAAGTCGGACGCTTAACCGACTGCACCACCCAGGTGCCCCTAATCATTCCTTTTCAAAAGTGTTACTGAACCAGTGGCATGAGATACCAACGGAGAAAATGGAAAGAACATATGAATGGCAAGGATGGAATGTTGAGGAGCATTATATGGGGTGGGGGGTGGGATGGGCAGTGAAGGAACATTCAGAGAAAGAGAAAGCCAAAAGGACTAGAAAAGACAGCTTAAGGGAAGATCGCTTTCTGGAGTGGAGGCCACTTGAGCTCAGCGTGAAGAATCATGGGACACAGCTGACGGACAGGGAGAAGGTGAAGATGAAAGCAAAGGAAATGAGGGGCACCGTGGCGGCTCAGTCGGTAACCGTCCAACTTCAGCCCAGGTCATGGTCTCACAGTTCGTGAGTTCGAGCCCCGCGTCGGGCTCTGTGCTGACAGCTCGGAGCCTGGAGCCTGCTTCGGATTCTGTGTGTGTCTCTCTCTGCCCTTCCCTCCGCTCACACTCTGTCTCTCCCTCTCTCTCAAAAGTAAATAAATGTTAAAAAAAGAAAAAGAAAAAAGAAAGAATGCAAAGGAAATTAATAGATGGAGCATAGTTCTGGGAAAATTCAAGAGGAAGGAAGATAATTTCTTTGATTTGGGATAAAAGATAGGAAGGATATAAAGTGATGTAATCAGAATTTTGAGTTGAGAAAGTTGGAAGGCAAGGAGGCTCATGTTGGAGAACTTCCTTTTTTCTCACATTAAATAAGAAACAAGGTCATCTGGAAAGAGAGGAAGGTAGGGAATAAAATTGAAGAGTGTTTCTAAGTGGCTTTAAATATTTTCTCTAATTCTGTCCTTTGTATGAATGAAAAACAAATGACCCATGTCAATTATAATAGGTAGTATTTACTGAGACTTGAATATCTGCTCGGTATCCTGCTAAGAGCTTATTTCAAATTTAAAACCTAACAGGCAAATGGTATTACTGGCATTATCCACATACTACAGAGGGTAATTCTTGACACAGAGAAAGGATTGGAAATTGCTTAAGATCACCCAGCTAAGAAGAGGTGGGACCAAGATGAGTCTACCTGAGTTCTTAGCAATCAGGCTTTCTGAGGTTTTATTTTCAAATCCCATTAAAGCAGCGAAACATTGCTTCAAGAATATGCATGAATGGGATAGAATACAAAGTGTAGAAAAATAGTTCACGTATACAGTGGCACTAGTTTTAATAAAGTTAACATTTCTTTTTAATTTTTTTAATGTTCATTTATTATTTTGAGAGACAGAGCGTGAGCAGGGGAGGGGCAGAGAGAGAGGGAGACACAGAATCCGAAGCAGGTTCCAGGCTCTGAGCTGTCAGCACAGAGCCCAGCACGGGGCTCGAACTCAAACCGCTAGATCATGACCTGAGCCAACGTCAGATGCTTAATCAACTGAACCACCCAGGCGCCCCTAAAGTTAACATTTCGAATAAGTGGGGAAAGGATGGCTTGATTGAAAATTCATTGGGCAGTCAGCCATTTTTAATTTTTTTAATTAATTTTGATCCTATATTTTAAGAAATCAGAACAGCGTTGTCAGTGGCAGAGTAGAGATTAACTTAAGGGCAGAACAGAACTTTCTGGGATAACAGGAACGTTCCATAATTTGATTAGAATTAGAATGGTTATATAGGTCCTTTTTGGGGGGGTCAAAACCCATTGAATTGTACATTTAAAATCTGTATATTGAATTGTATGTAAATTTTATATCAATTTAAAACGAAATCCATACGTGGATCTCCAAGACATTGTTAAATGAAAAGCAAGGTATAGAACGAGACAAATGATGTGATACCGTTTATACAGAGAACAAAGAAGTAACAGCGACCGAACGAAACTCTTTCTGTGGCCCCTCACTCATGTACGTACGTCTCGTGGGCCTTGTGTTAGGAAGTATTTTCTTCTTCCTACTCTTCTAGTGTTAGTCTGCTATGCTCTTGTGGTTTCTTGAATGCAAAGAAAAGACAGACTTTTATGTTAAAACATGAGTTGAATTTCTCCACCGTTTATGATACTCAAACCAAAGTTTCCTTGTTGCTTAACTAAATGAGTGGATGGATGAACGAGGGTCCTTCTAGGCCAAAGATTCAGTAAACCCGGTTCGTTCACATGGACCTTACGTGAAATAGGTCACTTGACCTACAAGAGATATGTGGAAAGTAAGACGTCGTCGCCTTTATATTTTGGAACAGGTGACAACCAAAGCCAAGCAACTGAAGGATTCAGTTACCTGCTCCCCAGGTGAGTCAGTGCCCCCTTCACCCCACTGAGCTAACTTCTCCCACACAAATCCCTTTTCGTCAGGGTGGGTGCTAAGATGGACCTGATAAGTTTAAAAACCCTAAAAACCTAGTCCTTTGCTAGTACTGGGGGAGGGGCACGCAGGGGGGAACCCTCTGGACGCCACACAAACGCGCGGTGCACGGCTCCCCCACGCGGTCCACCTGCCAGCCCCACGCACACGGAGCCGTCTTTCAGAATAGAGCGGCAGCTTTCCCAAGAACCCACATTTCTCAAAATATGTTTCCTCCAAGACTAACTGGAATTTTGCTAGAGTCTCCATACTGTTTGCCTGGAACCAGGAAGAGAATACTTCCTGAAACCTTCTAACTTAATTTAAATACAAGTCCCAAAGACAGCAATGCAGGTGAGCAAACCTGGAGATCTCAAAAAGCCGTCCCCAGCAGGGATTCAATGTGGGGCTCTGCCGGCTTCAGGAAAGAAGGCATTTCCAGATTCCTGTTCTGCGAACACAATTCTTTGTTGGCACAGAGGCTAAAATGGGCAGTGAGAGGCCATGTGAAAAGGCCTTCCTGCAAGACACTCTGTGTATTCTGGAAAAGACAGTGTGGTGTAGACTGTGGCACAGATAGGGATCTTACTAGAGCGTTGGCGGGGGGGGGGGGGGGGGGGGTAAAAAGTGACCAGAACAGGAGACGTATGGTTGAACACTCAGGGGCATCCCAGAGACGGCGCCTGAGAGCCAGTCCGTTTGCTCTTTACTGGCCAACGTGGTGGCACAGTGGCACTGGAAGCAGCTTGGAGCAGACAGCACGTCCCACAGCGTCGGTGGCTCACCTACAATGGTGTGAGCACGGCGCGAGTTTAGACAGATCCATTTCAGCTCCGCTAATGGAATGAGTCGTCCCAGTTCCGGATCGTAAAGAACATCCTTCCTTATCTAAAAAGTGTCAAAGAGCCACTTTGCATTCTTTGGCCACAACCTGATTCTGTACGTGGCCCTCAGTCCCTCAGAGCGTCGGAAAGGACAAAGGACAAAGAATCAGACAGAACTGGGTTCAAATCCCACCTCTGCTGCTCTCTGAGACTGATTTTTGCCATGTGTAGAATTAGGATAATGACACCTATCTTTCTAGAACAGCGTGAAAATTAAGCACAATCGTAGGTGCACAGCGCCTACCACACTGCTGTGTTGGTGACAGCTGCTGTTACTCTTGTCACCTGCACTGACCTTGCCATTCCATCTGTGTGATAAAGTGTGTCCTTCCTCACAGGAATGGTCAGACTCTCCGAACTCAAGTCAACAGCCCAGAATCTCCGGCCCACCAGGGCCGCCACGGCCTTGCCCGATGACATCATCACCCAGCGAGAAGATGCACGGCAGGCCGGGGAGGAAGACAAGGAGGACGAGCAGGAGGAGGAAGATGACGACGAGCAGGAGGCAGTGCTCCCGGAAAGCCGGCCACGGAGGCGGAGGCCGGCCAGGCCGCCTGAGGCGGCAACGAGGGTGGAGCCCGAGGAGAAGTTCAGAGGAAAGAGGCAGAAGGACTTCGATATTTCAGAACGAAACGAATCCAGTGATGAGGAGAGCCAGAAGAAAGAGAGAGCTCGCGCTGCCGAGGAGCCATGGACTCAGAGTCAACAGAAGCTTCTGGAATTAGCATTACAGCAGTACCCAAAGGGATCTTCGGACCGCTGGGACAAAATAGCCAAATGTGTCCCGTCTAAGAGTAAGGTGGGTGAGGCGGGGGAAGAACGAGACCTGCGCGGCCAGCTCCACCTAATTCCCCACCTTACGCACACCCCTCTAGCGACAGCTGTCTGCGTGACCGTCCGGTGCACTTCTAAGAGCATGGTCAGTCTGTGCACCGGATTGATTAGTGTGTATGAATGAGGTCAAGATTCTAAGGAGTCCATACAGACCGGTTGGTTTTCCTCAGAAAATTCCATGCATAGAGGATAAGTTTCACCCACAACAAGCCCGCCAACCTTCTGGAGCATTCGCCCCAGTCTGGCAGTTTGAGAGGAGCACGGGGGTGGCTGGACCGCACCCTCATCACTGGGGCAGCGGGAGCAGCCCTGGCGGCCGGCAGGCCCTCCCTCGGGCGGAGGCTCCCTTGAACCAGAGTCGGGGAAGGTCTCCCTCCAGCTCTGCGAGGAGCCGTATCTACCCCAGGGCGAGCGCGTGGCGGCCCGTGTCATGCTGGTCATCGGGTCCACAGTGCACATCACTCTGGACTCAGCAGCTGCACCAGACAGGCGAGGCCCTGGCGGCGGGGGTGGGGGCCCGGGCAGGGATGACATTTAGGATTCAACCCGCCCTGCAGCCTTGACTGTTTGTACTTTAAGTCTTTTCCCCGTTTTCGGCTCTCGGTATCTGCTTACAAACCCCCACAGGTAGTTCCCAGCTAGGCGGGCAGACGGGGTGCCCCACAGAGAGCCGGCGCCCACCCCAGCCTTTGCCTTCCGTCTGCCAGTTCGTGCTGCGGGGCTCACGGTGTGAGCTTTCCCACTCGGGCCTTTCTCGAAACACACACCATCTCCTGAGTTTCTTCCCTCCTCGCTATACTCGCGGTCTGAGGCACCAAGGAACGCAGAGGAATCAGGAGAACGAGTCTCTTCTGCCTCCTGTGCCTGTCACTCAGTAGCCTCTGGGCACGTTGATGTTCATTTACATTCTTATTTTTTTTTAATTGAAATTCTATGTTGGAAAATCTAGCTTGTGGCCATAAATGTCCCCGTGTGTACAGGTCTAGTTATCTATCACCTACTTTAAAATGATGAAGTTGAGAATTCCCGGGGAGAAAAATAAACCATTAGCAGTTGATCTATTTGAGAAACACAGATTCTCCCAGCCTCTCCAACTGGTTTGCCAGAAGTAATTATTTTCCCTGAATTTCCCTAGCATCTGTCAGGACACAGGCATCTACATGTGTGATGAATTGACATTGGCTTAAAATGAAGGAGCTGGAACCGTGGATTCCTAAGGATAGAACATTCAGAAACTCACTGCCTCAGGGTTTGGAAACCCTCCCGTTTGAAACAGACACGAGCAGCCCTTTTATTGTCCCGCAAGTGTTCCCCTTAAGCCTTGACATTGGAACCAGTTCCCGGAGAGGTGGCCTGCTGACTCGTCTGCTAGGGAGCGAGTCCCTATACGTGGCCCGCAAGCCGCTGGCGATGCTGGGCCTGAAGGAGGGGACTTTGCCTGAGGCCTGCGGCTCAGCACTCTGGGTCGCCGTGGTCCCCGGTGAAGTCCCCGCATCATGCCCGGGGCCTCACCAGTGGGCAGCACAGCTATTAAGAAAAGGCTGGTATTTTAAAGACTGACCCCATGCGCGTGATCGTTGGGGATCCAGAGAGGCACTTCTAGAAGTATCCCTCATACCACTCCTGAGCTAGAACCCTAGGAAGAGCATGAGCACCCACTCTGTGTCCCCGGCTGATAGAAGCATCTGCCAGGGAGCAGCGATCATGTTGCCCTAGACCTTAAGTTAGTGAAGGCTTCCAACGCCTCGGAGGGGAGTATCTCTGGGCCAGAAACAGGAACGGACTCTGGAAAGTACCTCATGATGGACAGGAGATCATGAGGCCCCCCGGCACCGCCCGCCTCTGCTCTAGGCCCCACTCCTCACCCCCAGCGGCCACGGCCACGGGCAGGATCTGGGCGGCGCACTCCCCGCCACGGTCCTGGGGGCGGGGCCGACGCGGCCACCACGGGAGGGTCCCCACGGCCCCTTAAGGAGAGGCAAACCCAGATGGAATAACAGGGCGGCCGGCCGGCCTCAAGTTGTCCGGTTGCTCTGACGGGACGCGCGATGACAGTGAAATGTGGAAGCTGCTTGTTATCGTCAGCGAGTTGAGAGGCATCATCGTGACGCCCGTGGTGTGCCTCACACGCAGCAGCACGGGCCCCTCACGCCAGCGGCCCACGCTGCACCTCACGGGACTGCCACTGGCCCGGGGGCACCTGGCAGCACGTGGGCCCCGGCCGGGGGGCCCTGGCGTGTGCGCGTGGGCCCCGGCGTGAGGGCCACGGGGCTCGTCCAGCCGGTTGCAGGCCGGCCGTGGGCGGAGCGGACGCTCACGAGGCCGCCTCCCCGCACAGGCCGCGGCTGAAGCCCGCGACGCTCACGCTGATCTGTGGAAATAACCGTTTCACCTCTCTTTTTCTCTTCCTGCAGGAAGACTGTATCGCTAGATACAAGTTGCTGGTTGAACTGGTCCAAAAGAAAAAACAAGCTAAAAGCTGAATATTCTGGAAGATGATGTTCACCTTCATTTTCCAAAACGATTATTTTAAAAGTCTTATGCAGAAATTTGCATTTTGTACCTCAACCTTTCTATACGTCATGTGCCTTAGTAAAAAAAAAAAAAAAAAAAAAAAATTAAAAAAGTTTTTAAAATGTTGTGCTACATTGTTTAAACAAAGACTATGTTACAGGAGAAAAAGTATTCGGGTATTTTACAGACAATTTTCCCTCTCATCATCGCAAAGTTATTTCCCTGCGAACAAACTGAAAAGTGCTAACGATCGGCAAGTACAGGATTTTGAAGGAACAAATGAGCGAACATGTAAGAATTAAAACTTAATGTGCTTTGGGGCACCTGGGTGGCTCAGGTCACGATCCCAGGGTTGTGGGATCGAGCCCCACATCGGGCTCTGCGCTGAGTGTGGAGCCTGCTTACAGCTCACACTGTCTCTCTCCCCCCTCCCACACCCCCCACCCCCAAAAAACCTAATGTGCTTCTGTGAGTCAAAAGCACACGGGTTAACCAGCTCATTGGCAGCGGGAGGCAGGTGCTTGGGGAGAAAAGCGGGCTCACTTCTGAGCTAGCCGGCTGGCTGGGAAGAGTGTGAGGTTATCTCAGTTAGATGCATCTAGAAGAAAACTCCGTGTCGATGAACAAGGATGCAAGGTGACAAAGGCAGTCTACTCCAGTTCGGGCTGCTTCGAAGGAACGCGTTCCCCACTGCAAGAGCTTCCAGGGGACACGTGGGACACGCGGGAGAGGTGGCAGGGACCCGTGAGGTTGGTCCTGGCTTTCGACAGCCAAAGTCACTGTTCTGGGCCTGTTTCTTCTGCCCTGTCACCATCCGCCGAACGCTGCCTTCCAAAGCTCCCGCCATTGGGTCAGGGCTTGCACACGGTTTGCTAAGTGCGAACCGTCTAAACTCGGAACGCATTACGATCACGAGGACACATGTGAGGGAGGGACTTGAAAAAACATCTATGAAGAGATCACTTCTCTCTAAGGACTGAAATAAGATTCATTTCCTGCAGGAAAGTCTGGTGGCAGCGGCCCCACTGGTCCCATAACCGTTCACCCCCCGCGCAGGTCACGCCACCAGGGAAACTGAAATGCAAAAAAAGGGCAGGTTACCAACCAACCGGCTCCGTGGTCATTTGGTTTTCACAAACTAAGCCCCATCCAGCCCCGTCCCAGTCAGGTCACTGCTCTGTCCTGGGCCGGGGGACGGGCGGGCGTGGAGAGGGGTGGGGGGCCGGTGCTGTCACCGTGTCGTCCCGGCCGTGCTGGCCACCCTTCCCGACAGCGAACCGGAGCTCCGCAGGCCACCGGGACGGCCCCACCACCAACGGCTGCTCCCCCAGGGCTCGTTCCCGAAGCCGCGGGGCCGTCGCTGCATTTGTCGTGGGCCACAGCTCACCTCCCCGTTCACCCGGGGGTCTGCGCGAGTAAAACGTGCACGGAGGGAAACAAAGGAGAGAACGAGTCCGTCCTGGCTTCATTCCGGGCCCCACTCATCTCTGAGTCTGGCTTCAGGCCTGGCTTTCATGCGGCCTGGTGGTCCAGCTTAGCCGGTCTGTGGGTCCGTGAGCGTGAAAGCACGCCCCTTACTTGCAGTACTTGGGGTTCCTGTCACACATACCCCCAGACCGCGTTACAAGTGTCCTGGGCTCCCAGGGTGGGGGGAGCAGCCCACAGGGCTCCAAACATGCCCGATGATAGCACAACCGAGATAGAACGGCCTCTTTTCTAGACTCAAGGAAATAAGTCTAGCATGGCTTTCTACGTGTGACTGTTCTGCCTACTAACTTCTTTAGAAAGAAGTCAGCGGCGCCTGGGTGGCTCAGCTGGTGAGGTGTCCGACTCCTGATTTCGGCTCAGGTCATGATCTCGTGGTTCGTGAGTTCTAGCTCCTGCTATCAGCATGGAGCCTGCTTGGGATTCTCGCTGTCTCTCTGTCTCTGTCTCTGTCTCTCTCTCTCTCTCTCTCAAAAGAAATAAGCTTAAAAAAAAAGGAAGAAGTCAGAAAGGAGCCCTTTCTTCAGGAGACTCTGGAAGCCGTCAAGGTGTGTTGAAGTCGGCGGGCCAGTGGGCAGGCCAGAGCTCAGTGACACACGGGAGACCCATGGGGTTCAGTTTGAACAAGGTCACGGCCCAGAAAGCAAGGGAGCCTCCAAGAAGGACGCACTACACAGATCACAGGGAGGGGGAGGGGGTAAAGCGCTCGGCAACACCAGCCGGCCGCCCCTTCCCACGCCGCCTTCTCCAGGCCGGGCCCCCCAGAGATGCGCTCCCCTTTCCAGAGCCGCCTTAGCTGTTGGAGCTCCAAGGCCAAGCTGTGTGACATCAGGTGCCTCGGTTTACCTCTTTGTCTCCGTGCCTCAACTAGAAAAATAGGAAATAAGGGTAGCTGCTCCGTAGGTTGTTACGATGATAAAGCTAGATAATGCGTGTAAAACCTTTACATGCTGAGAATAGCACTCTTTTTCTATCTGACCAGCCAGGCTTCCTGTCTCCGTCATTTCAAGTGGCTGTTGATGCGTTAGCAGGGCTGATGGGCCCGACGGGGTGCACGGCCCCTCTTGTCCTGCGGTTCCTAGTCCCGGGGGTCCCCGCTCACTGGGTGTACTCGCAGGAGCCTGGGACCCCGGCAAAATCTATTTTGATTGTGTAGTTTTCAGGGAGCGAGTCCACACGTTTTCACTAGGTGCCCCCCGGGTCTCTCGCCCAAAAAAGCCTCTTTCCAGCCTGTGCTGCAGTATTCATCCTGACGCGGCCCAGGGAGGGCCAGAGTGGGACAAGGAGAAGCCTCAGACTTGGCCTCTGACAACCAGAGGCTCGGGCCCCAGCTCTGCTGCTTGTGAACCGGGGCGTCCGTCTCCTGCCCCGAACACGCAGGTGTGAGTGTGCGCGCAGCCTCACGGGAAGGCAACGGCCTTCGGAGCAGCGGCCGCCTGGCCCCGGCCCCCGCCTCGTGCTCCCATGCGGTCTAGGGAAAGGGCGGAGGCTCAGAGTCAAAAGACCCGCGTCGGAATCTTGGGTCAAGTGCAGTGAGCGAGGTGGGAACCGGGCCACGAAGACGGGGGTTTGGAAGGAGGCGGGGGGCACCCGGCAGAGGGTGTGGAGACCGGGCTTGAGGCACAGGATTCCGTTTTGACTCTTCGAGGTCCACACGCCCATTCAGACCCCAGCAGAGAACAAACAGCCGCGCCGACCCCAGTCCGTTCCTGTTGGGTTGGGAAAGCACTGGGCTGGCAGAGGACACGTCCCCTGAGGACGCCGTGTCACCAGCCCCGCACGGCCAGGCGGAGCCCGCGAGGGAGCTCCAGTGATTTAGGTGGACCTTCTCCACTGGGGCAAAAAACCCCCAGCTACAGTTCTCTAAACCGTGATAGCACCCTTTTTTTTTTTTTTTTTAGTTTATTTATTTTGAGAGAGAGCAGGGGAGGGGCAGAGACAAAGGGAGAGCGAGAATCCCAAGCAGGCTCCACGCTGTCAGCACAAGAGTCCGAGGTGGGGCTCGAACCCACAAACTGCACGATCACGACCTGAGCCGAAACCAAGAGTCGGATGCCTGACCGACTGAGCCACCCAGGTGCCCCAATAGCACCCATTTTTAAAGGCCGCTCCCGTGTTCTCGGGGTTTTCCTCACAAAAGCCCCGACTGGCTGCCCGGCTTCAGCCCAGCTCCTGCCTGCAACGGGTGCCCAGGGGCGTCGAGCCACCTGCGCTGTGCCTCACCGGCTTTATTTGTAGAAACCAGACAGACGGCTCCGCTTGGGTTTCTCGCACACGATGTGCTGCTTTCTGTGGAACTTGTACGGGAACGACCTAGAGGTCCTGCACGAGCCTCCCGCCAGACGTCCCAACCCCGCTAGGGGACGATCTTTTCCAACAGAAACACTGCAGCCAGCGGGTTTACTCTGCCCTGGGTTTGTGTTTTCAAATTCCCTGCTTGGTTTCAGAGGAAGATGATGATAAGCTTTCTACCATAAATGTCTTGGGATAACCTAAAAACACGCCTCTCACCTCGGGCCCGCTTGCTGTCGGGTGCCAGTTCCGCCGCCCAGACCACGTCCACCTACCCCTTTGAAAGCAGAGACCTAATCCCTCTAAATGACCAACTATTTCATTCCTGCTTGTTTCTGCAGAGTATGTTTTTGCAGTTGTTTTAGCATTTAGGTTTTTTCCCCCAGAATCTAAAGGGCACAGTTTAAATTCTGATATTCTATCCACACGGTCCCAAGTGGCCCAGGGCAGTTCCAGTTTGCAGCTGACTCAATACACCCATTTTGGACAGTGTGTAACATGGTCACGGGTCCATGTGTGATTGCTAACAGATGGCTGATCGCAAAGACCCTGAGGGATTCTGAATTCCTCCGAAGAGGACAGACAGCGAGGAGACTTCGGCATGCATTCGGTTTGCCTTTGCCTTAGAAAGTCCCAAGGGTGTGTTGATCCCGACCCCCAGTTCCTCCCAAGGCACCCCACCCCACTCAGGGGAAACTGAGGCACGGGACACACCTGAGTCAGAGTCCAGACGGACCAGGGACTCCTGCAACTGGCTCTTGTGGTCCCACTGCCTTTGAGAGAGGGCCGAGGTTGCATCCGGAGGCTGAGGGGCAGGGAGGCCTCAGGGTGGGTCCAAGCGACCGCAGTGGCTTAGATGAGTCAATATTAGTCATTGGTCAAAACAGAATTTGACACCCCATCCTAAATTTTTTAACAATATTATTTTTAATGTTCATTTTTGAGAGAGAGAGAGAGTACTAGTGGGGGAGGGGCAGAGAGAGAGGGAGACACAGAATCTGAGGCAGGTTCCAGGCTCCGAGCTGTCAGCACAGAGCCCGACGCGGGGCTCCAATCACGAGATGTTGACCAGGGCGGAAGCGGGTCGCTTAACGGACTGGGCCACCCAGGGTCCCCGCACCCCAGCCCCCCATGCCCCCCCCCCCCGGTTCCTACATTTTAAAGTTCCTTCCCACCAAATGGTCCTAAAATAAAGCCAGCTTTCCAAGCAACAGGCTGAAAATAAGCGCGTTGTCTCTGGCCCAGTGTCCCGTGTAACCTCACTCGCTCTCTGCACACGGAGCAGGGTGCTCCGGGCGGGGCCGGTTCGGCCACAGGTCCCAGGAGGAGGCCCCTTTACAGACTGTAAAGGCGGTGGGGGGTGGCATGGGTCTGTCACGCAAACATGCGGAGGCGGCTCTTTCTTTTCAGACGCTTGTGGCAGTAAACGCCCGGCTTCCCCTGCGGGAGCCACACGCCGCTCCACCTGTAGCTCGGGGGGTCACCGCGGGGCTGGCCTGGAAGCCACCCCACTGTCTTGGCAACAGTCCCAGTCTCCTGTCTGAGCAAACGACTTGGCCTTCAGCCTCGGACTTTATTCACTGGGGAGCTAAATTAACACGCTGTAAAACTGAGCGGCTACGAGTATTTTCCTCGGGTCGGGTGGGGAAGAAAGAGCGGCTTCATGTAGAACAGAAACAGGGCAATCACTCCATCAATGTGACTCCCAGGCGGAAACTCCTAGCGCCTCAAACAGCAGGGGTCCTAAAGGGAGCTGAGGCCCAGGGCTGTGCCCTCCCCGACTGGGGGGTGGGGTGGACTCCGGCCTCCTTCCGCCCCTGCACCTTGCGCTGCTCCTGGATCGAAGCCCATTCTCCCATCCCGCTCCCTGCCTCCGACCCTCTGTGTATCCTCACAGCTATTCCAGGAGCGGAGGGAAAACACACACTCAGTTGTTTCCCTCTTGCCTTCGCGACCTGTAACAAACAAGCCAGGTGTGTAAGGGTCCCCGGGGCGGTGTCTCCTGAAGTATTACATGAGTTTAAACTCAGTCAAGCCCATCTTCGGTCACCGCCATTTAAACAGAATCCTAAGTCTCGCAAAATGAAATTGACCAAGATGGGAGTGGCAGTGAGGGAGTCTTTCTCTTACTCGGTAGGTCTCGAGTTATAAAGGAAATGAACAGTCGGTTAGGTTTTGTTTTCCACCATTACTTAAAAAAAATTTTTTTGGGGGCGCGCCTGGGTGGCGCAGTCGGTTGAGCGTCCAACTTCAGCCAGGTCACGATCTCGCGGTCCGTGAGTTCGAGCCCCGCGTCGGGCTCTGGGCTGATGGCTCGGAGCCTGGAGCCTGTTTCCGATTCTGTGTCTCCCTCTCTCTCTGCCCCTCCCCTGTTCATGCTCTGTCTCTCTCTGTCCCAAAAATAAATAAACGTTGAAAAAAAAATTTTTTTACATAGAATAAAAAAAAAAGTTTTTTTAATTGGAAAATTTGAGATAGTATTGAATTGTTTATTCCAAATTATCTCAGTTCCAATCTGTTTCAGGAAGGAAGATGTTACTGCAAACCAAGAGTAGATGTCTCTAGATATCAGCGGCTTGTCTCCCTAAGAGGCTTGGCTTAAGAAATTCCTATCGGAGGGGTGCCTGCGACCGACTTCGGCTCAGGTCATGATCTCACCGTTTGTGAGTTTGAGCCTCGCATCGGGCTCTGCGCTGAGACAGCCAGGAACCAACTTGAGATTCTCTCTCTCCCTCTCTCTCTCCGCCCCTCCCCTGCCCACTCTCTCTTTCTCTCAAAATAAATAAACTTAAAAAATAAAAAAAATAAAAAATAAAAAGGAAATGCCTACTGGAAATCTCTTGGGCTAAGAGGAGATCTATCCTGTTATGTTAAAACTGGCATTGAAGAATTAGATGTGGACATCTTTGCCTGGGGTGGTCTAACCAGGAGGGGGCAGGGCAGATTCTGGCCGAAGGTGGGACAGGAAGGCAGGCAGTGGGAGGTACCGGTGACAGTGAACCCAAACTGGTTTTGGTCCTCAAACTGTTGGCCCCCCCCCCCCCACCTCCTCAGCACCCAAGAAACCTGCTCATTTCCAGCAAGCTCCAGGGGGCCTGGGGACGTGCCACCCTCCCTAAGAGCAAAGCCTGTGGGCGGGCAAGGGCAGGGCCACGGGCCACACCCCTGCCGAGGCGCGTGTCTCTAAGCCTGTTTGGTATCATTTTCCTGGTCTTGGGCTGCACATTGATTCCAAAAGTGAAACCCAAAACTGAGCTGCAGTAAGTTCTGATGGAGCAGTAAATGAAGGTCAGAAATCAAAAGAAGGAAACTTCCAAGAACCTAGGAAGTGGCAAAGCAGCAGGGCAGGGGAGGGCGGGGGCGGGCCGGCCCATGCTCCATGAGGTGGTCGCACCCACCACAGAGCTTGAGGCCAGCCAAGGGACACTCAGTCCTGCAGCAAAATCCAAGACTGAGCGTTTGGGTCTGTGATGACAACACCAAAGCTTCACATCGGAAAGAGCGACAAGGCCCCCTGATTTGCAGCTGGGAGGACAGGCTGGCTCTCCAGCACCATGCCAGTTCTCGGGCCCGCCAAGTCCCACGGACAGGAATGTCCCTCCACAAGGCTCCAACCATGAGCCCCGAAGGAGGCGGGAGTTCCCAAGAGAGGCCGGGAAGGGGCAGGACAGCAGCCTGATGGCCAGTGGCACCCATAAGGGGGGCAGGGTCAGCAGGACCAGACTGCTGGAGTCCTCAGTCCTGGCTGCACGCTGGGCTGGCCCGGACGTCTGCAGCCGCCCCAAGGGCTCCGATTTTCCCGGTCCCGGCTCCAGAGAGCATGCTCAGGGTCCTAATCCTCAGGCGATCCCGCGGCTCCCGCAGGAGGAGAGCCACTGCATTTTGCAAAGCGGATGTACACCTTATTTTGGTCAAGAGTCCTCTGTACTGAACAGTCAGTCGAGCTGCAGAACACACCTGTCCGTGCTTGCTCTGGGAGAGACCAGGAGAGCCAGATAGTTGCGAGGGGAGCGGCAGCGATGCCAAAAATGTAGAATCTCCTAATTAATCCGTCTGCTTGCTAAGTGAGCCAAGTGAAAAAACACCAGATGCATCAATCAGAATTTAAGGGGAATCAAATTAACTTGATCAGCAAAAAAGTCAATTTCCTTTTCTAAACTTCACAAGGCACCATCAAAATCAGAATGCCGTGAGTTAGCTTCTTCATCGGTGGCTTCACCCTTGGCCGGGCCATCGCCCCCCCCAACACACACACCCTGGGGCTTCGGGTCATGTCAACTCTGCCCGGGTTCATGTACTTTCAGGTGTGATCTCACGGGGCCCCGCGCTGCCTTTCAACCGCGGCGAGGCCTCCAGGTCCTTCTGGAAGAAGCGCATGTAAATAAATAAACCGGGACGCTCCCTGGCTCGTCCCCAGATTCCTGTGCAAGTGACCCGAGGGCTCCAGGGTTCCCGGTTCCAGACCCGGCTGGGCCCGGGGCCACCGTTCCCCCGAGGTCAGACCCTGTGGAAGAGTCGGGGGTCTCCGGCCCCTCGCTCGCAAAGGAGGGGTTCAGTCCGACCCCCGCACCCGCCCCAGTCGAGAAGCAAGACCAGGCATACGAATCTCTGGCCTTCCTTCCCCAGCTCCCGGGTCCTGT
The DNA here is from genome assembly GCF_018350175.1 of Felis catus. Taxonomy (NCBI): domain Eukaryota; kingdom Metazoa; phylum Chordata; class Mammalia; order Carnivora; family Felidae; genus Felis; species Felis catus. The sequence continues at coordinate 20,684,392 of NC_058374.1, read as the reverse complement.
CCCACAGCCACCAGCCTGGCGTGGCCCGCGTGTCGGGGAGGCGGAGTGACGACGGGCCTGTGTGCCCTGCACGCTCCCGTGAAGCTGGGTCACACCCCGTCATTCCGCAGGGGACTTGGGGGGCGGTGGAGGAGCACCCTCTTTTCCGGGGTGATGCTGAAGTGCTTCCTACCTTACTCGCCTGTCTGTGTGTGCGTGGGGCCGGCTCACCCGGCGCCGCCCCAGGTGCCTTCCCTGCCGTGTGGACAGGGGCTCGCCGCCCGCCCTCGGGTCCGCGGGGGTGGCCTCGCTGACGCGCCCCCCAACTCCCACCCACGCGGGGCGGGTCGCCCCGGGAGCTGATCCCCGCCAGCCCCAGGCCTTCGGAAACCCTGAGTGTCGAGGGCCGTGAACTCCAGTGACTTGAAGCCGCTCGGGGGTCCGAGCCTTTGCAGTGGAGGACGCACCCGTGAAGACGCGACCTGGCGGCGTGGGTTAAAGAGCCTGCTACCTCCTGACCGGATCCGGAAACGGGACGTTTGCCCTGCCGACTTGCCCCTCCCGGCCCCCTCAACATCCGGTGATGTGCGTCTTGTGACCGTGTGACCGTGGGCTCCAGCGCCTCTCCAGGAGCCCACAGCACCTTTCCAGCTCGTGTTCTGGGCCCGTTCAATACCGTCCGAAAAGCTCACGCCCTCCCGTTTTCCACGGCACCGCACGGTCCGCCTACAGCCTGCCTCTCTGTCCTGCCTCGTCCCCTCCCCTAAGCCCCAGACACCCTTCCCTGAAACAGAGGAAATCACCCACCCGTAGGGAGCTCCTGCTCTGACATCCACTCTGGTAAAAAGGCCCGCCACCCCCTTCCCGCCTGCGCCGTAAATCCCCAGATGGTGTCAGGAGAAGGCCTTGGCCAAAAGCGATGGCTTTCCTTTTGAAGATTTGCTAATAATATTGAGGGTTTTGAGCTGTGGGCCCAAGAAACTGGTCATCAGAAAACACCCTTTCAAGAAACTCGTCATCAGAAAATACCCATAAAGACGACGCACTGACATTTGTTGAATGGGACGCAGGTCAGGGGAAACTGCACATCTGACCCAGAAAATTACTGAGTTACAGCAGATACAAAATACAAAATTGAGTTTCTGAAATGTTTCAAGTGTCACTTTTTACTTAAGTGACAAAACCAGGCCACAAAATTATGCATCGACTATGATTCAACTATGTCAAAAGAGTACACATAAAAATAGATGGGACTGTTGGCTACCTGTGTATATTTTAATATAAAAATTGCCAGTAGAAGGATGGACTAAATAGGACATTTCTTTCTTTTTCTAGTTCTCAAAGTTTTGACAAAGTGGTCACGATAACTTCTGTAATTTAGAAAATACTTTGGGGCGCCTGGCTGGCTCAGTCCGAAGAGCGTGAGACTCTTGATCTCCGGATAGTGAGTTCAAGCCCCACGGTTGGGTGTAGAGATTAAATATTTTTAGAAATATCTGTTACTGGGGCCCCAGGGTGGCTCGGTCGGTTAAGCGTCTGACTTCGGCTCAGGTGTGGGTTCGAGCCCCACATCAGGCTCTGTGCTGACAGCTCAGAGCCTGGACCCTGTTTCAGATTCTATGTCTCCCTCTCTCTCTCCCCCTCCCCTGCTTGCGCTCTGTCTCTGTCTCAGAAATAAACAAACATCAAAAAAAACTTTTTAAAAAATATATGTTACTGCTAGCACTTAACAGTGTTACAAGCACCCGGAAGGGATTTTCACGCTTGGACCCAACAGCTTGTCTGCTTCCCAGCTCGAGGCTTGGGACTTCCAGCAGGAAGCAGAGGGGGAGCAGACCACCAGTGAGGATGCGTGTGAGGGTCCATTCCTCAGACAGACCTGTGGAACCTGAGCTGTGACCAAAGTCCCCATCAAAGGAAACTCACGTTTTGCTGTAAACTTCACTGTACTTACAGGACTGTAAACATTCAATTATCAGTATGAAGGCTTTTTTTTTTTTTTTTTTTTTTTTTTTGGTGCCAATAACAAGGTGAGGAATGGGACTAGAAGGGGAATAACAGTTGGCATGACTTTTTAACAAGGTAAAACTACTTAAAGATATACGAGCTTCCAAATGTTTACAAAAGTTCACAACTACTTCACTTAATTTCTACAAAAAGATTGGTGCCATCAATGTAGGTTTTCATTAGTAAATAAAACTAAGGCTAATAGTACTGTTCTCATTGAGAGTTCTAAAATCCAGAGCAAAAGCCCATCCCCTACTTTAAAAAACAGAATTACAGGTCACTGGAAGGCAACCTTTTGCCTACAATTCCAGGGGCCTCTCCTGTCTACTTCAGAGAGAGTCTGGATACAGCGATTGTCGCATCTTTTGCCTGGTTGACAGGGAGCTTAAGACAAGTTGGCAACTTGCTTTTCTTGGCATTCATTCCAGTGCTTCCCTCTGGACCCTGACACCGATCACACACCCACAGGACTTATGCACAGAAGCCCAGACAGGAACCCACTGATGGAAACCCATGTCTCTGCAGAGCAGCCTTTTCCAAGGGTCAAGGGCTGGGGGAAGGCTGGGGGGCCTCTGATTCTCAGAGCAGAGAATCAGCCAACACCAGGGAACCACAGAGCAGCAACCCGGAAAACCCAGGTGTGCTTCCTAGTGGAGGTGATGAAGCCACCCAGGGCCTCCAGGCAGTTAGAAACCTACGAAAGCAAGTGCAGCCACACTGAGATACTACTATTCAGATCAACAGCCAAGGCGAGAACGTGCATGGCCAAGTACTGTTCGGTTCAGAGTTGATTCTCGGAGAGTGAGTCATCTGTCGTGTTAGAAGAGCGACCTTCCCTAGTCCTTCGGGAGACAAGACCCTCCAGAATCAGGTATTTTCCATTTGTATATAGAAAAGTCTCTCCGGGAACCTAAACTTAACTCTTTAGTAACGTTAAAAGCCTATAGAACCAGTTTTCCTTGTTTCTCAACTCTTAATCACTAGGAGCAAATTACCCAGATCCCCAAATTCTGAAGTCTGAGCATTTGCAAAGCCCCACAGGTGATTCTGATGGAAACCAAGACCCGAGAGCCGTGAAGTACGCTTAAGTTTGTTTCATTTAACTTTACCAAGTATGAATACTATTAATGTGCTGTAATTAATGATCTCATCTGGAACTTATTTTCCTTTTATTTCCACTGTAATCATTTTCCTCTTCTTTGCATGACAGCAGTTTTCAGAGGGCACTCTCTCTGATTACCTAAGATTTGAACACAGGGTCCGTTTGCTCTGCAGAGTTTCTCACGCTGTGTCAAGTTTACTCACGAGCAAACTTTAGAGAACCCCAAGATGAACTTCTACCGGTAAAGCACAGGCAGAAACTACCGGAAAACACTGGCACCTGAGGCACCCCACTCCCCAGGGCCTTCATTCTCCCCAAACAAGAAAGGCACAGAGTGAGGTCGCCAAGCTGGTGACATAGGTCATTCCTGACTTCACTCCCACCTCACAAAACAACTAACGATTACTCAAGAATAAGACACCATTAAGAGAAGCCCAGAATGTGGGGGTGAGGCTGAAGTACCCTCAGGGACGGAGAGAGTCTGCATCGAAGGTCAGAGAAGCAGCCACGCGCGGGCGGCATCACCCCACGCAAGCACACCCCCCACCCCGCCAGCACAGCACCGCCCCGAGGCCTCCCCGAGCCTACCGCTCCCCCAGGGTGGAGAGCCCAGGGGGAGCACCCGGCCCCGGCCCCAGCACTGCGGGTCGCTTCATGGAAACGCGTACCCTGGTTCCAACCCCCGGGGACTGCAGAGGCATCTGCGGGGCTCGACCACCGGGAATCTGACAGAGAAGCGGGGACGCACTTGGAAAACACCCAGCATTTGGATCTTGACAGACGGAGTCCCTACCTGCAGCGCCCGAACAGTCCGAACCAGCATCTCTGCTGTCCGCAGAGCCACGACAACACCGTGTCCTGGGACCTCGGTGGGGTGCCGGTCCGCCCACCCTCCGGCAATGGAGCTATCGCACAACTCCAGCCACTGCTGAGCGTGGCAGGTCTCTCCTCCGGTCGGGAGAGGCTGGGAACACCGGGAAGAGCAACTGGAGCCCAGGCAGGAGCCCGCCTTCACAGGCCCGCCCACTGCTAATTACGGCTCCCAGTCACCTGGCCAGAGGGCCCGGAAGCTGTGTAGGAAATCCTACAGGCAGAGCTGATCATCTGCAGGGCAGAGGGTGGCCCCGTTCAGCCAGGGAACGTGGGGAGCGGACAGGCTTGGAGTCAGGACCACAAAGAGCCTTGACGAGCCTGAAGTCCAGCCCCTGACTCTGCCCAGGCAGGGGAGCGAATTCTTAGCCCCACCTGTGGCCCAGAGTAGCTCCTGGCCCTTCCCAGCTGTGGGGAACACCTGGGAGGGGGCCTGGGACCCGCCCTCCAGTCCTGCCCAGGCAGGGGAGCTAATTCATAGGCCCGCCCGGACCGAAGTACAGCCCCAGGCCCCCACCTGAACAGAGACCCTGGTCAGAACACCTGGAAAGCTGCATAGCACAGCAACACTCCATTCGGCCAGAGAACTCGGGGCAGGAGATGGCTTGAGTCAAGACCAGGGGTCCTGCCGGTCTTGGAGCCAGGTCTCCCACCCTACCCGGGTGGGGAGACTCACTGGTTGCCTTGCCCATTGCTGAACACAGCCTGCACACTGCCCGACCAGGGAGCCTAACCAGAGTGCACAGCCCTACTTCCGGTGTGGCCCCTGAATATGAGGGCACAGCCTGTGGTTTCCCCGCCCACTGGGCAAAACCAGTAGCCCTGTCTGGCCAGAGAATTCAGTGCCTAATCTTGCCTGATCAGGTTCCCCAGTGACCATGCGGGCCGTGGGGTCCATTCTGCTGCCCTGCGAGGGCAGGGAAGCTAACTCAGAGCCCCACCGACTACTGAGCATAGCACCCAGTCCTGACTGTCTAGGAAGCCGAACCAAAGAACCCAGGCAACAGTGGAGCCCATCCTCCAGCATCCCCCACCCCTCACTCAGACCTAAGGCAACGGCCTCACCCAAAAATGACCCCACCCCGCCCGGTAGCAAGGCCCACAGCTGGACATTCCCAGCAGACACATTCAGAAATCCAAAGTAAGCTGACTGATGAACAGTCTCTGCCTAAGCAAACCTGCAAAAACTGGGAAAAGAAGACTACTTACTCATATGCATAGATACCAGTATAGAAAATGAACGATCACAAAACTCAGGAAACCATGATGCTACCAAAGTAAACTAATAAAACTTTAATGACTGACCCTAAAGAAATAGAGATCTATGATCTGTCAAAGAATTCAGAATAATACTCAAACTTTAGTCAACTATAAGAAACACAGACACCAAATGAAATTAGGAAAACAACGCATGAACAAAATGAAAAGTTCAACAAAGAAACTATTAAGAAACATTGGGGTGCCTGGGTGGCTCATTCAGTTAAGTGTCCGACTTTGGCTCAGGTCATGATCTCGTGGTTCATGAGTTTGAGCCCCACATCAGGCTCTCTGCTGTCAGCTCAGCACCTGGAGCCTGCTTCGGATTCTGTGTCTCCTTGCTCTCTGCCCCTCCCCGACTCGCACTCGGTCCCTCTCTCTCAAAAATAAAAACATTAAAAACTTTTGTTTTTAAATAAAAAATAAAAAAATAACAACATCAACAGCGGCACCTGGGTGGCTCAGTCAGGTAAGCATCCCACTTCAGCTCACGTCATGATCTCGTGATTTGTGGGTTGTAGCCGTGTCGGGCTCCATGCTGACAGCTCAGAGCCCGGAGCCTGCTTCAGCTTCTGTGTTTCCCTCTCTCTCTCTGCCCCTCCCCTGCTTGCACTCTGTCTCTGTCTCTCAAAAATAATAAACATTAAAAAAAAAATTATATAAAAAAAAACATCAACAGAAATCTTAGAGCTTAAAAATATGATGACTGAAGAACTCAACAGAGAGCTTTCAAAAGCAGACTTAACTAAGCAGAAGAAAGTTATCAGTGACCTAGAGGACAGGACATTCGAAATTATTCAGTCAGAGAAACAAAAAGAAAGAGTAAAGAATGCCTATGGGATTTATGGAACACCATCAAAAGAAATAATAATCACAGTATGAGAATTCTGGAAGGAGAAGAGAAAGAGAAAAGGTCAGAAAGTATAATTAAAGCAGTAATGGTAACAACTGAAACTTCCCAAACCTGGGGAGAGAAATGGACATCCAGTTCCATGAGGCCCGAAGGACCCCAAAATGGTTGAACATGAATAGGGCTACACCAAAACACATTATAATTAAATTCTTAGAACTAAAACACAAAGAATTCTGAAAGCAATAAAAGAGGAGAGAGCAATTACACACAGGTAAACTCCCTAAGACCATAGGCAGATTTCTCAAAGGAAACATTTCAGGCCAGGAGGGACTAGGATGACATAGTCAAAATATTAAAATAACTGTCAACCAGGAATTCTATACTCGGTGAAGTTGTCCTTCAGAAATGAAGGAGAGATAAAGACTCTCCAGAAAAACAAAAAGCTGAGGGAGTGCATCACCACTTATAAGACCAGCCTTCTTTGAGTGGAAGTAAAAGGACACTAATTAACATCATAGAAACATTAAAAGGTAGTATAAAACTCACTGAAAATGGTAAATATCTAATCAAAGATTCTGTAATATGGGAACAGTGGTGTAAAATTCACTTACAACTGTAGTTGAAAAGTTAAAAAGCAAACAGTAAAAGTAACCATGACTATAATAAACATTACTGAATACACAATACACAAAACATGTAAACTATAACATCAATAACCTAAACTGTATTAAACACAAATGAATTAAATTCTACAAAGTAAGTAAAATGGCTGAATGGACTCAAAAGCAAGTTACAACTACATGCTGTTTACAAGACTCACTTCAGCCTTAAAGACACACACAGACTGAGGAAGAGGGAAAAAGACCTTTCAAGAAATGATAACAAAAAAAAAAAAAAAAAAAAAAAGAGGAGCTGTACTTTTATCAGACAAGACAGACCTTAAAAATGGTAAAAAGAAACAAAGAAGGTCATTAAATAGTGACAAAGGAGTCAATCCACCAAGTTGATATAACAACTGCAAATATTTATGCATCCAACATCAGACAACCTAAATATATAAAGCAAAAGCTAACAGAGCTAAAAGGAGAAATAAACAGCAGTACAAAAACAATTGGGGACTTTAATATCCCACTCTCAAATCAACACGGATAAACAATTCAGACAGAATCAATAAGGGAAACAGCAGATTTGAACAACACAATGGAACAAATGGACCTAACAGACATAAAGAAATTTCTTACAATAGCAGAATACACCTTCGTCTCAAGCACACACACAACATTTTCTAGGACACAAAATATGTTGAGCCACAAAACAAGCCTTGGCAAATTCAACAAGACTGATTATCATACCAAGTATCTTTTCCAAACACAGTGGTATGAAACTAGAAAATAACAGGAAAGAAATTGGAAACCTCACAAAATGGAAATTATACAATACTTTCCTGAACAAAAAATGGTTTGAAAGAGAAATTCAAGAGGAAATTAAAGCAGCTTGAAATAAAAATGGAAACAAAACATACCAAAACTTAATAGGATGTAGCTAAAGCAGTTCTAAGAGGAAAATTCATAGCAATAAACACCCACATTAGGAAACAAAGATCTCAAATAAACAACCTAACTCTGTGCTTCAAGGAACTAGAAAAAGAAGAACAAACTAAGCCCAAAGTTAGCAGAAAAAAGGAAATAACAAACAGGAGGGCAGAAATAAATGACATAGAGAACATGAAAGTAACAGAAAAAAAATTAACAAAACTAAAAGTTGGTTCTTGGATAAGATAAAATTGACAAATTTTTATCTAGACTAACCGAGGAGAAAAGAGAGAAGACCCAATCCAATAAAATTATAAATGAAAAAGAAGACATTATAGTTGACACCACAGAAATACAAAGGATCATAGGAACCTACTATGAACCAACAAACAGGGCAAGAAGAAGAAACAGAAAAATTCTTAGAAACATAAAGCCTACCAACACTGAATTAGGAAGAAATAAAAAAACCTGAACAGCCCAATTACTGGTAAGATTGACTCGGTAATTAAAAATCTCTCAGCAAAGAAAAAAGCCCAGGGCCAGTTGGCTTCCCTGGTCAATTTTACCAAATATTTAAAGAATTAACAACAATCCTTCTCAAAGTCTTCCCAAAAAATCAAATAGGAAGGAATGCCCCAAACTCATTTTATGAGGCCAGCACTACCCTAATACCAAAGCCAGAAACAACACTCCAAAAACAAAACTACAGGCCAATATCCCTGATAAATACAGATGTAAAAATTCTCAATAAAATACTAGCAAACCTAATTCAGCAGCACATTAAAAAGATCACTCCTATGGAAGCCAGTTTGACAATAAATTATATTTAAAAAAAACCAGACCGGGGCGCCTGGTTGGCTCAGTCCGTTGAGCAGCCGACTTCAGCTCAGGTCATGATCTTGCGGTCCGTGAGTTGGAGCCCCACGTCGGGCTCTGTGCTGACAGCTCAGAGCCTGGAGCCTGTTTCAGATTCTGTGTCTCCCTCTCTCTGACCCTCCCCTGTTCATGCTCTGTCTCTCCCTGTCTCAAAAATAAATAAAAACGTTAAAAAAAAAAAAAAAAAAAAAAAAACAGACCATTCACCATGATCAAGTGGGATGGTTCAACATACACACATCAATGTGATACATCACATTCACACAACGAAAAAAAATCAGATCACCATCTCAACAGATGCAGAACAAGCATTTGACAAAATTTAACACCCATTCGTGATTAAGAATTCTTAACCGGGGCGCCTGGGTGGCGCAGTCGGTTAAGCATCCGACTTCAGCCAGGTCACGATCTCGCGGTCCGTGAGTTCGAGCCCCGCGTCGGGCTCTGGGCTGATGGCTCAGAGCCTGGAGCCTGTTTCCGATTCTGTGTCTCCCTCTCTCTCTGCCCCTCCCCCGTTCATGCTCTGTCTCTCTCTGTCCCAAAAATAAATAAACGTTGAAAAAAAAAATTAAAAAAAAAAAAAAAAGAATTCTTAACCAATTCAGTATAAAAGAAATGTATCTAGGAGCACCTGGGTGGCTCTGTCAGCTGATCATCCTATTTTAGCTCAGGTCATGATCTCACGGTTCATGAGTTCGAGCCCTGTGTTGGGCTCTGTGTAGACAAAGCTCGGAGCCTGGAGCCTGCTTCGGATTCTGTGTCTCCTTCTCTCTCTGCCCCTCCCCCACTCACATTCTGTCTCTCTCTCTCTCTCAAAAATAAACATTTAAAAAATGTCTTAAAAAAAGAAATGTACCTCAACTGAATAAAGGCCGTACATGACAAGCCCACAGCTAAACTCACATTCAATGGCAACAGGTTGAAAGCTTTTCTTCTAAGATTAGGAACAGGACAAAGATGCCCACTCTCACCACCCCTATTCAACCTAGTATTGAAAATCCTAGACTCTACCAAAAACAGACCAAATCAATGAATTCAATAAAGTTAAGGATACAAAATTAACATACAAAAATTAGTAGTATTTCTATACAGTAACAATGAATTCTCTGAAAAAGAAATAAAGAAAATGATCCTATTTACAACAGCATCAAAAACAAGGAAATACTTGGGCATAAACTTAATGAAGGAAGTAAAAGATCTCTAACCTGCAAACTACAGTGACGAAAGAAATGGAAGACACAAATAAAGGGAAAGGTATCCCACATTCATGGATTGGAAGAATAGTGTTAAAATGTCCTACTACCCAACCACCATATATAGAATTGGTGTAATCCGTATCAAGATTCCAACGGCATTTTTTATGGAAGTAGGAAAAAAAAACAATTCTAAAATCTGTATTTAACCACAAAGGCCCCTGAACAGCCAAAGTAATCTTGAGAAAGAACAAAGTGGGAAGCATCACACTTCCTGATTTCAAGCTACATTATTAAGCCATAGTTATTAAAACAGTCTGATTGGCCTAAGAACAGATACATAGACTAATGGAACAGAATCAAGAGCCCAGAAATAAATCTATGCATGTATGGTCAACCAGTATTTCACAAAGGAGCCAAGAATACTCAATAAAGACAAGACAGTCTCTTCAATAATGCCCAGCGCTGGGGAAACTGGACAGTCGCATGTAAAAGAGTGAAACTGAATGCCTATTCTATCTTACACAACTCACAAGAATTAACTTGAAATGAATTAAACACTTAAATGTAAGACTTGAAACTGTAAAACTCCTAGAAGAAAACATAGGGAAAAAAACTCCTGGACATGGGTCTTGGCAATGATTTTTTGGGTACGAAACCTAAAGCACAAGCAACAAAATAAAAAATAAGTATGTGAGACTCTGTCAAATTAAAAAGCTTCTGCACAGCAAAAGAAACCATCAGCAAAATGGAAAGACCTATGAAATTCAAAACAAAACCGTAACAAGATATCGCCTCACACCTGTTAGAATGGCCATCATTAAGAAGACAAGAGGTAACAAATGCTGGTGAGGAAATGGAGAACAGGAATCCCTTGTGCACTGTTGGTGGCACTGTAAAATGGTGCAGCCACTGTGAAGAACAGGATGGAGGTTCCTCAAAAGTTAAAAATAGAACCACCATATGATTCAGCATTCCTACCTTTGGTAACGTATCTAAAGGAAACAAAAACACTATGTCAAAGAGCTTTCTGCACCCCATGTTCACTGAGCATTAGTCACAAAAGCCAAGACATGGAAACAACCCAAGTGTCCACTGACAGGTTAATGGATAAAGAGGCCGTGGTATACACACACACACACACACACACACACACACACACACACACACACACTCTCTCTCTCTCTCTCTCTCTCTCTCTCTCTCTCTCTCTCTCTCTCTCCCCCCCACACACACACACGGTATGAAATATGTATATTACACACATATAACATGGAATAGTACTCAACCATAAGGAAGAAGGGAATCCTGCTGTTTGTGACTCATGGATGGAATTTGAGGGCATTATGCTAAGTGAACTAAGCCAGACAGACATAGAGAAATACTGCATGATCTCATACATGCCATCTACAATCTATTAAAAAAGAGCCCAAGAGTGAGAGAGCGATAGACAAACTAACTCATAAAGATCAGATTTGTGGTTACCAGAGGAAGGGGCTTGGATGAGAGAATCGGATGAATGTGGTCAAAAGGTAAAAATGTCCAATTTTTCTAGAATAAATCAGTACCAGGGAGGTACTGCACAGCACGATGGCAGTTAACACTACGGTAGGACCACGTGAAAGTCGTTAAGAGAGTAAATACTGAGAGTTCTAATCACAAAGACAAAACTGTTTTCGTTCTCTTATTTTTGTACCTGCAGGAGACGACAGATGGTAACTAAATTTATTGTGGTGATCATTTCACAATACACAGAAGTCAAGTTACTGTACTATATACCTGGAGCTTACCCAGTACTGTAGGTCAATTATATCTTAATAAAACTGGGAAAAGGAAATGACACAGAGTTATAAACATCATTAAATTTTATTAACAAAAACTTTGTACATTTTCTTTAATACATGTGGAATTTTACATCTAGGTAAAATAACAACACATTCAAAATTTACCATTTATACAAATTGTTACAGAATAACAACCAGTGGGTTAAATAAGTAAAATAAACCACACCGATTTTTTTAATTATCTACAAAAGATTTGACTTTCTTTAAAATTCCCCTGAACATATAAAAATAAATTAATTTTACTTTTCAATTAAATCTACCAATTAGAAATATTACAAATCAAAATATCAATGTTATGAATTTTTCACAATACAAAACAGATTCACAAAACCTTATTTACAGAAATGAGGTAAGAACTGTGCAATGTTTAACCAAGAGACATATTGCAGAATTAACATGTTCTTCCAGCTAAGTACACAGTGGAGGTCTAATTACAGCTGGGTCTTTTCCACTAATAATTCACACATTTGAGAACAGTTCAGTGATTACATCCCCAATTGTTTAATTTCTACTCTGCCATACCGTCACCCCAGGGGCGTGGCTACCCCAAGTGTAAGGACTGTAAATACAGATTTCACCTGTTTCAGGAACTGCAGTTGTTCGGTCTGTTTGAAATCACTGTCAGTAAACGGGAAGCTGTTTAAATTAACAACAACAAAAAAAACAAAGTAAAAAAAATAAACTAAAAACCTTACCAAATCCACTCATTTTTCTTGTGACTCATTAGTGGATAAACACCCAGGTAATAGTTTTGCCTGAGCTATCTACAGTGGCATAGAAAGTTTTCAATCAAGGCAGAAGCACGGGGAAGGCTGCTGTGCGGCACCGACTGCTCCCACTACTCACAGGACTGACGACGCTGCAGGCTCGGCTGTCCAGAGCCGTTTCAACACAACGGAGGTACGAACAGGCACTTGATTCAGGCCAAACCCTGCCAGCAGTTTCCAGAGTGGCCCCTCTTTCTGAAAGAAATCTTTCACTTTGAATTGATCTGGTTCCCCCAGCAGCCTTAGAACTCACTTAACTCAAAATATGAGTAGTTAACTTTAAAACACGAGTAGGTCTAAGCACTTTAAAAAAAAAAAAAAAAAGTGTTTAGCAAAAGAAAATTACCTTTAGCAGAAGCAGACATTACCAGCCTAACTTGATTACCAAAATTGGCCAAATCCCATCATAAAGAAAATTTTTAGAACAAAGATTGCCAAGTCCCAGTTGATGACCTATTAATTTGCAATAGTTAACCAATAAAACTCCAATAGAAGAAATTGGGACAGTTCCTTAAAATCTGTCTTAAGATCGGACTCACAGAGCAAGCATACTGTAACCCAAACAAAAGACTGTATTTCATATTCCAACTTGTACAACAAAATCAAAGTTTATAATGGAACACGTCTTTAGTTTTGCTGTTCATCTCTCCAATTTATAACAAAATGAGTTGTGCACCAACTATATTAAATTTCTCTTAGGTTGATAAATTCATTGCATGTAAATTATTTCATTGACAAAAGTTAGTTATTAAATTTTTTTCTCAAAGTTCAAAAAAATCTGGGTTGAGGGATGGGGGGCATGGAAATTCCATTTCAGTGCAACAAAGCAACAAGAAAATTAATCAAAGCCTTACAAGAATGTCCTTGTGGCAATTAATCCTTTGCTGTGCAGTTCATTTCTTGTCGCATTTCTTCATAGGTGTAGGAGGGCTGCAATGGCAGCCAGATCAAGTGCTAGAGCAGCAGGAGAGGCAATTTCTAGAGGTTTCTCAAGTGTCAACTTTTCTCTTGAGTGACAGGCCCAGTTTTATCACTAAGTCTCTGCGGTTAAACAAAATCAAAGGCATTAGCTAAACGAATCTGTGGCCCACACTTGAGGTAACCTTCTCTTAAACTGGGATTAAAACCGAGATAAATGGTGGTACATATGGTTATTCCAATCTTCTACAAGTTGGCATGACTACTTCTCCGCACAATATAAAGACATGAATTTACTGATAAACATTATTGGCTGCTTTATATTAACTTCAGCAGGGCACAAAGACAGAAGTGCCCACCCGAAGGTCACAAGTAGAGAACGGATGTAAATATCATCCCCCAAATTGACTTTTTCCACAAAAGTAGTAACATGGTGTTGTAGAAAATGAACTAAGAAAGTCATAGTTCTGATCCCACATGTCCTATTTGTCCCTTGAGCTTTAATCTCTTTGAGTCTCCTTTTTACTATCTATAAAAAAATTTTAAAGTCTTCAAAGACTGAAATCACATATACTATTGTATCTAACGGAGATAACATTATCACACAGAGTAGGGTACTCAGAAATATTATTTCCCAGCCTTGCTTTTCTCCCATTAGGTCATACTGCTTATTTTCCTTATTTACTATTGTGGTTTTCCATTATTTTAAAACCAAAAGCTTTTCCATTAAAATATGCATTCCATTAGAAAATGCATCCCGGTACAACTCAGGAAAGGGCAGCTTATAAATCCACGCGCACCTCGTTTTGTTGCGCTTCGCTTTATCGCGCCCCCCTCAAACTGAAGGTCTGTGGCAACCTTGTGGCAACCAAGTCTGTTGCTGCTATTTTCCAACAGCATTTGCTCAATTCGTATCTCTAGGCCACATTTAAGTAATTCTTGCAGTATTTCAAACTTTCTCATTATTATTATAATCGTCATGGGGGTCTGTGATCAGTGATTACAACTTGCCGAAAGCTCAGATGATAGCACTTTTTCAGCAATGAAAAGCAGTTTCGATTTAAGGTATGTACTTTGTTCTCTTAGACATAATGCTGCCGCACACTTAACAGACTACGGTATAGTGTAATTTTTATATGCCCTGGGAGCAAAACAATTCATTTGACTCGCTTTGTTATTGTTACAGTATTTGCTTTGTTGCAGTGGTTAACAGTGGCACTGAACTCCCACTACCTTCAGGGTAAACCCGTAATTTGCTTTTTTAACACAAGAAAAAATTGAGAAAGGAGAAAAACGGTGTAAGAAGTTCCTACATGAATACAGAATCACTGAAATTTCCCACGTCTGGGAAACACTGGAGAGGTGACTAGGTTTGTGATAATGACAGTATTCACCATCAGGAAGTCAGAGAAACAGTGGGGCAAAGGCACCGAAGAGTTGATGACAACCAATAAACCTGTATTTTGAACCAACTCTTGTTCACTAACGACAAACTAAAGCTTCTGAGGACGAACAGCACAGTAAACAGCAAGCTTTCAAAGTGACAGAAAAGAGCAAACATGGTGACTTTCCACACCGTTATCTGCCAAGTGTCCCACCTCAGTGTTTCCCTTCTTCCTTTTCCTGACGTCCAGTCTCCATTCTCTATCCCAATACCCTTCTCCTCTAACACGGCTCTGCCCTGAACTCGAATTTAGGGGAAACATTTATACTCCAGTCAAGTAGACCTGATTGAAGGGGGGAATTAATAGAAAGAAACAGCCTCAAAATGTGTGCTGCTATATGGACAGTACACTGCCCCTGCATTTATTTTTAATTTATCTTCACGTGTACGGTGAAAGGGTAAGATGCTGTCAGTTAAAGGAAATTAATAAAAAATTTAAATTCCATTACAAATGTGATTATGATTTACTTTCTTTTTAAAATTCATCTGGCAGAGTAACTGGAGTGCCCTAAAATTTATGCATTAATCTTATTATAAATATAATTCACTTTTAGAAAGTACTTTAAAGCAAAATAATAAAAATATTCCAAAATTATCTAGACTGGTTTTATAATTACAGATTAATTAGACAGAGATGCTCAAAAAACCCCAACTATTAACTTTTGAATGGACTGTCCCATACCACTTACTACACAGCTAAAATACATTTTCATTTTCAAATTGCTAAATTATAAAACGTCCTTCAAACCACATGCACAAATTTAAACCAATATACTCAGGGGACATAGAAACTGGCTTGGGTCCTTCATGTTTACACTGGCCAGCTGCTGAAACAACTGGTTTTAAGATGAAATTATCAGGGGAATAATACATCTAAAAAACAGTAAGAGAGGAAAACTAGAGACAGTCATCTCTGATTAATCAATACAATTCTTTCCCTAATTCCACGAGACAGAATAAAGCAAAGACACTTACCGTTACTTTCTGACTTGCACCATCGCCGTGGATGGTGAGGAAGGGGTTGGTGGTCGCGGGGTGAAGCGGCGGCGCCTGGGTGCCCGCGAGCAGGTTGTTGATCGGTATTTGCGTGGGCCCAGGCATCTGGAGCTGCTGTAGCTCAGGCTGGTGGTGCTGCTGGTGGTGGTGCTGTTGCATCAACTGATACAGAAGGGCCTGATGTTGTTCCTTAGGGAAGAACATGTGCGACAAGATGAGTTCCCAGGCACAGAATTCAGCAGGCAGTGAAGCCTGACTTTCTGTTTTCTTCTTTACATTAGATAATACTAGATAGTTAAATAGAGGTCACATTCATGCTACTAAGAAAGAAAACGAGTATCTCATCCAGAAAAATACACTGCACTAGGTAAAAACCATCTGCTATAAAATGTCTGTATTATTAGTGAATGGCGTATTTTCAAAACAGGGCAAACCAATATAGGAGATCTCTATTCAAATTAGGTTATCCATGATAATGAAGGGCAGCAGCAGCCTAGAAGTCACAAGTTATCTGGATCTGACTTCAGAAGGTGGGCCATTCTCATTCTCAATTCTGGGAACCTAAAGACACTTTCCAATTTCTCATTCATGTCAACAAAGAGTGCTCTCTTGCTATAGTTATGAGACTATTCTTTGCAGCAAATATGTATTTTATTTCTTGAGTGTTTTACTATGTGCCAGCCAATGTTTTGAGACATATCAGTGGGGGGGGGGGGGGGGGGGAATCTCTGCCCTCCGTGTCTCAGCCTGGTGGGGGGAAGAGGGAGAGACAAACAAAAATGTTACCATGTGATTATTGGTAAGGATCCAGGTAAACAGGAGGGTAAGACAGTACAGCAGGGGTGAAAGTCTGAAACACATTGGTCAGGGCAGTTCGCACTTAGACAAGGACTTGGGAGGCAAGGAGGGAATTCGCTACGTGGGTATGGGGGAAGGGAGGGGACTTCTAGGCCGATGAAGCAGCCAGTGCTAAGGGGCGATGTGGGGGTATACCCAGTGTGATCAGGGAACAGCCAGGGGCCCGGGGGCAGGCAAGAGACAAGTGCACAAGTAGGACACGTGGGAAATGTGGGCCTCACGGTGGTAGGCCGTGAACACTCTGGCTTCTGCTCAGAGGAATATGGGAAGCCGAGGAGGGATGCAGTCTGACTTGGGACTTCTTGATGGATTCAATGTGAGGCACCAGACAGGAATGAAGGATGACTGCAAGGTTTTTGGCTTGAGCAACTACAAGTACGGTGCTGGCTTTGGCTAAGGTAGGCAAAACTACGGGTGGAGCAGGTTTGTAATAGATCAGCAGTGCAGTGTTGGACGTGTTATGCTTGAAATGTCCGTTAAAATACCCAAGTGGAGATCTCAAATAAGCAGCTGGATACAGGAGTCTGAAATTCCAGAGAGGGGCCTGGGCTGACGAGGAAACATCCACACATATTTCAAGCTGGAATGGAGGATGGGATCTAAGTTCTTTGACTGGAGGAGGAGATCATTGAAATCTAGGATACTCTAAAACTGAGAAGCTGAGGTGAAGAGGAGGAGGACCCAGGAAAGGAGGCTAAAAAGGAATGAATGGTTAGGTAGGAAGAACACCGAGATAATGTGGTATCCTGAAGGCTAAGGGAAGAAAGTGTTGCAAGGAGGAGGGGGTGATCAACTCTGTCAAATGCTGTTGCCAGATCAAGTAGGAAGAAGAACGACAACCGTCCACTGGACTCAGCAGTACGAAAGCCATTCTGGCAAGCAGAAAAACGGGGCAGCAGTTGCTGGGGCTGGGGGATGGCCAAGCAAGAGTTTTTCTTAAAATGAGAGAAGTAAGTATGCCTTAAAATAAAACGTGATGCCTGTAAATGAACAAATGTCACCCCATAACCTTGGCCGACAAAGAAAAGGTAGAGTTTAAACCATTTCAGTTCTTGTGGCCTCGAAGCAACAGTATGCTAAAACCTCCTAATCGACCATGTTCTAGAAATGAGACTATTATAATCTTGATTAACAGGAAGAACCCCCAATAAACTGAATTTTAGTACTTCACATTAAGATGAGAAAGAGATAAGAAAACAAGGCCACAATTTAGTGCAACCATTAAAGAAGAATTTATATACGATCTCTCTTTTTACCACCGTAAGAACAAGTAACAGTGAAAATGATGATCCAGAATCAAAACAAGTATTTTCAATATATTTTTGACTAAAGCAAAAAGTGGGTAGATACATTTTATTTTCAAAGATTTTAATTTTTTTAAGAAGATTTAAAAATATGTTTTTAAGTTTATTTATTTTGAGACAGAGTGTGCATGAGCAAGTGGGGGAGGGGCAGAGAGTTCGAGGGGGAGAGAGAGAGAGAATCCCAAGCAGGCTCTGCACTGTCAGTGCAGAGCCCAATGCAGGGCTCAAACCCAGGAACTGGGAGATCATGACCTGAGCCAAAGTCAGACGCTTAACTGACTGAACCACCCGGGCGCCCCGCTTTTTTCTTTTTAAGTAGGCTTCACGCTTAGCACAGAGCCCACAGCGGGGCCTGAACTCACAAATCCAAGATCAAGACCTGAGCTGAGATCAAGAGTCTGACACTTAAGTGACTGAGCCACCCAGGCACCACCCCCACCCCACCCAGGCAGTAGACACATTTTAGAAAAAAATTACAAACAAAGGCTAAAATTCTGAGTTAATTAAATAGTGCATTCTCCAAGCAGTCCAACTCAATGAAGTACGCTAAGGAAATAGAGCTGGACAGAGTCACTGACCACATCTAACCCCGTCTCGCTTTAAGTTTATGACTGCACAGGGCCAGTCAGAGTGTCCTTGCATGTGAGCCACACGCTTCCAATCTTTTTTTTTTCTTTTTTAAACACTTTGTTTTTAAGTAAATCTCTACACCCAACACGGGGCTCGAACTTACAATCCCAAGATCAGCAGTCATATGCTCTACCAACTGAGCCAGCCAGGCACACCCCCCCCACCCCCCCGCGCGCGCGCGCGCGCGCGCGCGCACACACACACACACACACACACACACACACACACACACACACACACTTCCAATCTTGGTCAATTCTTCCTCTCTTCTTCAAGACACCTATTCCACGTTTACTTCTCACCAAAAGCACAACTGCCAAAAACCTCTAGACAGCCAAATCCAGTGGTCAGTTCTTGTCCTCCCAGAAACATTTTACACAACTTGAGTCTTACCTTTGTTCAGATATTTATATTTCTGCATCCTTTCCTTGGACTCCAGACTCCTACAACTGTCCAGTCCACATCTCACCTGAACATCTAAACACACGTGGCAAACTCGGCCTGCCTGTAACAGAACTTCCGTTTTCTCGGCAAAACCTGCTGCTCCTCCGAGTCTTCCAAATCTCAGGAAGACTCAACACCCAACTGTTTAGGACTCCTCTTTACCTTGAATGTCTGACAAACAAGTCTTGTTGGTTCTATCTTCAAAATACACAATCCCCGACAGTCGCCTGCCCTTACTTACACTGTTCTACGACACCACATCTTGTCTGCGAACTACTCCAACAGCCTCCCTGTTTCTTCTGTTGCCACCATCTCCCCTCCCGACACATACAGACTATCTCCCATGCAACAGCTAAGCCGATCTTTTAAAAATGTGAATTGTTATATCACTGTTATTCTGTTCACATCCTCCAATTAATTCTTTAAAATAATCCTCCAAGGAAAAGTGAGGCTATATGCAACAAGACTTTAAAAGTTGAGATACTTATTAAAACAAGTTGATTAGTACACTATATACTATTTTGACACATTTGACAATTTCCACAATAGACAAGCTTAAAAAAACGCGAAAAATTTCCTGCCCCAGACGGCCAAACAAGGCCCACCTGTGACCTCCTTTCCCCTGCACCAGCCTCTCTCTTATTCTGCAGTCATGCCGGCCTTTCTAGTGTTCACAACATAAACACATGCAGTCTTTCACAACTGTCTCCCTTCCATTCACCCATGCCCCAAATTCACGCTCCTTCAACTGTTAATTCAGGTCTGTACTCAAAAGTCACACACGCGAAGAGGCAAGACTCTTATGTAGAAAGGCCCCCGTCCCACTGTTCCTCTGTCCCCTCATCCTCCTTTATTTTTCTCGTCAGTACCTCACTACCAAAAGCTATACATGTATTTATCGTCCATCTCCACTGTCAGAGCGAAACTCCGTGAAAATACAAAGTCGCCCTCATCACATCACCATGGTCTCCAAGAGGACCATGCTACATGGTCTAATATTCGTAAATGCTTAGGTAATAATGTCGCCACAGGTACCACAGACTATACCAAATGGCAAGACAAACTGTTTTTGGGTGACGCATCCCACAATGCTGTTCACAAAGTGGATAACCTATACCCACACTGAACGCCTATTACAACTTGGGTCACTTGCTCCTAATAAAAATCAAGTATTATCAAAACGCAGAACTTACTGGCGTGAGCTGCTGAGAATTTAACAACTGCTGAAACTGCTGTTGGTGAAGATATATCTGTCTTTGCTGGTCAGAAAGTAATCCTAGTCCTGAGGCACTGAAAAACGATTACAATTCTTACTTTCTACTAGATACCTTGAATGGTTTTTAACATGTAAAATGAAAGACAACTTTACAACTTGACGTTCAATAAGTTAGCAAAGTCAAATTTTTAAACACAACACTTTCTGATCACAAAATCATGTACAAATATCTTATTTCCCTTTCTCTCTGTATACAGATAAACAAGAATTCACATTGTCAAGAAACGTTTTGTTTTCCTTCTTATTATAAACCAAGAAGGCACTAAGTAGTTTATGGAATAGAAATTTAAATGTGTTTGTAACATACATGTAATAATTTTTATTTATTTAAGGAGAATTTAACCCATACTAAGTAAGACATATGTAAAACAAAGAAAGAATTTCAACTACTAATTAACTTGACCGAACCTTTTTTTTTTAATGGTCCCAATGGTCAGTAAAATTAAGCACCAATCAAAAGGGAGCCAGAAGAGATAGTTTACTAGTATCCCCTGCAATCCATTTAAAATGATTTATTCCTCAAAAGTATGTTCGATAACAATATGGCTTTAGTCTCCCTATTTTGAAGTCAAATTAAATGCCAGTACAATGAAACAGTTTCACTCACTGGAAATTCAAGATAAATATTTGACCTTCACCGGTACCGAAAGCTTTGATTATAAAATTAGCAAAACTGCATAGCTCAATTTTAAGAAATCAATATTCATATGTGATCTCATTACAATACTGTTTTTCTTCGGAATTTATGATACATGAAGGTATCGTAAGGGGATGAAGGTACAAGGGGAGAGAACACAGATCAAGAATGAAATTTTTCGCACAGAATATATTTCATGCTTTGCTACTAACAGTGATTTCATTTTGTGTTAATCTGAATGACTTAAGTTTCAAAAACAGTTCTCGCAATAACACAGTTGGCCTAGAAGTTTGCTGGATTTTAATTTCTTTGACTGCATCTACAAGAAGCACATTAAAACTCCCAATCTAACACATGGACAGCACTAGTACTGTGTGGCACAAAAAAACCCAAAGTATAATTAAGTGGAGTTTCTTACCTGTTAGTCAGTGTGGCTGGCATTGGATGTGTTGCATTAGGTGGTACAGTGGTGTGGGTGAGGGGGGTAGGGTTCTGTGATATTGTGACAGGGGTCTGAATAACCCCATTTAAAGCTCCTACAATGCCATTAATTGCCAGTTGGTTACCTGGCAAAGCTCCAATTATTCCACCCACTCCAGGCACTGCAGGAATGGTGGATGTTACAGTCTGCATTCCACCAGCCAGTGCCCCCACTGTCACACCATTGACCTGCTGAACTCCGCTAACGCCTGAGCCCGGCTGCGCTGGACTCTGCCCAGCGGGAGGTGGGGTAGAAAGAGCAGAAGAACTGCTGGTGCTCTGTCCACTGGAGGTCAAGTCCTAATGCAAGAAGGAACAGAAACTTAAGTGTGGAAGAACACAGCAGAACTGTGTAAAATCATTTGAAGCCATTTAATGGGATCTACTATTGTTCATCAGAAAAACACAGAAATGAAACTAACCACACCCAAATTACCTGATTTAACACAGGAAGAGAATTATCAGGTAAAAAGCTGTTTCCCAGATGAGGGCTCTTACTGCTGTTCAAGGAATCAGTAGTAGGAGCTAGAATAATAAAAGACAAAAAGAAACCTATTTACCCTGTTAAATTACGTCATGTGTAAGATTAAAGGCTTATCTAAAAAGCTTATCCTGAAGCCCACATTAAAAACACTTAAATATTAGGTCTTGCTATTTCTAATACCAGTTTAAATGGGAAAATCTATACCTCTATTGAAGACTATGGCTTTAAATCAATAGAGATCACTACACATTTAAATAACTATTATCGTTAAATTATGTACTAAAGAAGTCAGAGCAAATTCAAGTCGATCACTTAACAGATTCTTCACGTTCTCTGAGAATAAACTATCATTCCTTCTCTTAACCATCTTCATGTAACTGGTAACCAGTTATTATTCACTTATTATGAAAAAGATATTGAGAGTCTATCCTACTTTCCCTTAGATACAAAATAAACATTTCACACTTACCATTCTGTGCTGAAAATGCATGCATTTGATGAGATGGGCTAGGATTTGTCGTTATTGTTGGAAAAGGCACTGAGAGCTGTGCATTCAGTAACTGAAGACGTTCTTTTTTGGCTGTCAAGTTTTTAATCTGTTCTTCTAATCTTCGATTTTCAACTTGAAGTTGATGTAATGACTTCAGCATTCCTAAAACTAGCAAACATTTGGATGGCTTTAATAAGGACAAGTTCCCACACACGACTAAGTATTTTACAGACCTAAGTGTCAATAACTTTAGAAATAAGTTAAAATAGGAAAGCGGAAATTCTGTAAAGCACTTTTATATTACTAGGTTTTATTTCTAAATTTCCTTTTATTTCTAAATTTATATGTAGATATAAATTGGGAAATAAATAAATACAGCATAATGTATGTGCGTGTATGTAAGCATAAAGGGATAGTGGGCCTGGATAATACCTTCTGGAAACTTTGTTGCCACGTATCAAAAAAATCCGCCCACCTGGTTCAGGTAATTTCCATTTCTCAAACAAAACTGATAGAACGTTTACGTTTTATTCTCGCCAAAATAAAAACCTAATCACAAAGTCGAAGTGCCTGCCCCAATCTTTCATTCAAATCGTAGTTCAGATGGGAAAGAATCCCTCCAATATTCCTCACCGCAATCAAGAGCGCAAGTGCGCGCGCGCTGCTCGGTTCCGCTCAGCGAGGGCGAGCCGCCCGGCCTGCTGCTGCACACGTTGCCCAGCAGGGAGCAGTGTGCGCGCACCGCAGCCCACATCCCAACTCCCACAGGAAGGCGTGTGCTGTCTGTAAAGGAGGCCGTTTCCATCCGGCCTCGTCACCTCAAATACAGTTTCGATTCCTTCCACAACTCGGACGTCTCAACTGACAACACAGAGTAGTTATGCCAGGGTGATGGACGCTTTAAAAGTTCTATGTACGTATTAAAAGTTGTATTTGTTTAACATGCCCTCAGGGCCTTCCGAAGACACAACTGTCCTGGTGCAGCCGTCTGTGGTCATTTCCCAAGGATTTAACTTTTATCCCTCCTCTTCAAAATCCCACAAAGAAGCCCTTAGTGTACCCAAATGAGATGCAGTAAGACTAAGCTAAACCTGTCCTCCAGCTATCATGTTTAAAGGATTATCCCGGCATGAATTTCCTCACAATTAGCATTTTTTGTCAAGGCACCATTCACAAAAAAAAAAAAAAAAAAAAAAAAACACACACACACACAAAAAACAAAACAAAACAAAAAAACCCCCACAATTTATGGCAATTGTCTACTAACAAGAAGCAAAATGTTTTGTTTTAATATAATAAACTAGCAAAAGTTTATATCCCCAAATGATAAAAAAACCATCTATTTTTTCCCCCCAAAATATATATCCTTAACACTATCCCAGCTTCTCCAGGTGCCTACCACTTACAGGAACTTTGCTTTTTTGGCTTTTTTCACCCATGGCCCTCCATAATACTTAACACTGGAAATACTAAATATGTATATAAAGATATATATATAGGTATAGGTATAGATATAGATATATGATACAACTTAATAAGTGAATGATATTTAATGAATGAAAATTGTATGTAATTTACTCATCGTTATTCTTGCTCATCTAAATTGTAAAATTAGGAAGACAGCTTGCCATACTTGACTATATGCATTTTTAAAAATGAATTCTCTAGAGGTAAGCAAGTGTTCTTCCCACAAGTGAAGAGAAGATGTAACTCACGTGTTTTAGTAAAATGTGAAAACTGGTAAGAACAAAGTACCACCGTGAAACTAATTCAAAAGAGTAATAATAACCACTCAACAGATAAGTGCTTACTATGAGCTAGGCAATGTTCTTCACGTTTTTTATGCCATTTAATCCTCAAAACAACACTATGATATAGGTACATTATTATTCCCATTCTACAAATGGGAGATTAAAGCATACTGACATCAAGAAATTTGTCCAAGATCATATTGTTAAGAACAGGTAAAGTGAAGTCCAGTAGTAAAACTGTAGAATCCCTATTAAACCACCACTCTATACTTTCTCACCATATTACAGAAAACATATTTCATAATTTCACTGCTACTCCTGATGAAGTGTGTCTGTTACATCCATCCATCTGTCTGTCCATCTATCTTTCTGTAAAGACATGAAAAGAATACTTACTGTCACTAGGAGTACCCTGTTCTAATAAAAACTGCTGTCCTTCACTCCACTGCCTCTCCAAAAGCTGTTCTATGCTGGCTGCTACTGGAGGCAGATTTTCCAAACTGCTGTTGACTGGTTGATCATAGCGAATCTGTAAGCTGCTTACAGGAGATCTGTTGAAAATATTAACTCTCAGGTTAAACAGAAAGAGAGTGCATTTACGCTTCTTACCTTATGCTGGCCCGTTTCCCGTACAAGTTTTCTAACTCTAGGCTGCCTATGCTGGAAGAATGATAAAACCATTATCCACCCTAAAATTGAGTAATTACCATTCTTCCTCCCCAAATTATAAAAATCACAGGAATAGCTGGCTAGACTCAGTAATTAAAAACCACTAGAACACATAAACACAACACCAATAATCTCTGAAATAAGGTGTAAAAGAACTTGATACAGCCTTAGACAAAGGAGGGAAAGATAGTATTAGAAAACTTTAAAATAATTAGCCAGAAAAGAAGAGTTCCACAATTCTGCTTTAATATGCAAAACACCAGAGGAACACTGTACAATTATAATAATGTAGAAAGCATTTTAACACACAATCAACAGAATCTCAAATATCAGTAAAAAGATGATTTTGAAGGAACCCTTTGTTTTAAAGTAAAAAATATTTATTTTCTAGTATTTTCAGGATTAAGGAGCATTAGCAAGACCAAAGTAAATTTTTATTTGAGCCCTTTATACACATTTTTCTAAAACGTCTTAGACCTGTACTTCAAATGGTAATAACTCTTTCAAAGCAAATATTACTTATATTAAGATAAATATATAATGTTCTCTCGTCCACTTTTTGTCTTAAATTGGTAAGCATGCCCATTTCTGGTCTCCAGCCTCTACACTAACTAATATATTAGTAAAGGGCTTTGGAGTTTCCAAAGTGTTTCCATGTAATTATCTCATATGATCGTGAGAACGAGAGAGAGAGAGAGAGAGAGAGAGAGAGAGAGAGAGAGAGAGAGAAGTCAAAAGTGTGGCTTACTGGTTCCATTTCTACAGGAGGAAACAAGATGGGGCTTTAGTGACTTGTCCAAAGACACACTGCCGGTAAATGGCAGAGCTGGGGCCACAACTCAGGTCTCTAACAACCACCGGTGTTCTGCCACTGCCCTCAGTATGCTTCTCTATAAAAATCTCTTTGAATAACAAGTTAGACAAATGAGGTTTTTTATTCTACACATAAACATCACACGCTACATATAGTTGACCATCCCTCTTCAAATAATACATTATGCCAGGATCCTTTAGGCTATTACATGTCAGGCTGATTTTTAAAGGATAACATAAAGTTGGAAATATATGCTAAAAATGATTTAGTATGATTTATTGTTGGAAATTCCATTTAGCTAATGAAAACCTGAGAACTATTGTGCTAAGCAAAATAGCACTAAGGGATCTCGCAGAATTTCTGGGTAGTTTCTAGGATATTTTAAGAGGGGAACATGGACATGCTTCCTCCACTAAACACACGAGCAAAAGTCCGCCTAGTTTTCTACTTTGAAAAGAAGAATAATAGAATAGTACAGAAGTAATCACAGCATAAAATTACAAATTAGTCAGTTGATGTTATCATTGTGTGCTTCTGATTCCTAGTTTCAAAAGAAGAAATATTTCATTTCCTATAGTGCTCAATTATGAAAAATACTACTACTTTTAGGTCATCCAAGAATTTTATAGGAAAAGACACACCTAGTGGTACCACTAGAAAATAGCAAAATTCGACGTTACTGAACTAATCGCTCCTTAACAGACTTTACCAATATATCAGCAATACAACAACAGATACTAACAGTATCATCGCATGAAAAATTTAATTTTTAATAGAATTTTTAAGTTTGCATAGTTGAAAAAAAAAAAAAAGACTCCAGAATGGGCTTTTCCCTCCTTCTGTTCTCCATTCTCACCCAGTCTAACCATGCTTGAGGCACAGTTTACAAAATTAGACAGCAGAGAGAGAGCAAACAAACTAGAAGAAGGTATAGAAGTTAAAAGTCGTATATAATTAATAAAAAGAGAGCTAGGGCCTCAAGTTCGACTGTTTTCCATAAGCTGGCACAATATTCCCTTCTGCCATTCTCCCCACTGAGAACAGAAGATGTGGGCACTTAGACTGTGCTCAGAAAAATTCAACCATTTCAGTAGAACTTTGCTAAGAGTGTCCTGCTAACTTCTTTATCTCCTATCAGAGATATTTAAGGCACCTGAGTTCGTTCAGATAATATCTAAGACAATTTTACAGAACGAATGTAAAACACTTACTATACTTTGATTCAAACAATTTTAGGAACTAGAGGGATTTTACTTTATTTTATTTAGTTTATTTTTTTTAGGCATCTCTACACCGAATGTAGGGCTCGAACTTACGACCCCAAGATCTACAGTCCCACGCTCTTCCGACTGAGCTACCCAGGAGCCCCGAGAAGTAGAGGGAATTCAGAAATGAGCCCTAAGAACTAGGAACCAGAGATGAAAGGGTTCAAGTGCATTGCCTACAACAGAGCTAAAACTGGAACCCTAAGTTGAAAGCCTGGAGTCGGTAGCTTCAAGAGGTTCTAAAGACTATTTCATAACCAAAAAGAATTAGCCAAATTAACGTATTTAACAGTACCAGTCGCTAAATGTACAAATGATAAAAACAAGAGAGTTCAAACTGACTGGAAATCTAAGAAAAGGTAGGTCCTTCTAAAAGCTTAAAGTCTAACCATGTGTTTAAATTAATATTCAAATTAATTGAGAATCATTTTTCTTGACTGTCCAGACATGCTTCTTATCTACAGAATGCTTTTACAGCCTCACAAATGTGTGCTCTGATAGGAGATAAAGTAGTTTCCAAATCTCCAAACGTCTCCTTTGCCTCGCCTCTGCAGAGTAAACAGCGCTTACCGCGGTGAGAGACTTCCTCGGGGTGAGCTTCCTCTGCCAGCAAGGCTGCGGCCATTGTCTCCGAGATCTTGATCTGCAGTGTAAATATTTCATAGCTGATAAAGTGACTCTCACTAGATAAGAGGTTTTAAGCTCTTGCCCTGATTTTCCCTAAAACGTACATAAAACCTTTACCACTACTTTGCAGTTACTCTGAAAGTAGATCTAGTATGTTGCTAGTTCAGAATTGCTGAACTGTGGCATGTAAGGCGTTGTCCCTACACGTTTTTGTGGGTGTAGAAGGCCATGGATTATGTTCCGTTCTTTCATTCCTTTCAATTTTACAGCACAGAAGCGTGGTTTGCATTTGCAGTACCCTCCCCTCAGCCACTTTTAATTTCTACGGTTAAAGTAATGAATCACAGCTGTGGACAGCTAATCTGTATGCTTATCACAGCAAATCCTTATGCTTTGTATTTTTTAACACTTTGCATCCCAAGACAAGTCATAAAATACATAGTGTACGACATAAAGCCACACACCATAACTAAAATTACACATATTACACGGATCCTCACACCAAGAATAAAGTTAAATATAACACTAAATATTTAAATGGACAAAAACAAGTAGGAAGATAGCATGCTGGACTTAAAAGGAAAAAATTAATTTCTTCAAAATAATTCTTAGGTAACACCAACTATCTCTGCTTGACAAGTAACCTGTGTCTCCCCTACAGTCAGTTCCTTATAAAATCACCCTATCTGGCCTCTTTCAAGGTTGTCCTCCCCTTATTCTGAGTCAGGTAACCTCTGACCTGAAAGGGTAAAGACATGACTGATCCATTCTTGGTGAACTGCTAAACCCATTCCCTTCCCCCAAACAGGCATGACTACTTGGACATGTCAACAAATCCTTAAGGATGGAATGAAACAAAGCAAATCCAGTGGCTCATTAAAACAGTACAAGAGGCAAATGCTACAAAATGTCAACTGGTAAAAATTCACAGGATTACTAAACACTGTAGAAATTCTCTAACAGGATTTTTTTTTTAACCAAGTTTGTGTAATGCAATTTCATGAATTATGCAAATAAAGGTTTAGGCTATTCACAGAAAAGCCCAGTGTTATGTTACTTTCATTGCACAGAACTGAGAACTGAACACATCAATCACAAAAGTCACAGGAGACATTGTTGCATTCCTGCCTGCTGATGGCTCTGCTTAAACATTTACATTTCAGACAGTAAAAAAAAGCACATCACTATTTTGCAGCACCGCACACTATTTACTTCCAACTGTGACTCTTTTGGTTGGGGGTGGGGGTGGGCACAATCCTGTATTAACCACACCTTTAGACTTTTCAAAGAAAATGAGCCAAAGGCAGGGATGGGGGGGGGGGGGGGAATTTAGGCTGGGGGAGAGCTGAAAAATTCTTGAAAACTTACCTGTTTGACTGTTTTCAGACTGAACTATAAGAGCTGCCATTGATGAATTTGGATTTAATCTATTGCCATACATATGAGATGGTGCCTGACTAAGAGAAGATCCAGATAGGGTATTTGCCTAAATGAAAAGAATTACAAAAATAAATGAATGATATTAGAAAATATCTTCACGCTTTTCCTAATAGACCTAGCAACTGTTTTCTCTAACCTAAGAATATAAGCAAACATTCCTGACTTTCTAAAGAGCAAATTTCATTCTTTCTTGTTTTACCATTCCAACATTTCAACTTTTTTGAAATAATTCCAAATAAAAAAAAAACAAAGACTGGCACATTCAAAGTTAACTACGCTAACTTTAATTTCAAAGTATCTAGTCACTAACAAAACCCAGTGGCATGGTAACCATGTGAACATATGACTAATTATTTAATCTTATTAAACCATTTACAAAATAAAGGCAGGTAGACAACAGATGTCTAACAAATGCTTCAGTCCCTTACATCACAGGCTGGCTAAGGAGGTCAAAAGGGCCAATTTCTACTTTTAGTATTTTAACTACACAGAGCTATATTTCCATTGCTTAACTCTGTCATTAGTAAAACCTGCACACTATTCTGTTACTTCCTATTTTGATAGACTTGGAAGCCTGCTGCTTTTTCTGTTTTGTTTTGTTTTTATTTTAAAAGAAAGCAAACAGGCATCACAAGTATGTTTTCTATACAATGCAGAGCTCAACGAATCACAGCTTTGCCCTGACCCCATATAAGGCACTGTCTTTTTGGCAGGAAGCCAGCTCCACTAACTGAAGAGCTGGTCCAAAGTTTGTAATTCATTCATGTTGCTAACCACAATTCTGAGGGCCTCTACTGGGCCTTGTGCCAAACAAGGGAAAATGAACCCTTAAACAGATGACGCTACGGAGGCCGGCCAAAGTCTTGCGTAATCCAATGTAATAAAAATGCCTTCTTTGATGTGAATGCTTTCTCCCACTTTCTAAGAATATTATAACCTTAAAATGTGGCATTCTGGGAGCAAATCTCCTGTACACAAAATACTGTTACTCTAAGAAGGCTATTCCTAGCCTCAATACTTTTCAGATTTAACATAACCATAGATTTAAAGCAGACTTCTTATTCTTTTTCATGAATGAGATCAAACTTAACCTTTTATAAAATGAAATTATTGTATAGTTATTTCATAACAGAATTCTGGAAAAGAATTTCAAAGGCTTGAAGCAATTCGAATATAAAGAGGCTAAGTAATCGTAGGACAAAAGATGTGGGATGTTCTACCACACGTACAACTAACTACACACAGGAGACCAAGACATGTCGACACAGTAGTTATAAAAAGCAAAATATTACAGAAAATAAACTGGGTTTCTGGGAAGATTCAGACCCTGACATTATATATGGCTTCTGGCCAACTTACTGGGCATGAAAACTGGACTTTACAATTCACAGAAGTAGTCTGTGAGATAGAATCCTGTCCTTGCTTTCCACTGTTTCAAAGGGTATATTTCCTAGTTCATTCTTCAATGTCTAAGTTTAATTGGTCAATTTCTGTGTTTCATTTTTCTTCCTATTAAAGATGTGTATACAAAGCCAATAAATTTATACCATAAAGTCTTGCTTAACAATCAATTAGCCCTCAGGAAAAGGTAAGTCATAATTTTAACTTCAAGATCATACTAGATGCTTACCAGGTATTTAGTAGTG
The DNA here is from genome assembly GCF_018350175.1 of Felis catus. Classification (NCBI taxonomy): domain Eukaryota; kingdom Metazoa; phylum Chordata; class Mammalia; order Carnivora; family Felidae; genus Felis; species Felis catus. The sequence continues at coordinate 20,653,939 of NC_058374.1, read as the reverse complement.
TAGCATACTAAAATATACAATTCATAAATGGAAATATAGCTAGGTGTTTTTTTGTTTTTTTACCTCTTGGTTACTCATAAAATAACTTAGGGTAAGAAAAACCACCAAACAGACAAACAGAAAAGTACAGATGTTACTAGTCCCGTGTGTTAACATCTCAGGTACCTTACACTTAAAAATATCCTTTGCAGAGCCGATTTGCTCTTACTCTAGATACAATTCTGAAAAGATCAACTAAGCATATAAAAGATTAGAAAGTGGAAAATTCACTAGAAAGAGGAAGAAAAGTCATTTCTTGAGACATCTGCTGGCAGCAGGAATCAACAGCTGACAGGAGGAGAAGAAAGAGAAAAAGAGGAGTGAGGTGGCGCTCAAAGAACATGGACGTCTAGATGCCTTAACCCTGCGTCTCAGCCTTCTGGCTCTCCTGTTTCATGCAGTCGTCGTAACAGCTGAAACTTAACTAACGTTACACCAGTTGGGTTATCAGTTTTATGAGCTGCCTTAGTCTCTTGATAAGAATCAAAAGATCCTACTCCAATCAGAAATACCCTTTTTTCAGGAAGAATTCTTCCTGCAAGGGCTTTATATTTATCCTTATTAGCTTTCAAATTTTTTGATGCAGTCTTCAAATTATCTTAGTGTCTCTATCACACATTAGGCCCACCATACTACAGGATCAAAATGCAGAGCAGTACTGCATAATAACTGATTTGCATAATGACTATCATCAAGAAGAAGATAAATCATCTTTAGCATAATTCCAAAAGAAGAAAGTAGGTATTTTATAAAGGTGGCAGACAAAAGTAAAGTTAATAAAATAAAAACCTAAAATGGGAATACATTTTTCATCCTCCTAAATGATCAATTTCCCAAATTCCCTGAATGAGTAAACATTACCTGGTAGTTTGTTTTTAAAGAATTATTGCATTTATTGAAACCAGAAACTTTGGAATGAGATTAAAAGTTATTAATATTATCAGGTAGCATTTTATGGTGTATTAAAACATCTAAACCACTCTACATTAAAACTCAAGTCATTAACGTCATTTTAAGCGGTAACAAGAGTTATGAATCCACAAATGTCTGACACTGCTTAGCCAATACTTCTGAAATGATGTTTAGAATGGTTAATGTTGGGAACCCATGATAAGCTTGTTGCCACCTCTGGGCCAAGAAACCCTCATCAGTTTAGTGAAAAGATTCTACAAGTTAGTAGCAATAAGAAGGATAAGTGAGGTGGGCAGGGGCAACTTACTTAGGAGAGCATACATATAATGTTGGACATTTTGTAGACTCAAAATTTTCTGTTGTCTTTAACAAGTGAAAGCACTAAGATTCTGGAGGACAGAAGGAAGTTCATGTGAACCTAAAGAAATACTGGTAAAGAAACATGAAGGGCACTTGAAAGCTTTCATTGTAAAAGAAATCTGGAATAAAGAAAACAACATACACATACTTCTCCCACAGCATATGTCAGAGGGGAATTTTTAAAAGAGCATCAAAAGCCAATGATTCACACACCAGAAGTCTGCTTCAGGAGACCTGGTATAAAAGACAGGCAATTCTTTTTGGAGAGAACTACCCACCTTAGGACATTCCAATTTTATCTTGCCCAAGTAAGCGGAAGGGCTACTAGGGACAGAGATCCTCCTTGAATCTACTGGCACTATAAGAATAGTTGTTAACTCTGGGGAGGCCGAAGGAAGGAAATCTAAGATATATGTGAACTCTACTACTTTTGCAACTTTTCTATATACTGTACATCTATAATTATTTCAAAGTGAGAAGTTAAGGCATGCTTGGATGGCTCAGTCAGTTAAGTGACCTACTCTTGATCTCAGCTCAGGTTATGATCTCTGCACTGACAGCACTGAGACTGCTTGGGATTCTCTCTCTCCCTCTCTCTGCCCCTCCCTTGCTCACGCTTGCGCGCGCGCGCTCTCTCCCTCTCTCTCTCAAAATAGGTAAACTTAAAACAAAAACAAAATTAGAAGTTAAAACAAAACAAAAAATGATAAGACAAACTAGTTAATAGTGTCTCGCTGAAATCATATCATCTAATCAACAGTGTTAATCAAAATTGGTTAGATTAGATCAAGATAAAAATATTTAGTAAATATTTTAAGTTCATATTGCCATAATAAACTTTTTTTTTAAGTTCGTTTATTTTGAGAGAGGGGAGGGAATGGGAAGGAGGGGCAGAGAGGGAGAGAGATAGAGAATCCATGCCGACTCTGTGTTCCCCAACTCGACAGGGGGCTTGATCTGACGAACCATGAGATCATGACCTGAGTTGAAACCAAGAGTCTGAGGCTTAACCCACTGAGCCAGCCAGGTGCCTCGCCGTAATAAACTTCTGCTTTCATTTCCAATATATGATACCTCAGAGTTTTTGTTCCCTCCCCAAGATTAATTGAAAGGAACCACTTCCACCCAAGATGTTATAGAACACTTATTCTAATACTCTAGTAATAAAGCCTCAGTAAGAGAGGTATTTTACCAGATGGACCCAAAGGCAAGTAGAGGAAGAATAAATTGAATAATTATTGAGGTAAATTCAAGGTACTTTGAAAAAAAAAAAAAGAGTATGTTTAGGTGCCTGAGTCAAAGAACCCTAAGCAAATTTAGGATAAGTTATACTAAAACACCTAGAAAGACACACAGGTCTCTACCAAGGCAGTATTCCAACTCAAATCAAATCAAATCAAAGAAATTTATTGTTTCATAAGTAGACTCATGGACCATATTAAAATATTAACAAGATTAAAATGACATTTCAGCTTGAAATTTCCCCTGCTGTTAATAGTTCACCTCCTATATTTCAAATGTCTGCTTATGACCACGGAGAAATTTTAAAAGAACTCTAGCTGCAAAGCAACACTACCCAATTCCTAGCACTTGGCTCCTTCTAAAAGAGTCAGATTATGAAGGAAAAAAGTCAGACTAAGCCTACCAATTATTTGAATATCAGACAAAAATGGATGCTGTTTTGTTAGGGCTTTTTTCCTCCCAAATGTTGGTAAAGGCAGAATAATACAGAATAAACAACAAAAATTCAGTTTGAGAGAACAGAACCTATAAAAACTTCACTTTTGGAAAGTATCATAGCCAATACCTAGAGGTGGATATGAAACTTTATACTTTGATCATACAGGAAAGGGTTATAGTAAGCTTTTTTAAATGCACAATTAACCTGTCAATAAACATTAAAATCACACGATTCAAACAAGCTCAAAACACAGTAGAGCTTCTTCAAGCATTCCAACCCTGACATATGATATAAAATATATTCTTTCAAAATCTTGTCAGATTCACTAAATTGAATATTACTTTTAAAAATTTCTATCTCATATATACATCCTTAGAAGAGAATACTTTTATCACTTTATCTGCCATAAATCAAGCTTTCTCACTGAGGGCAAGGTACTAGAACCTCTCTGTCCTCAATTTCCATTTGGAAGCACAGAGATAATAAGAGTACCCACCCTCATAAGAATACTGTGAGAATTAACTGAGTTAGTATACAGGGCTTATAAAGAATCCGTGGCACATGGTAAGCAAACTTTAACTTGTTATTTTAAAAATTATTTTCATAAGCTATTACGGCCTCCATTTTTCCATTAACTTCATTAGAGAATATAATATATCAATTATATTTTGATATAATATGGCTAGACTTCAAAGATTAAAACATATTTCCTTAAGAAAAATTAGATGGTATAAATGTCTCATTATGCAATGATATTGTAATCTATGTATTCTTTGGTAATAATATAGCAATAGTGCAGGGGTGCCTGGGTGGCTCAGTCGGTTGGGCAGCTGACTACAGCTCAGGTCATGATCTCGTGGTCTGTGAGTCTGAGACCCACATCGGGCTCTGTGCTGACAGCTCAGAGCCTGGAGCCTGTTTCCGATTCTGTGTCTCCCTCTCTCTCTGCCCCTTCCCTGCTTGCTCTCTGTCTCTCTCTCTCTCTCAAAAATAATAAACATTAAAAAAAAATTTTTAATAGTATAGCAATAATGCAAATATAATAAAATTCAAATATTTTAATGATAATTTATACATCTTTTCAATTTGCAAACACAATTTGACCAGAAAAGTTTCCAGGAAAAATTAGAGAACAACGGAAAGTTTCAGATATTCTCCAACTCAATTCAAACTTTGCACTATGAAACATATTCTGATAACAGACCCCATTTCTGTGTCAGCTCCCACCAGTAAGGCTTTAATACTCAGCGTGTGATGAGAGATGAAACCAAGTGTGAACAACTTTCAGGTCCCATGAGTAGGCTGACTGTTAAAGCTGTCAGGTTCAATTGCATCATTCCACATTATTCAATGCCTCAAACTGCTCCCTAATTGTTAGGAGCTTAACGTATTCAAAACCATTGTTTAGGCTAATACTGAAATGCCCCACAATTGAGTTTCTATAAAGTAGTGGGAGGGATTAAATTATAGTTAAACCATCACTGAACACTCATGATTGGACAAGAGGATGGCAGAATAACCAACCAACTCTAAGCAGGTTTCCTAATTGGTTAATACCTAATCAATACATCACCCAACTTTAGGGGAAAAAATTTAGTCCCCAAGGACTAAAGCAGCTATTGAAATAATTTAAGAACTGGAAAAACCTCAGTCAACAGCTGAACCTAAAATGACTAAAATTCATATACCTATGTTAACATGGAATTATAAATCTTAACAAAAATTTTTAATACTATTTTTAGTACAATTTATCTCACTGGTAAACAGGCTGTTTCTGTAACAGCCAAAATTAAGTCCTATAAAAATTGTAACATCAGTGTAATAACCTTTAATTCCAAAGTACTTTATGGTCTAGAAAGTATTCTCATTTGAACTTCATAATGTACCTGTCCCTATAGCCGGTAGGACAGGTATTTAAAGTATTTTATTTTACACATGAGAAAAACTGACACCCACAAATTTAAAAAGCCCCGCCCATAGTTATACTCGTGAGTAGGAAAGCTCCTGGAACCATGGATTTCTGACTCAAATTTCTGCTGTTTGGCATTATGGCACACAAATGGACACAGTAACATTCCTAACAATGTTTTTCAAAGAGATACCTCTTGACACAGAGGCACATCGCTGGGAAATTCATTTTTATGGGAGGGAGGGATTCAGTAAACCAGACAGCAGCTTCCAGAGGCAGACTGCCTGGCTTCCAAACTTAGTTCCCCCACTTCCCAGACAACCAACGCTGCACGGTTACTGAACCTGTACATCGCCCAATGGCAAGTGACATCACAAAGCACTTATAAAAACTTATTTTGCTCAGAATGTTAATGTCCTTGAAATTACAAGTCATTATGAAACTATTTAAAATATAAAAGGTGAAACTTTCATTCTGACCAATCAAGTCAGAGATCTTCTGAAGTCACGTCTATCTGCCTGGGAAACTGAGCCATTTTCTCAAACGGAATGGAAATGTCATATCAGACAGACATCATCTGAAAGCAAATTGAGGACTACACCTAAGACAACTCACACACACACACACCACAAAGTTGTCATATTGGAAAACAAAGTATTCAAAGCTGCCTGAAATAAAAGTCTCACAGAAATGTGCGAAATATTAATCCTTAAATTAACTGTACCTTAAAAATACTTAAACACCTGCATTTACTAAGTATCACATTAATAAAGCTTGAAAGTTCCTTCATCTAAAATTATTTAAATTTATTGTTTATGATAGTAAATACAGAGTTATCAAGAAACCAGGATTATATTTATGAAGTGTGTGCCCAAAAGCAAAACCCAGAATGCAGAAAATACAACTACTTTTCATTACATTCAGTCTTAAAATTTGTTTATTAAAGGAATCATCCTTCAAACAAAAGCACTTGAATTTTCCCAAAAGACAAAACAGAATGAATGTAGAACTAGGAGACAGAGTGGAATTTGAAAGGCAAAATGAAAAATTAATGACACACCTACAGAAACTAATTTATACTTCTACTCATGATACAACAAGGGCAGAGCACATCATTTAAAATAAATCATATGAACAGTAGTTCTATCTTCCAATAATGTTAAAAACTATTAACTATATTGTTATCTGAAAGAATAATTACTCTAAAAACAAATAAATAAAACAAAAGGATTTAACACTGAAGAATATAAAACTAGCTGATCAAACATTTTTAAAAGGTGTTTTCAAATTAGGGCTGCTAAGCATCACGTTTTCCCCTACAATTTTACAAGTGTCTCCTTTTCCCCCCATTAAGGCACAATTCTATTCTCAGTTTTTAATTTCTATTAAGCTCTTCCTGATCTTACCTCCCTGACCACTTTCCAAGGAACAATTCTGAAGACAGCAAATAAGCCAAACAAGAGGCCTGTCTATCTTACTTAAAAAACCGAGGCCAGAAAGATCAAGAATGACCCCTGGATTTTTATCCTGCTGGCACCAGGCCAGTCACTAAAAACTACTACCTTCATTAAATTTGGCGGGGGGGGGGGGGGAGGAGCAAGGCATTATTCAAATTTAACATTTCCATTATCTGTTTATATTTTCTAAAATACTTGCTTGCTAGTGTGATGTTACAATTGTAACAAGACTTCCATAATCACATTTTAAATATCGGTAATTTTAATTAACCCACTTACAGCATTGCTAATCAGCTACCTGTAAAGAAACCCTAAATAACAGACTACGATTTGATTACCTAAACACAATGAATTGTGCAATTTGAAAACAAACAGGGCCCATATAAAAGTTAACCAGAAATAAACTTGTCAATTTGAAGAGAGGATTCAATCACCAAGTACATCCCAATTTGTCAGAGTCCTAGCTAAACGTTCCCTTTATTCTAAATATTTTTGTACCCTTTCCCTCACACATTGCCTAGAAAATTCACATTTTGCACATTCAATACCAATACTATGGTCTCAGGCAGCTAAATTGAAGTAGTTCTGCACTCAGTTCAACTGAGAGGTCAATGTGCCTCAGTTGCCTGGAGACTGATGGTTGCTACAGCAGCACAGATAAGCCAGGCTAAATAAGCTTCAGCTTGAAGGCAGAAAGCATTTACTGCCGGACAGAATCATAGATGCAGTTGTCTCAGCATGCAGCATTTGAGTCTAACTAGATGATCATATTTATAAGAGACCCATCTTACTGAACATGGAAAGAGGATAAACAGTAAGGATTTTAATTGGACTGAATCCTGGATTACTTGCAACTATGATTTCTTTGTTCTTCAGTTGAGTCATATGTTAAGTGGAATTTTCCCTCTAGCTATAAATTTCTCTTCACCACCACTTCCCCCATCTACCTCCCTAATGCCAACCCCCAAAACCACAAACATAATGAATGAGAAGAAATGAGATTTTTGCTTAATTCAGCCTGGAATTAACCAGAGAGTAATTAAAACAGACTTTTATAAAGAAAGAAAAGAAAAACGCACACTGGAAATGTTCATGTGAGACTTTGTCCAAGGATAGAAAGCTATCAACAGCATATGGCTACACTTAATTAAAAGAGATGAAACTATTTACAAGAACCATTCTCTCATTTATCCTTTCACCCTCTCTAACCCCACACCCCTGTTATGCTGCCTATCTCACCAGGGCTAGTGAAATGAGCTACAAAAAACTCTCCCAAATTAGTCAAACTCCCCTTATTCAGGTTGAGAGGTTCACCACATAGTTAACTTTCATTTTCAAACATGATACCACTAATCACACCACTGGTTTTCTGTGCTGAACTGTCTGTTGTTTATTCTAATACCTGATCTAATTATAATGGTGACTGCGCTGAGCCATTACATATTTTTAAAAATAACTAAGGCTGTACTCTGATGTACAGCTTACAGAAAATACTTAAAAAGTGTGTATATATTTTTTTAACTCTTGTTTAATATTTATTTTTGAGAGAGAGAGAGAGAGAGAGAGAGAGAGAGAGAGAGGGAGAGAGATGGAATGCAAGTGGAGGAGAGGCAGAGAGAGACACACACACAGAATCTGAAGCAGGCTCCAGGCTCTGAGCTATCAGCACAGAGCCCAACACAGGGCTCGAACTCACAAACTGAGAGTTCATGACCTGAACGGAAGTTGGACGCTTAACCAATTGAGCGACTGAGGTGCTCCAAAAAGTACATATATATTCTAAAGGCCTGGACAATGGAAATTATGAACACATATGTAAAGCATAAATTTATAGCAACTTACAAACAACTAGCTCATAGTTTGTAATTAGAAATTTGTCTATATGGGGCGTCTGGGTGGCTCAGTTGGTTAAGCGTCCAACTTCAGCTTAAGTCGTGATCTCATCATGGCTCATGGGTTCGAGTCCCGCATCAGGCTCTGTGCTGACAGCTCGGAACCTGTAGCCTGCTTTGAATTCTGTGTCTCTCTCTCCCTGTCCCTCCCCCACTCATGCTCTGTCTCTTTCCTTCAAAAATAAACAAACATTTAAAAACAATTTTTTTAAAGGAATTTGTCTTTTATAAATTTCTCTAAATACTAAGATTTACTACTAGAAGCTTGGATAAAATTAAAGTAAAATTATAAAGAATTCCAAATAAAAATATCTATATATACTTTAGGAATTTTAAATTATTACACCTTTGGTGAGGTGGTGGGGGAGAGGGAGTAGGTATGTGTATACAGCTTTGCCAATTTACTGTCCTATTTATAAATACAAGATTATGGTTTTTCTGATTTGACTCTTGCTTTTAAGGATTCCTGAAGACTACTGGCCTATCAAGTTACAGGTCTAAAGTGAAGGAAAGGGATAAATTTATGCACAATCACCAACAGAGTCACTTATTTATAATATTCATGTACATTCTTTCCTCTCCCACTAGGAAGAAAACAATATAGTACTCAAAGGGATCAATCACTCTTTAACCTATATTCTCCTACACTGGTTTTTGAAAATTTAGACAGCAGACGATCATATATTATTTCTGTGATTTTTAAAATTATAAAAGGAATTTTTAAAACCACAAAATCGGTTCACACTTTTGAAGTCCTATTTTTAACTTTTTTTATTTTTATTTTTTAAGTTTATTTATTTATCTTGAAAGAGAGAGTGAGATAGGGGCAGAGAGAAAGAAGGAGAGAATCTCAAGCAGGCTCCGGTTTGTCAGCACAGAGCCCAGCGTGGGGCTCGAACCCATGAACCACGAGATCATGACCTGAACCGAAACCAAGAATCAGACGCTTAACCAACTGAGCCACCCGTGCACCCCAAGTCCTACTTTTTAAAAGAAAGAGTAAAAGTCCCCACCAAGTTACCAGTTTACATTAGGACAAAATTAGAAACTCGGAAACTGAAAAGAGTCAGTTGAAGACAACATATTCCTTTGTCGTCTCTCATAAATACCATGTAAATATGTCTATTATTTCCACTAACATGTCAAAACAAATTGAGGCATTTTAGAAATTCCTATAGGAAGCCCTATTTTCTTTCTTTCCTCTCCAATGGAATTCGCTTTCAGAAACGACAAACCCACCTACAGGTCACTTCACAGCACTGCAATAATTTACCTGAGTTGTAGCAACAGCTGGGGCTGCAGATGATGCTGCTGATGGGGAGAGAGCTCCCACTTGTTGCAAATGCCCAGAAGATTGCTGAGGTAAATGAGAACTGGAGACAGGAGTACTAGATCCTGAGCCAGATACTACATTTGGAAAGGATACTGCTACATCATTGCTGTTATAAATACCTGAAAGAAAAAAAATTATTTAAATACTTTGCAACTTAGCTGTCAAATTTGTCACAGATACTTAATATTAACCATTAAGTCAGAAAACACCCACATTTCTTCCTGATCCCTCCCCTCAATGATAAATTTTATTGGTGGTGATAAAAAAATGTATTAATAACTGACTAAATACTGACTTGTCATAAAACACTTGTTTAAAAAGAACCTAAGTCATTTTTAATTTGTAACAAAAATGGCTCTGCCATGTGACTGGGATCACATCAGGAAGTGCCTCGTAAAAATAACAGTAAGTATTTTAGGAATTCCTAAGAGCAAAGAAATGTTTCTTAGAAAGGAGAATGAAGCAATTAGAGTTGCTTAAAAATCACCTGGTAAGCTTTTCAAAACGCAGATACTAGAGCCCCAGAATTCATGATTGAGAGAGAGGTCTGACATGGATGACTATGTTTTAGAAAGGTCACCCAGTTTACAATATAGAAAACAGAAGAGAACTAGACTTGAGATTCAAAGATCAGTAAGTGGATTCTAGAAATATTCAAAAGGAAGAATGAACAGACTTTATGACTGAATGGGGCGGATGAGTAGGGGTAGGGATGGACGGGCAGAGAGGATTAAAAGATAATGACAACGTAGACTACATGGTGGTGGTAAGGGTCACTTCAAGGACACAGGAGAAAAGGATGGAGGCACGAAAGCACTTTCAGAAAGCATCATGGAGTTGGAAGAGAAGAGAAGAGAAGAGAAGAGAAGAGAAGAGAAGAGAAGAGAAGAGAAGAGAAGAGAAGAGAAGAGAAGAGAAGAGAAGAGAAGAGAAAAAAGAAAAGGAAAGGAAAGAAAAGAGAAAGGAAGGGAGGGAGGACTGGGTGAAAGCAATCCATTCTGAAAAGCGGATGGGAAGAGGAAGGAGAGAGATGATGAGCAAAAGTTAAGGGGAAAGAGGAGTGACTAGAAAAAGATGTTGATTTTTTAAAGATGGGAGATCATGCTCATATGCTCCACAGGAGAGGCTCTTTGAGGATAAAGGTGAGAGATGGGAATATCAATAAACCAATAGGGTTCTCAATCAGGGATGATTTCTGTTCCACAGAGACATGTGATAATGTCTGAAGACATTTTTAGTTGTCAAAACTAGGGGGCACTACTGACATACAGTAGGTAGAGGCCTGGGATGATACTAAACATCTTAAAATGTACACGGCAGCTCCTCACAGCTAAGAATTATCTGTATTACAGTGTCAGCAGTGCAGAAGCTGAGAAATCTTGATATAAACCAAGGCTCCTGGGAGGGCGGGAGAAAATAAGATCCCAAGATCCTAAGAATTTGACACTGTAACAAGAGGAAAGCAAGCGAAAAATGAACCTAAGTGGGATGTAGTAAAAAAAAAAAAGAAAAGAAAGAGAGAGAAAGAAAGAAAGAAAGAAAGATTAGAAACTATAGCCCTTGCAAGCAACAATTATTTACACTAACCGTACAACGTATTTTGTTCTAAAGAACATAAGTATTATTGATTCATAATAAATAGAAGTACTCATAATCCTCAAACAAGAAAAATAAGGGAATTGTGACCTTTGTAAAGGCCTTACAACTATAATTGAGGGTCCTAAGATCCTTTTTCTACAATTTCTCCAGGAAAAAAAGATAATTTATTCATTCACCAAATGCATCCATTCCGCAAACATCTGAGAGCTCACTGTTTGCCAGACATTATTCTAAGCCCTGGAGATACAAAGCCATTCAAGTAATGTGGTCTCCGCCTTCAAGAAGCTTAGTGGAAAAAAGAGACTATTACAAAAGACTGTGAAGAGTGCTATGATAGAGACATCCTCAGGGGCTCTGAGCACATGAAAAGGGGTATATAACCCAGACCTGAGGTGAGAGGATGAGGGTCAAAAAACTTACTGGAAGCGATGGATGCCTTTAGAGCTCATTTCTAAAGGAGCTGTAGAACCGAGGTGAAGGGTGGTTTGAGGAAGAAACAGAAGAACATGTAAGTACCATCTGGGTAGTCGAAGCAAGAAATGAGGCTAAAAAATGAGCAGGAATCAGATCAAGAACATTAAAAGCTAAAATGCTGGAAATTTGGAAACAACAGGACGCCACTGAAGGACTGTAAGCAGAAGCATGGTGTGATCAGACTGAAGTTTAAGCAAGACATCAATCCATGACACAAGTGGAGAACAGACTGGGGAGGGGATTTAAAGAGAGACTGAGAGGGGCGCCTGGGTGGCGCAGTCGGTTAAGCGTCCGACTTCAGCCAGGTCACGATCTCGCGGTCCGGGAGTTCGAGCCCCGCGTCGGGCTCTGGGCTGAAGGCTCAGAGCCTGGAGCCTGTTTCTGATTCTATGTCTCCCTCTCTCTCTGCCCCTCCCCCGTTCATGCTCTGTCTCTCTCTGTCCCAAAAAATAAATAAACGTTGAAGAAAAAAAAAAAAAATTAAAAAAAAAAAAGAGAGAGAGAGAGACTGAGAAAGCTGTCTAAGGGTTGCTACAATAATACCGATGAGCAAAAAAGGAGATTAAACTACAGTAATAGTAGTAAAGATACATTCTAAAGGCAGAGTTGATAGGACTGGTACCTAACAGGACCTCAAGAAGAAATAAGAGGGAAGAGTCGAGGATGACTCTTCAGTACCAGTAAGTGGGTGTGTGGTGATACCACTCACTGAAACAGGGATAGCAACTGGGAGCATCTAGTACTGGGTATGTGGTTACTATATGCAGGTCACTGTGCTGGCGTAATAGCCCAATGAGGTATATATTACTCCCATTTCACCCAACAGCAAGCAGAAGTTTAAAGAAACAATCTGCTGGGGCATCTGGGTGGCCCAGTCGGGTGAGCGTCCAACTCTTGGTTTCAGCTCAGGTCATGGTCTCACAGTTTGTGAGTTTGAGCCCCGTGGGACTTTCTCTCTCTCCCTCTCTCTCTGCCCCTCACCCGCTTGCACTCTTCTCTCTCTCTCAAAATAAATAAATAAACTTTAAAAAAAATAATAAGGAAATAATTTGCTTAGTGACCTAGCAGATGGTAGAATCGGGATTCAAACTCGCAGCTGCCTGATTCTAAAACTGCAAGCACTTTGTAAGACAAGACTGAAGTACAGGTTGATCATTCATGGTCTCTGACATGCCTGTGGAACACAGAACTCCTTCCTCTAGCGTCTAGAACAGAACAGGATCAGCCTGGAGCTCAGCAGGAAAATCAGGTGTGGAGATACAAACCCAGGAGTCAGAAGAAGAATAAAGTTGGCGTAAGTAAACATGAAAACTCAAAAAGGCTTTCTGTTGGCTTGCCCTGTGTTTGAAATCTTAAACTAGTTCATATTTAGAAACACTGAAACTTCACTTTTCAAAGCGAATTCTAATTTCTCCTGAAAAACTGAAGCTCTGTCAATATTGGAAACCAAGTTCTGAAACAGCAATAATCTGCTGGAACTTTGGTCAGGGTATAGATTCTTTAACCCACCAGAGTCCTGTCGTTCCTTATTCTTCATCTCTTCACTCATTTACGTCACCTACCTGGCCCCTGTGAGTATGTGATTTACAACTCCTGATATGGAAGCTGGTCAAAGCCAAGGAACGGAAAAATGAAATCACCTCGACAAAATTCTCAGCATGATCAAGAGGACCAAAGACAGAATCCTACAGAACATTACCACTGGAATAGTAAACAACAAAAAATAGACCACAAAGAACAAAATAAGAAAACTAAAAGAATCTTAGGAACCACTAGAGAATTTCAAAGGAATAGGTCAAATGATTCCACTGGTCATTTAAAGTCAGGCCAGAAAAAGGAGTCACCAAATATGACAATAAATCTTGGCAAAAGTAACTGTTTTAAGAGGTTTGGCTGTGAAGGAAAGAAAAAAGGTAGCATGTAAATGGAGCTTATAAACCTTACATTCCAAAAGACATGCACCTGAGAAATACAAGTTTTTAAAAAGTTTGTTATCTCATAATTCATTTAACAAATATTTATTGAGGTTCTTATTATTAAAAAAGGCACTGAAGATAACAAAGAACAGAAAGGAATTTTGCCTTCAAAGAACTAGTAAGTATTCTGAATTAAGCTAAAGAAATGCTAGCTACCATAAGGACACAGGACCTGAGGGATGACTGAGTTCAGAGGAAGAGACTAGGGGAGGTAGTTCCAGAGAGAAGCACTTGAACTCAGCCTTTGCCGCAAAGTACCTTAAAGGTAGAATGATAATAATCTAATTTTTTAGTGATGGAAAGCATACATGGAATCTCCAACTCTTAAAACTAAGATAACTGGAGACAGCATGCTAAAAAAACAAAAAACAAACAAACAAACAAACAAAAAAAACGGAACAAGAGTTTGAGACTGAAATCCTGGCTCTCTCAACTATGTGATCTGAATCAAATTACTTAACCTTTCTGAGCCTCCATATTTTTCTCTATAAAATCAAGTAACCACTGGGGCGCCTGGCTGGCTCAGTTGGTTAACCGTCCGACTTCAGCTCAGGTCATGATCTCACAGTCCTTGAGTTCAAGCCCCACATCGGGCTCTGTGTTGATAGCTCTGAGTCTGGAGCCTGCTTCAGATTCTGTCTCCCTCTCTCTCTGCCCTTCCCCCATTCATGCTCTGTCTCTCAAAAATAAATAAAAACATTTTTAAAAATGTTTAAAAAACAACAAGTAATCACTACCTTAGAGGCTTTTATTTGAGAACATCCATGTAAAGGGTCTAAGAGTAAGTAAGTCTCCATAAGGGTAGCCATAACTATTTTAGAGTTATTGCTCTAATAAAAATTTTAGGTTTAAGTCAGCAAAGAACAGTATTAATTACCAGTCCCTCTAATGTCTCTAATACGCTTTCAAAATTGAAAATACCATTGCCACATGCAATAATATATCCTAAAAGTGTAATGCTGAGAAGCAAAACTGTGGTGACTGAGGACCTCCAATATCTAAACTTGTATCTGTTTTTACATTGCATTAGAGCATACTTAAATTAGGAAAGTGCACAACTAAATATGCAATGTGGTGCACACAACTTTGAAACTGTGTCTGGTACTCGGGTTACTACTATAAATAGAACAGATAAAATTATCTTTTCTTATCCAGGCAGGGCAGTATAAATACCCAAATCTTTTTTTGAGTATGAGGATCACTGACTCTCCTAAACTTCCTCATACCTCATGAACCAACAGTTTACTAAGACCTCTAGAACTTTCAAAAGTTAAATGATCCTCCTTAAATTGTTCTGTGCCTGCTTTCTTTTTAACTAACTCTATTTCCATCTTTCACAAATTGTATGTTATTTTTTAAAACTTTTTTTAAAGGTTATTTATTTGGGGGGGGGGGGGAGACTGCAAGTGGGGGAGGAGCAGACAGAGAGGGAGAAACAGAATCTGAAGCAGGCTCCAGGCTCTGAGCTGTCAACATGGAGCCCAACATGGGGCTCAAACTCACAAACCATGAGATCATGGCCTGAGCCGAAGTCAGACGCTTAACCAACTGAGCTACGCAGGCACCCCTATGTTATTTTAATCTAAATCAAGGTGATATTCATGGAATTAAATAGAACTGAATCCTGTAATGCATAAACTCTAGGAAAATACCTGAAATTCATCTTTTCAGGATAAAGGGTAGGCACAAAGATATAGAATGATACAGAGGTTGGCAATGATGTACTGATCCATCCACCCAGCCATCCATCCACCCAATATTTATTGTGTGCCTACTAGAAGACAGGCACTGTGCTAGGAGCAGGGAAAGTAGGGAACATGACAGACAAGACAGACAAGATCTCGGCTCTCCAAGAGTTTACAAGTTAATTAGGGAGGCAAACAATAAAACGAACACATAACTATAAATTGTGACAAGTGTTGTGACTGAAGAGAAAGTACCATGAGAATGACAAATTAGGAAGCCGAAAGTATCTATCTGAAGAAAAGATACGTAAGCCAAAACCTAAAGTTCACACAAGTAGACATTAAGTGAACAGAGTGAAGTAGAAAAGCTTGTTCAAACTTGACAATGAAATAGAAAAAAGAGGGGAAAAAAAGGTAATATGGGTAAAGCATAGTGGAGAGAGTGGTGGAAGACAAAGCTGGAGAGAAGGGAAGGAACAGATTACACACGACCTTGCAAGCCATGTAGAGGTGTTGAGAATTTACACTAAGATCAATGGGAAGACACCAAAGGCAAATACAGCATGACTTGGTTTTTCAGAAGATCATCCTTCTAAATGTAGTAAATGAATTGAAAAGAGGAAGAGTGGAAACAAAAAGGTCATCTAGGAAGCTATTCCACAATCTAGATCAAAGATTATGTCCCTCAGGACGAAGGTGGTAGTGGTATGGAAACACTTGGAATGATATGGATCTGAAGTACATCTAGAAGTCAGAGGCACTCAACTTGATAGTTAGCTACATTTGATAGATAAAGTATTATGAATGAACTGGCTAGTGGTTACAAGTACCATTCACTGAGGCGGTGAAAAAAGGGAAAGTGCATTTTTGCTTATAAAAGAGGAAAACATCGGTCTAGGACTAAGTCCTGAAGACCTCCAACATTTCAAAGAGGGTTAATGGAAGAGGAATCAATACAGAAAATTGGTATCAGTGAGGTAAGAAGAACACCATGAGTGCAGCATCATCACTGAAGTCAAGAAAAGGGTCTAAAGAAAGGGCACATAGATGGTTATCAACTAACGCTGAATGGCTAATTAAGAGATAGACTGAAAACGTCCATTGATTGGATTCGAAATATGGAGACAAATGGTGATCTTAGCGAGAACAGGATAGGGTGGGCAGAGCCAAGAAAACACTGCTGAGACCTAAGCTTTTATTAGTGTGCCCATGGCAATGATATAAAAACAACATATAAGACAGAACTATACATGACCAGTGACATAAATATTAGTGTTCACCAACCAGAGTTCCTGACTCCCAATTTCAAACTGCCTAGGAGGCCAAATCAGTGCCACATCAGGTTGTTTGTCCAGCACTGAACCAGAGCAAATGAATGGGACAGTCTTGAGGAATATTTAAGCTAGTAAACGACTAAACCTGTTAAGTTACCCCTAACCCATATCCTATGACTGAATAGTCTTTTCTGGAGGTTAATATGGTATGAAAGTAGTTAAGTCCAAATCCTGCTCCCTCATGCAAATAACCTCTCTGGACCTAGTACACCTCATCTGTAAAGTGAGAATGGCACCAATATTTCACAGGGCTGGTGTAAGGATTGGCTAATACATGTACCAATACTATTAGTATGCTCTCCTACCACATAGAAAGCATTTGATAAACAGTAGCCATATTATTATAAAGGAGCGATATCTATCTCCATGATAAAAGAAGTAAACAGAATCATATACACAACAATAGAAGATTCCATTGTAAATGTTGCAATGTAAATGTAAATGTTCCACTGTAAATGTTAACATCCTTTCCCTTTGGCAACTAATGCATAACAGGATTATTTTGGTTTTCCCTTTCCCTTTGGTTTTAGATTGTGAAATATATCTCTATATGATTAACACCTTCATTATTCAGAGAGGGTAAAATAAAATTTAGAAAAAGAGCTTTCTTTCCTGAGACTCTTGGCCACCTTGATGGAATATAGGTGTTCCAAAATCTCATTAGGCAAGCATTAACTATTTCTTAGGCTGCTCTATTTTTACAGAGATCTGAACGATTCTGTATTGCTTCTTTTGACTTTACCTATAAAAATACTACATACTAATTATTAAAAATCATAAGCAGATGGCAAAGTAGGGAAAAATTCATCCACAAACACTGTTGACATTTTTATGTATTTTCAAATTTTTTGGTATATAGTTTATGGTTTTGTTTAGCTTTATATAGCTGCCTATGTATGAAACTAAACATTTTTAATCCTTTTATACTTAACGTATTTTCCTATTCCATTATAAAATCTTTACAAATGTTTCGAATGTTATTTTGACATAATCAATTGAATATTGCGTAACTGACTCTGTTTTACAATATTCTACAATTATTTATTGCCTAATGTACCCAGACAAAATACTAAATGAAGATACTACAAAAAACAAAAACAGGTATCACCCTTGCATACATGGTTCTTAAAATGAAGGAACCAGATATTAAGTAAGCACACAGATACCAACCAGTGCGATGATGAAAAAGCAGAATGTACTGCGACCAAATCTAAGGGATAACTTAATTAAGATCAGCAGAGTAGGCTGCAGTGAAGAAGTGACACATAAACTAAAAGGAAGAGAGACCACTTCTATTGTTTTTACCTGCCCATAATTCTTTCCTGTTTTGTGTCCAACTAACATCCTCTTTTCTGTCAGGGAAGTACCCCTCCTCCATTTCATACACTCTCAGCCCAGAGATAAACATGTGACCCAAGCTGTAATAGTCTCTCCTGGGAATTAGTATCTTGAAGGCATACACACCAGGGCAGAAAATGGTCAGACCTGTTAGTCTAATGGTAGTAATATTAGGATTCTATTAATCCCTCTTTACCCAGCCCTTGAATCTACCCTATTTCTGTCCTCTCAGAGGTCTGGGAAGGGGTTTTTTCCTTTAGTTCTCTAAATAACTGTACATCCAACAAATTCTTTTTTTGTTTGACAGAATCCACTCTGTGACTTACATACAAAGATATAGCCAGTGTAGTATAATAAGCAAAGAAATAAAATGCTTAAGATAAAGCTAGAAGTCAGTCCAAGAGCCAGCTCATGTGGAACCTTGCAGGTCATAGAGGACTCTCCACTTTTATCCTACTGGAAAGCCATTGAAGCATTTTAAGCAAGAGAGTGGCATGATTAGAACTTTACTTTTAAAAAGATCCTTTTGGATACAATGTGAACAATGCCCTGAAAGACAATGGAAGGTTGAATCAGGGAGATAATTTAAGTAGTTACTGTAATACGGTAGACAAAAGATTTTAAGCAGCTTAAATATGGTGAGAATTTTAGAGAAAAGTTGAGGCTCAGATTTAGCCCCAAGGAATTTCAACACTAAATTAGGATAAAGGTGAAGTAAAAACAAACAAAAAACTAGTTAAGAAATAGTCAAAACTGCAGGATAACCAAGTTAAGTATAATGTTAGAAGAGAAGGGGGAGGGAAGGGGAAGGGAGGGGAGGGGAGGAGAGAAGGGATGGGATGGGATGGGATGGGATGGGAACAGGATGGGAAGGGAGAGAAGGGATGGGAACAGGATGAGAGGGGAAAGGAGGGACAGGAACAGGAGAGGAGCTTCCAGTAGCAGGAAGTCCTGAACAAAAATAAATATGCCAAAAAGTCATCTAGGCTAAAGACTGAAAAGTAGCCACTTGATTTGGCAACGTGAAAACTACTTGTAGGCCGAGTAGAGTAGTAGTTGTAGAGCCAGTATCGGGGGTTTGAAAAATAAATCAGTAGGAGAATTTCTGTTTCTGGCAATGAGGCAGACCAGATAACCTAAAAACCTTCCCAATTAAAATGACCTCAAAATGAATAGCTGAGCCCATAGGACAGTGAGGGAAAGCCTTATGAATGAGGAGGGAAAAGCTTTAATAGGCTGCCCTGGAGGAGTCAGCCTGTGTCAGTAACCCTGGAGCTTTGGCTTTAGTGCCCACAAGAAAAAGAGACAACACATTGGGCCTCCAATGGCTGAAAAGTTAAAAGTGGTAAGACTTTGGTTATATAGATTGGACCTTCCAAGAGCTACATTTCTGGGGAAAGACAGACCAGCCCTTTCCCCCACTGGCCCCACCAAAACCCTACAAAACCATCAAAACACGGAAATTACAGCACAGAGACAGGACAAGGAAGCTCATCCAATTAGATTTAAGCTCTGGATAGGGGATGAAAAGTCTGCACTTAGAATTTAGAGCCATAGCTTTGCCTTCAAATAGCTTTTTGAGTTTGTTTGTTTGTTTTGTTTTGTTTTATTTTTAATTTTAGAGAGAGAACGAGAGCGAGTGAGCTAGGGAGAGGGGTAGAGGGAGAGAAAGAATCTTAAGCAGGCTCCATGCTCAGTGCAGAGCCCGAGGCAAGGCTTGAGCCCATGACATTAGGATTATGACCTGAGCCGAAATCAGGAGTCAAACACTCCTGAGTGAGCCATCCAGGCGCCCCAGGTTTTGGGGCATATGTGCCTAGTCTGATAGATCCCAAACATTAAATTAACGTAAGACGGGGCCAGCTGGTACTGTCACTTGAGTACACAGCGGAAGCAAACACAAAACCTCTCTGAAGGGATATAACCTCAATTCAGGCTATAAAATGAGTTCACAATCCACAATTAGAAAACACAGATGAAAACAATCCCCTTGATCACAAACTAGCAGACACAAACATTATTTGACTGTTATTCCAAGAACCTTAGAAAGAAAATAGAGCAAATAAAGATAAGACAAATATTTCAAATGACTAAGAAACTAAATGACTAAGCCAAGGACTCACAAATGTAAGAAAGAAACAACACTCTCTCTATAAAAAAAGGCACCTGACATATCCTGCTGTGCTAGGCAGAATTCTAATGATGTCCACCCTCCATCCCAAGGTTCCCTTAATCAAGGCACTACTGTGAAGAGACTTGGCAGATTAAATTAAGGTACTGATTAGCTGACCTTAAAACGGGTGGATTATTTTGGATTATGTAGGTAGGCCCAGAGTAATAACATGAACCCTTAAAAATAGAAGACAAAGGCCAAAAGAGTCAGTGAGAGATGTAATAGCTGAGAAAAAAAGAGAGATACAACAGAAGAGGAAGTCAGAGCGATTCTAAGCGGGCAAAGAATTCAACTCACCTTTGCTGACTCTAAAATGTAGGGACATGTGAAAGGATGGGATAGAAGCCTCGAGGAGCTAAGGGAGACCCTCAGCTGTCAGTCAGAAAGGAAATGATGACCTCAGTCCTGCAACTGCAAGGAAAAATCTGAATTCTGCCAACAACCTAAATGAGCTTCTTGGAAGTGAATGAATTCCAGAGTCTCCTGATAGTAAGAGCCCAGCTGGCCAACACCTTGATTTTAGCCTTGTGCGACTCTAACAGAGCAACCAGATAACCAAACCCAGACATCTGACTATGTGCTAATAAATCTGAGTGCCTGTAAGTTGCTAATTTTGTGGTAATTTGTTATGGCAGCAACAGAAGACTAATATACTTGCAATGCCAGAAAATAAGTGTTCAAAGAATAATGAATGGGGACAACTGTGCCAGCTTAAAGGGGCTCCCACTAGCTAAACTGTGAACAATTTGAGCATCACAATAAATACATCATACCCCCACACAAATCTGTAAGTCCACACTGATACAAATTAAAAGTATGATGAGGAATGGGATATTTATAGTCTCATACTTAATTCCACAATATACATAATTACAAAGAGGAAAAGAAAACCTTTTCATTGGAAATGCCTGATTATGTGTTATCTGATAGATGCAATGGAAAGATCACATCTATGATATCCTGCTCCAAAATAAATAAATAAATAACACAGCTCTAAAAATGGAAAAAAAAAAAAAAAATGAACCAAACCCAAAAATAACTAACCTGTAAAATTCTGAGACAACAGTCAAAACGTGAATGGCCATCTGATGAGTAGGTGGGAGTAATATGGTGATATTAATTTCCTGTTCTTGATCACTGTATTGTGATTTTACAGTAAAATGTCCTTGTCTATAAAAACTAAAGTATTCTGGGCACCTCGGTGGCTCAGTCGGTTAAGTGTCTGACTTCAGCTCAGGTCATGATCTCCCGGTTCACAAGTTCTGCATCAAGCTCTGTGCTGAAGCCTGCTTCAGATTCTATGTCTCCCTCTATCTCTGTCCCTCCCCTGCTCACGCTCTCTCTCTCTCTCTCTCTCTCAAAAATAAACATTACAAAAATAACAATAAAATTTTAAAAATAAAGACTGAAGTATTCAGGGCTAATGTGGCACTGTATCTGCAACTTATTCTCAAATACTCTGGGAAGATACAGTTCTGTATATTATACTCTATGTAACTTTTCTGTAAGTTTGAGACTGTTTGAAAATAAAAATATTTTACATGTGAGAAAAGTGCTACATGTTCTTAAAAACAAGAAAGAGAAAAACAAAACCAGACCAGATCCATTTTAGAAAGGACCAAAAAGAATTCTAAAAAGTGAGGGGTGCCTGGGTAGCTCAGTCAGTTAAGTGTCCGACCTCAGCTCAGGTCATGATCTCACGGTTTGTGAGTTCGAGCCCTGCGTCGGGCTCTGTGCTGACAGCTCAGAGCCTGGAGCCTGCTTCTGATTCTGTGTCTCCCTCTCTCTGCCCCTTCCCCGCTCATGCTCTCTTTCTGCCTCTCAAAAATGAATAAACGTTAAAAAAAAATTTTTTTTTAAAGAATTCTAAAAATTGAAAAGCACATTCACTAAAAATCTTTACCCATTAGGCAGGTAAAATTATAAATCAGTATAGCTGAAGAGATGATGAGTGAATATAAAAGATCAAAAGAAATTATCCAGGGGCACCTGAGTGGATGGTTGGTTAAGCGTCAGACTCTTGATTTCAGCTCAGGTCATGATCTCACGGTTCCTGAAATCGAGCCCTACGTCAGGCTCAATTAGTGCAGAGCCTGCTTGGGATTCTCTCTTGGACTCTCTCAGCCCCTCCCCTGCTCACTCTCTGTCTCTCTCTCTCTCCCTCAAAATAAATTAATAAAACCTAAAAACTATTATCCTGCTAGAGCACAGAGAGATTGATAAATAGAAATTATAAAAGAAAGGTTAAAGGACATGGAAGACAGAATCAAAGTCCAAATATGTCTAACAAAAGTTATTGAACAACAGAAAGAATAGGGAGGATCAATATTTTAAATGGCCATAGAGGGGCGCCTGGGTGGCGCAGTCGGTTAAGAGTCCGACTTCAGCCAGGTCACGATCTCGCGGTCCGGGAGTTCGAGCCCCGCGTCAGGCTCTGGGCTGATGGCTCAGAGCCTGGAGCCTGTTTCCGATTCTGTGTCTCCCTCTCTCTCTGCCCCTCCCCCGTTCATGCTCTGTCTCTCTCTGTCCCAAAAATAAATAAAAAACGCTGAAAAAAAAAAAATTTAAAAAAAAAAAAAACTTCTGAAAAAAAAAAAATAAAAAAATAAATGGCCATAGGCGCACCTAGGTGGTTCAGTTGGTTGAACTTCCGACTCCTGAGTTGGGTTCAGGTCATGACCCCAGGTTCATGGGATGAAGCCCCACATTGGGCTCCACACTAAGCATTGGAGCCTGCTTAAGAGTCTCTCTCTCTCTCTCTCTCTCTCTCTCTCTCTCTCTCTCTCTCTCTGCCCCTCTCCCCCTGCTTGCATGTGCTCTCTCTACAATAAAAATAAAAATAATAAAAATAAAAATAAAAATATAAAAATACTTTAAAACGTAACGGCTAGAGTTGTGTCCAGAACTGACGAAAGACATGAATTCTCTTGGGGCACCTGGGTGGGTTCAGTGGGTTAAGTGTCTGACTTTGGCTCAGGTCATGATCTGAACCCACAGTTCATGGGTTTGAGCTCTGTGTCAGGCTCTGTGCTGACAGCTCAGAGCCTGGAGCCTGCTTTGGATTCTGTGTCTCCCTTGCTCTCTGCCCCTCCCCCATTCTCACTCTCTCAAAAATAAACATTAAAAAAAAAAAAATGAATTCTCTCAATTAGGAAGCAAAGAGGTCCTAAGAAGAATAAAATCACATCTAGACATACCACCCAGAACAAAGAGAAAATCTTGAACGAGTGAGTGGAGGTAGAACAGTTTAAGGGGTAGGCACATGAACAGCAATGTGTGATTAAAAGAGTTTGGGTTCTTTTGTTCAGGAGGACGGACAGGAGAGAATGCTTACATGTAGATGGGAAAGAAAAGTGAGGGTGAGAGGGTAAGGAAACTAACATGACAAGGCCTCTGAGAGGGCACAGAAGGGTGAGATGTGGAGCACAAGTACAGACTAGCCTTGCACTGCAAGCAGGACTGGAGAGAAAGAAAAGAGGATGGATACAAACCAAGTAGGTTTGCAGAATTGGGGGACTAAAAGATGCAATTTTAACTGGCAGTAAAAGTTTTAAAATACAAACAATCATGGCAAAAAGAGAGTTTCCTAGAGATTCGTATTAACACTGCCAAGCAATTTAAATGTCAGTGAAGGCTAGTATCACAAATCTATAATGATATGCATGTGTACATGACGTAAATTGTATTCTCTAGAAACACTTAGCTCAGATGAAGGATAAAAATATAGGTGGTCAGGTTAATGAAGGACACATTTCAACTAAGAAGAAAAAAGACTTACTGAAGTTATCAATCATAAGCCCAGATAACAAACATCATTGAGTACGTTACACAGTGATTTTTTTTTTTTTTTACTGTTTCTTTAGCTTAAGAAAATTGAAAGGGAGGCTTAGTAGGAAAAAATAAATTGCTAATTAAAACGAAGAACATAATCTTATTAGATGTGGCAGCTATTAAAACCATTTCCCATTTTTCATTAAAGGTTATCTATGATTTAAATAAAAACATATAAGTAATGACCATAATCAATTTTTAAAAATGAAGACAAG
The DNA here is from genome assembly GCF_018350175.1 of Felis catus. Classification (NCBI taxonomy): domain Eukaryota; kingdom Metazoa; phylum Chordata; class Mammalia; order Carnivora; family Felidae; genus Felis; species Felis catus. Next base: position 20,629,731 of record NC_058374.1, on the reverse strand, counting down.
AAAAAAAACGACTCTCAAATCTATTCTTTTAACATAATCGCCATGATAATTTTGCCTAACTTTTTATTCTGCAATTATTCATTTATATTTCTGACTCTTCCAAAAGAATTTGAGCACCATGAAAACAGAATAAGAAATTGATAATCCTTTGTGCCATGTATACATTATTTTATACACAGTATACATACAATTTGTTGGGGTCAGGGAAAACCTATATCACGTATATATTTCCAAGTTGTTAGGTAAGCTACCTAAATACCATTTAATAATTGAATCCAGGAGGTGCTACAAGAAATGTAACTGTAATCTTTATACTCCCAGCATCTTCAATTTTTTTTGCTATGATAATTAGCTCTGTTAAATCTAGACATTTCATATCTTGCACCACCTCCTTAGAACTGAAGTTATTTTTATGTAGTCTTCAAGAAAGACTTCATCTTGGGGCGCCTGGGTGGCACAGTCGGTTGAGCGTCCGACTTCAGCCAGGTCACGATCTCGCGGTCCGGGAGTTCGAGCCCCGCGTCGGGCTCTGGGCTGATGGCTCGGAGCCTGGAGCCTGTTTCCGATTCTGTGTCTCCCTCTCTCTCTGCCCCTCCCCCGTTCATGCTCTGTCTCTCTCTGTCCCAAAAATAAATAAACATTGAAAAAAAAATTTTTTTTAAAAAAGAAAGACTTCATCTTAATAGTCCATGTTTTAGAATCCTTTCCTTGTCTGTGAGATTTTAAAATTTCCCCTATAATGTGTCTAGATGAGAATTTTTCCTTCACTCTCTTTTCTTAGGCCCACTATGTGCCACTTCAAACTAAGATATCTCATCTTTTTTTTTTTTTTTTTTTTTTTAAATGAAATTTATTTCCATTATTTCTTCAGGTTATTTCCTCCTCTCCATTTTTCTCTCTCTCCCTTTCTGGAGCTCCTGTTACCTGGATTCTACTTCTATCCTCCATACTATATAGTTTTTATTTTAAATATGTATAAAACCCATTAATTATTTTTTTGTTCACTGTATCCACTGTTATTTGTCCTATCTATTGTGTTCTTTACTTTGTTACAGTTTTCCATACCTAAAATTTCTACTTGTTTTTTGTATCATTATTTTTTATTTTTTAGAGAGAGAGCAAATGGGGGAGGGGCATAGAGGGGGAGAGAGAGAATCCCAAGTATGCTCTGTGCTGGAGCCAATGTGGGGCTTGATCCCTCGAACCGTGAGATCATGACCTGAGCTGAAATCAAGAGTCAGATGCTTAACGGACAGAGCCATTCAGGTGCCCCTCTACTTGCTTTTAAAGATCTACTTTGTTTCAAATTATTATCTTCCCTCCTGTCTTTCAATCTTCTTTGCACTGATTTATTTTCTTTCTATAATTTCTTTAGGACCTGGTCTGTAGAAAATCAGATTTCCTATTACTGCCAACATGGATTAAAAATTTTTGGTCTCTGGGACACCTGGGCGGCTCAGTCGATTAAGTGTCCGACTTCTGCTCTGGTCATGATCTCACAGTTCGTGGGTTCAAGCCCCGCGTCAGGCTCTGTGCTGACAGCTCAGAGCCTGGAGCCTGCTTCAGGTTCTATGTCTCCCTCTCTCTGTGCCCCTTCCTGCCTCTCTCTCTCTCTCTCTCTCTCTCTCTCTCTCTCTCAAAAAAAAAAATAAACATTTAAAAAAAAATTTGTTTTTAATTTTGGTCTCCTAAATCTTGACACATCCAACAACTTTGAATATAATTTTTTATACATCTTTTGAATGAATATATTAGTTTCTCCTAACATTACAAGCATAATGCCAAACAGTCTGAGAAGTATAATTCCAAATACCTAGTGATTATTATACAAAAATACCACCTGTCAATAGGCACATACATACACCCACAGATCCTTAAATAAAATGACCCTGAGTGTGAAACAAGTAATACAGGCCATCTATGGAAAGGGCTCACCATAAGACATGGTTTCTTTTTTTTTTTTTTTTTTTAATTTTTTTTTACGTTTATTTATTGTTGGGACAGAGAGAGACAGAGCATGAACGGGGGAGGGGCAGAGAGAGAGGGAGACACAGAATCGGAAGCAGGCTCCAGGCTCCAAGCCATCAGCCCAGAGCCCGACGCGGGGCTCGAACTCACGGACCGCAAGATCGTGACCTGAGCTGAAGTCGGACACTCAATCGACTGAGCCACCCAGGTGCCCCCATAAGACATGGTTTCTAACTCCAAGTTTAGTCATCAAGGTAACTGGGACATAGTTCCTGCAAACACAGGACTAGAAATTAATGTGGAAGGAAGCTGCTAAGAAAGCAATCAACTGCATTATACAGAAAGAAAAAGAACATTATCAAGATGGTGATAATCTTTTTTTTTTTTTTTTTTTTTTTTTTTTTGAGAGACAGGGTGAGTGCCTGCACACAAGAGCAGGGGAGGGGCAGTGAGAGAGAGAGAATCTTAAACTGGGCATGGAGTCCTACACCAGGCTTGATATCATCACCTAGATCTCATGACCCTGAGGATCACGACCTGAGAAGAAATCAAGAGTTGGAAGCTGAGCTGCCTAAGCCACCCAGGTGCCCCAACATGGTGATAATCTTTAAACATGACCTAACTAATTGTCCTTGTTCTGATGTCAGGTTCACTAATGAAGTAACTTTACAATTATAACTCATTTTCCCAAGATTACTTTAAGGAAAAGTAAGATAAGCAATTCTGGGCAATTCTTGACAGTAACGTTTTAATCATAAATGATTAAATGACATTCATTTCTGCCATACTGGCTTGAATTAGCCCACCTGATCAATTCCAGGTATACTGACAAAACCAAAAGGAGACTAATATAATAATGTGTGAAAGAAATGATAAGGATCTGTACCAACCTACAGCTGTGAGAAGGTGGGATTTTGAAAATAATAAATTAGATATAAAAAGTCATGTTTAGCTACCTTCAAATTAGAAGGTACCACTTGGTGACTAATTCAGTTGGGAGCAGGCAGAGAACAGAATCAAAGATGCACACAAGAGGAAAGGAGATAACTTCTCAGGAAACCCTGAGAATTACAAAATAAAGTCTTTACATATACAGGTATCATTATCACTATTATGTAATCATTAAAACATTTTTCTCAAGTACACTAACAGGACAACTTTTGTAAACACTCTCGAGTTACTAATGTATACCTGAAAGTAATCATTTGTTTTGGAGAGAAAACCTACTTCTAAAATTATCTAATTCATTAATTAACATTCATTAACCCCAAATTGTGGAGGTTAATTTTTTTCTTTTATACTCCATGTTTCCACAGCTATTCTGTCTTCCTTCAAGTTACTTTTCTACTTGTTCATCTATCCAGTTTCTTTGATTCACGAAATAGTCTTCTCTTGCATCTTAACCCTTTATCTCTCTAGAGTCTTCCTTTCCACTTATTAATACTTTTCTATTTTAAAATAAACCTGATTCAACCTTTCTGTCTTCTCTACCAACCTTGCTCAGCCATGACCAATTTCAGAGTTTATATTTACCCCCTATATGAATTTATTTCCAATTCTGTTTCACTCTAACCTCATCTGTTCATTTGCATGCTAAACATCTATACCTAAACATCTTGTTGGTAAATGAATACCCATCCTCCCCCAGCTACTGCCATTCAATTTACTGACAATTATTACCAGTTCTTCTTGAGTAACAGATGTCCCACTAGTCTGACTTCCATTACCCTCACTCAGACCCTTAACACATTCAGCTAGATTACAAAAAAATCTAATTGGTTTCTCTGTTCTCTGGCTCCTTTCAATACTCTTATATGCTACAGCCAGATGAACCTTCCAGAACAACAGGTTTTATTTTTTTCCCCAACTCAAACTATTTCCCAACTACCAACTATTTTCAACTCCTTTGGCTAATACGTAAGGTTATTATTTTTCATGCATTTCATATCAAATATCGTATCACCATCACTTTACACACCTATGTTCCACTGCGTGTGCTATCTGTATTCCAGGGACTGGAGTCTACCCCGGATCCCTATCTCCATATAGCTCAATTTTACATATTCCTTAAGCATCAGGTAAAATGTTACATTCTCTGGACATCTCATTTCCTCAGCTGAAAGTAGTTTTCCCTGCCCTGAATTCTTTTTATACTGTAGATCATTAAAGAAGTTATAATTCTATGTCTTGAAATTATTATTTATGCACATATTTATCCTTTTAGATTTTACTGCTCCTGAAAGGATCCATTTGCAGTTCCCCAAAGAAAATGACCAGGATTTTTAGATACAGAAAGAACTTTATACTTTTCAAATGAAAAAAAGACTAAGACGCTTTTGAGAAGGAAAAGTTCCATAGTGCAGGTAATCACACCCACAAGATTAGTTTTATAAATATGTGAAACTGAGGTTTTTAGGGGAGGGAGTAGCTGCATACATTAACTGGTTAAGAATACTGGATTCAGAATGCACATGCTCACTCTCAACTGATCCAGAAGTATTTGAAAAGTACATCACAGAATTAGAAAGGTATTATAAATCACAAAATATGGTCTCAGATTCTTCCTTCCCTCAGTGAGACAGAGGGGTCACAGATGTACAAAGTGGTCTAGGCATCTAGATCCTGACAGGTAAATAACTTTAGAAATCCTAAAACCCACCTTACCATGTCTTAGGCAATAGGACAAATCCAAACAAGTACAACAAGAACATGATAACAGTCATCCCATCAACCACCCAGAATTATGGAGAATTCCTTTCGGTTATCATTTCTGAGACTACAGATCCCCATAACTGCTTTATATAGGAAGGTTTCTAAGCTTCATTAGGATTAATTAACTTAACACTATTACCCTTTAAAATCATGCTTGAACTTGGTACATACCTATGAATTTAAGTTCCTGCTTTGTTAGTGTAGAACTGTCATCTCTGTCTAAAGAAAAGACACACTTTAATTTAAAATTTTTAATAACCAGTTCCTAAAAACTACCATGATAAGAAGTTGAGAAATTTAAACCACTGGGGGGGGGGGGGGGGGGGGGAGGAGGGGACAGGAATCAGTAGGGTTAAAGTAAAACAAAACAACAAAAAAAACTGTGGAAAATTTAAGTTATTATAAATTTGTTTTTGCTAAAATAAAAAGGCACCACTCTAAATAAAGAGACTGTTAATGGCATTACCATTTAATTAATTTAAAAGTAATTCTTACAAATTCATTAGCATTTATACTAATCCCTTCCCTTTTCAGGTTCTCTCTTATAGTTTCAATGAAACTCCTGTAAGTTCATTTTCCTTTGTAGTAGTTAACATGCATACTGAAAATTACGTTTTCTTCCCAGTGCTGATTCACCATCCAAATGTTAATATCCTTCTGTGTTTATCACTTAAGATGAAGCCTATCTTCCAGAAGCTTAGAAGTGATCCAAGAGATAAATACCTTGGCTGATTTGAAATGGAAAAAACCGTACCATCTTATTGACAGTATATGTCTTCTACTACTTAGCAAGGCTATATAGTATTAGCCAAATTCCTTCCGGCATAGGAACAAACACTGGAACAAACAGTAGCATTTGCTGCATCCTGGAATGTAACAATGTACTGTATAAAAATAAAGAATACGGCCTTCTACATCACGTAAGAAGGAAAAACAAGTCTACTGTGATTAAAAAGAAATTAGATCTAGAATCATCTAGATCTATGGTTCTCAATCTCCCTACTGTTCACAGCAACAGCTCCTCCTATCACTAATACCTCATTATGTGCAGTGAATCTCAAATGATTAATAGGCTGTGGTGATGTCTGAAAATTGCTCATCTCTGTTCTCAGATCCCTACACCTTCTTAATGCTTCCCTGAAAAGGGGGCACATGTAAACAGTAAAGATCTAGTTTCCTACAAACTATTACGACAAACCTCAGTAGGATTCCATTCTTGAGGAAGAACGTTCATTCCTAAAATCAATTAGCATTCATGCTTATTCTAAATCCTATAGCAGATATTTATGAATAATTGGTTGACATTACTTTGCCTCCTCCATCAAATGAGATTTGTTTAATGAGCATGGTCATGACAAACCAGAAGTACCATAATTAAAGAAAATTTAAAAGCATAGTAAATGGGGCACAGAAATCAATTAGCAATATACTGCTGTGAAAACAGATCTAAGCACTTTAGCTACTTTAATCTACTATTTCAAAATTATATTAAAAATAGGAATTGCCAAGATAAACAAATGAAGCAAATGCATTATTGTAGGAAGAACCAAGTTACTACTCTTGAGAGAAACAAGACTGCCTAATGCAAAGTTTAATTTCCAAAGAAAATGAACATATTACCAAGAATATATGAAAACTCTTCCAGGACTATGTAGCAACTGACAATGATTTATTCATTCAATATTTATGGAGCATCAAGTAGATGATGAGCTAAAAACCAATGAAATAAAGAATAAAACCCAACCCCTACTGTAAATGAGTTTATAGTCTAGTAAGAAAAACTTGTAAATAAATAAATTGTTAAACAACCTAAAAAGCACTAGAGTAAAATCACACCTGAAACAGAACAGTTAGAACCAGGCCGATGAGATGTTAGTTTGCAACTGGACTATGAAAAGCAAACCATAATCCCCGTATTCATATCATTTGTTTCATCATTTTAAATACACCTACTAGATGAAACCAAGAAGTCACACTTACACTTTAGAGGCATCATGAAATCTAAATTCTCCTAGTCAAGCTGGCTAGCTCCCAGGCACCACCATAAAACCAAATGTCACAAAACATAAGGCACTTCACTCCACGGGCACACCTATTTAAAGTTTACCTTCCATACATTGGTCTTTATAATATTTAAATGACTATTTTGTCTTTCCAAATTGTTGTCAAAGTTCCCAAAATGTGCTAACAGAGTTTTACGTTTTATCTTTCTCCTACCGGTTCTCTTTTTCCTTTACTGAGACAGTAATTTTAATATTATTTCTCCCAAATTTCTCTGGTCACATAAAATTCATCCCACTGTGCCTAATTTGTTTTTTGGTTTTTATTTAGACTGAAGTGTTTTCCTAAATGTGTTTTTCTCTGTATTGATGATAATATTTCCTGATCAGAAAGTACCAATTTTGGGGCACGTGGGTGGCTCAGTCAGCTAAGCTTCTGACTGGCTCAGGTCATGATCTCACGGTTCATGGGTTCGAACACCGCATCAGGCTCTGTGCTCTGTGCTGACAGTCTGGAGACTGCCTGCTTCAGAGCCTTTCTCTATCTCTTTCAAAAATAAAAACATTAAAAAATTTTTTTTTCAAAAGTTTATGGAATAATTATACATACACACCCAGAAGAGCAACCACCATTAAGTCCTAGGTTCCTCTCTGAGAAATACTAAATTAAGATGTAGCTTAACACATAATGCCCATGACTATTAATTAATACACAATATTTCCTACAATATTAGCTACAAGTATGTTATACTAATGCAGCATAAAGTTGGAAAGAAGAGATAAGGCAGATTATGAAAAACTCCACGTGCCATGCTGAAAAATATTAATTTTATCTCAAAAATACCAGATAATTCTTTGAGGATTTAAGTAAGACAGTGACACAATCCGATTTGCATTAGAAAAAATTTTTAATGTTTATTTTTGAAAGAGAGAGAGAGAGAGAGACAGAGAGAGACAGAGGGCGAGCGGGAGAAGGGGAGAGAGACAGGGAGACACAGAATCTGAAGCAGGTGCCAGGCTCTGAGCTGTCAGCATAGAGCCCAACGCAGGGCTAGAACTCACACACCATGAGATCATGACCTGAGCCGAAGTTGGACACTTAAACAACTGAGCCACCCAGGTGCCCCTGATTTGCATTTTTTAATTTTTTTTTAAAGTTTATTTTTGAGACAGAGAGAGACAGAGCATGAACAGAGGAGGGTCAGAGAGAGGGAGACACAGAATCTGAAACAGGCTCCAGGCTCTGAGCTGTCAGCACAGAGCCCGACGCGGGGCTCGAACTCACGGACCGCGAGATCGTGACCTGAGCCGAAGTCGGCTGCTTAACCGACTGAGCCACCCAGGTGCCCCTGATTTGCATTTTTAAGTAGGCCACCGATTCTAGCAGCAGCTAATGAATGAATTAGATAATGACATGAAGTTTAGGAAGCTGCTGAAAGAGTTCATATGACCCAAGTAGGGGCAGGGAAAACATAAAGGTAAAAAAAAAGCGATATATAACAGGAAAAACTTAAAAAAATTTTTTTTTTAATGTTTATTTATTTTTGAGACAGAGAGAGACAGAGCATGAACGAGGGAGGGTCAGCGAGAGGGAGACACAGAATCTGAAGCAGGCTCCAGGCTCTGAGCTGTCAGCACAGAGCCCGACGCGGGGCTCGAACTCACGGACTGTGAGATCATGACCTGAGCCGAAGTCGGCCGCTCAACCAACTGAGCCACCCAGGCGCCCCATGAAAAACTTTTAAAAATAAAATGATAACCAAGAAAATGAGAAGTCACGATGAGCTTAGTTTAACTCCGTAGCATAACAGATTTAGGTGGCTAAATCCCATACAGAGATAAGGAACACAAAAGAAGGAGCAGGCTTTGAATGGGAATGTAAGAGGAACAGAGATTTATTAATTTGTTGGAAATGGACTTGGAACTCAAGAGATAATTCGATATTTAGATGAACAGATTTGGGAATCTAATGAGCATCAATGATCGCTAAAGCTATAGATATGTGTTACAACATTTTCTAAGAGAATATGTGCAGGAGGAGAAGTAAAAAAAAAAAAAAGAGAGAGAGAGAGAGAGAGAGAGAGAGAGAGAGAAAGAGAATACTGGGAATACAACAAAGAATACTCAAAATCATAAAAGATACCCATATGCCCTCATAAAGAAAGCTATAGCTGTAAAGGCCTATTAAAAAAACAAAACAAAACAAAACAAAACAAAACCTAGGGGTGCCCAGGTGGCTTGGCTGGTTAGCGCCTCAGGTCATGACCTCATGGTTTCGGAGTTGGGAGCCCAGCTTTGGGGTCGCTGCTGTTAGCCCAGACCCCGCTTCATATCCTCTGTCCTCCTCTCTCTTTGCCCCTCCCATGTTTGTGCACTTTCTCTTTCTCTCTCAAAAATGAATAAACATTTTAAGAAATTAAAAAATAAATAAAATTTTAAATCAATAATCTTCCGGTTTAGAAACTAGGAAAAAAAGCAAACTAAACAGAAGCAAGCAGAAGGATGGAAATAATAAACAGCAGAAATGGAATAAAAACAGGAACACTTTAGAGAAAATGTTAAATGTTAAAAGCTGGTTTAAAAGATGAACAGAACTGACCAATCTTTCAGAATGACAAAGAAAACAGAAGACTCAAATTACTGAAATCAGGAATGAAAGGGGATTGTAAGGATATTCACCTTATCAAATTAAAAAGATTATAAAGAGAATACTATGATAACTGTATGCAAACAAATTAAAAAATGCAGGTGAAACGGGCAAATTCTTTGGGGGGGGGGGGGAAGACTCCTAAAAACATAAAATTTTCAAGAACGGACACACAGAAAATAGAAATAGTCATTTCTCCAAAGAAGATCTAGAAATGGCCAATAAGAGCATGAAAAGATGTTAATATCATTAGTCATTAGGAAAAAGCAATTCAAAACCACAATGAGACACCACACCAGCTTGGATAGCTATGATTTAAAAAAAAAAGAAAGAAAATAACAAATCTTGGTGAGGACTGAAGAAGTTGGAACCCTCACAGATTGCTAATAGGAATGTAAAATACTACAAATGCTATGGGAAACAGTATTGCAGTTTCTAAAACATTAAATACAGAGTTACCATATGACCTAGCAAGTATACTCCCAAGAATATACCCAAGACAAATAAAAACACATATCCACACCAAAACTTGTACATGAATGTTCACAGCAGCATCTTTCATACTATCCAAGAAGTACAAACAACAATGTCCACCAACCAATGAACAGATAAAATATGGAATATTCACACAATGTGTTATTCAGTCATAAATGAAGAATGAAGTACGGATGCATGCTACAACACAGATAAACCGTATGCTTAAATGGCCCCCTGCTGTACAATTCCCTCTATATGAAATGTCCAGAACAGGCAAATCCATAGAGACAGAAAGTAGAGTAGTGATTCCCCGGTGATTTTGCAGGGAAGAGGGGCTTGGGGGTATATATGATTTATTTTTGGTTTGATGAAAATGTTCTGGAATTAGTGGTGACAGTTAATACAACATTGTGAATATACTAAAAATGTCCGAATTGTATACTTTTAAACAGCTTAAAATGGTAACTTTTATGTTATGTGAAATTTATCTCATTAAAAATTTAGGGGGGAAATGAGATAATGAGATAATGAAGAAGTAGAAGAACCACCATTTACTCTGACACAGAAAAGAATGAAACAGGGTAAGGGAATGTGCTTTTTATACATGCACACTTTCAGAATAGAGCAGAGGAATGATAAATGTAAAAATCAGGACAGTAGTTAAACTTTGGGGAATACAGTGGTAAAGAGCATGCACTAGGTTCAACAACATTAGTAACATTCTATTTCTTAAATTGGTGAAAGGTTCCTGAGTATTTATTATTGCATGCTACAGAGCTTACACATATTGCTTAAAATGTATCAAATATTTCATAAATTGGAAAAGGATCTATGAAAATATGGCAAAATATTAACAGATGTTAAATTAGTAATAAATTCATGATGTGTATCAGTCTCTGTACTTTACGTAATTCTGAAATATTTTATTTAAAAGAAAGAGGAGAATGTTGTAGTGTATACAAAAAGGTTCAAAACAGAGTGGCCAACAATTATTCTGCAAGGAATTGGCAACCGAACTAGTCACTAGCAGTTTAAGAGAGAAAAGTTAACAAAAAGGGTACTAAAGCCAAAAATGCTTCATAAATGCACGTGCTAATGAAACCTAATTTTGGAAACAATTTATGTAATACCTTCTGGCATACTGATTTTGCATCCTGCAACTATACTGAATTTGCTTATTAGTTCTAACAGTTTTCTGATGAAGTCTTCAGGGTTTTCTATATATAATATGTCATCTGAAAATAGTTTAACTTCTTTTTCCATCTGGATGCCTTTTATTTCTTTTACTTGCTTAACTGCTTTGGTTAGGACTCCCAGTACTATGTTGAATAAAAGTGGTGAGTGGACGTTCTTGTCTTGTTCCTGATCTTAGAGGAAAATCTTTCGGTTTTTCACTGTCAAGTATGATGCCAGCTGTGAGCTTGTCACATACGGCTTTTATTATGTTGAGGTATATTCCCCTTTTATACCCATTTCGTTGATAGTTTTTATCATAACTAGATGTTAACTTTTGTAAAGTACTTTTTATCTACTTAGATGACCGTATAATTCTGTCCTTCATGTTGTTATGTGGTGTGTCTCACATGAACTGATTTGTAGGTGTTGAACCATCCTTGCATCCCTGGAATAAATCCCATTTGATCATGGTGTATGGTACACTTTAAAAAATGTTTATTTACTTTGAAAGAGTATACATGTGTGTAAGTGGGAAAGGGGCAGGGAGAGGAGAGGGAGAATCCCAAGCAGGCTTTGGAGCCTGGTGTGGGGCTTGATCTCAGAAACCGTGAGATCATGACCCAAGCCTAAATCAAGAGTTGGATGCTTAACTGACTGAGCCACCCAGGCGCCCCACTGCACAATAGTTATAATGCGTTATTGAATTTGTTTTGCTGATATTTTGTTGAGGATTCTTGCATCTATGTTCATCAGGGATACAGGCCTGTAATTCCCTTTTTTTGTGGTGCCCTTGTCTGGTTTTGGTATCAGGGTAATGCTGGCCTAGTAAAATGAGTTTGGAAGAGTTTTGCCACTTCCATCTTTTGGAAAAGTGTGAGAAAGACCGATCTTACTTCTTCTTTGAATGTCTGGTAGAATTCACCAGTGTAGCCATCTGATCATGGAATTTTGTTTGTTGGGAGGTTTTTGATTACTGATTCAACTTCATTACTAGTAATCAGTCTATTCAGATTTTTCATTTCATCATGATTCAGTCTTAGAAGGTAATATGCTTCTAGGAATCCACCCATTTCTTCTAGGTTATCCATTTTGTTGGTATGTATAATTGTTCACAGTGCTCTCTTATGACCCTTTGTATTTCTGTGGTATCAGCTGTAATCTCCTCTTCCATTTCTGATTTTATTTAAGTCCTCTTTTGTCTTGATTGAGTCAAAAGGTTTGTCAATCTTCTTTATCTTTTCAAAGAACCAGATCTTAGTTTCACTGATCTTTTCTATTGTCTTTTTAAGTCTCTATTTCTGCTCTAATTTTTGTTATTTCCCTCCTACGAACTCAAGACGTCATTTGTTCTTTTTCTAGTGTCTTGAGGTATAAAGCTACATTGCAGTTTTTATTTCTTGAGGTAGACATTAATTGCTATGAACTTTCCTCTTAGTACTGTTTTTGCTGCAACCAATAATTTTGGTATGTTACATTTCCATTTTTATCTCAAGGCGTCTTTTTATTTCTCTTTTGATTTTTTTCTCTAACCCATTAATTAATTATTCAGTATCAATGTTGTTCAATCTTGACATATTTGTGAATGTTCCAGTTTTCTGCTTGCGATTAATTTCTAGTTCCATATCATTGTGTTCAGAATAGATGGGTGACAGAATTTCAATCTTCTTAAATTTATTAAGACTTGTTTAATGGTTTAACATATGATATGTCCTGGAATACATTCCATGTGCACTTGAGAAGAATGTACATTCTTGTGTTTTTAAATGGATGTTCTATAAATTATCTGTGCAAGTCCTTCCTGTCTACTGTGCTGCTTACGGTTGGTATTTCTTTATTGACTTTCTGTTTCAGTGATCTATCCAATGATGTAATGAGGTGTTAAAGTCCCCTATTATTATTGTATTGCTGTTTCTCCCGTTAGGCATTAATATTTCTTTTACATACTTGCTTGCTCCTATATTGGGTACATAAAAATTTATACATGTTATATCTTCTTGTTAGATTAAGCAGTAATACTTACTTGTAATAAGGCAGTTAAATAACCATGAAGCAGATATGGTAGGCAGATAATACCTCCCCCCACCCCAAAGATAAACCTGTGAGTATGTTACCTTAAATAGCAAAAGGGACTAAACAAATGTATTTAAATTAAGAACGCTGAGAAAGACAGATTATCCTAGACTGTCTGAGAGAGCCCAATCAAATCATCCAAGCTGTCATAAAATTTGAATCTGAGAATCAGACAGGCATGAGCATAAGACAGACTCTACCCAACACTGATGGCTTTCAAGACAGAGGATGAGGCCGTTATGCAAAATAAGCAGGCAGCTTCTAGAAGTTGGAAATGGTAAGGAAACAGATTCTCTCCTATCACCTTAAAAAAAAAGAACAAAACCTGCCAATACCCTGATTTTAACCCAGCAAGTCCATGTCAGACTTCTAACCTACAGACTGTAAGATAATAAATGTATACTGTTTGACCATAGAAAATGACTGAATAAAACATAAATTCTTTTTTTACTCCTCTCTGACTGACAAGTTTCAAGCTTTTTATTGCTTGATACTCAATATAATAAAGAAATAAAATATGTAAAGTCTAACATTTAACACCTCACACCCAGTAGTGTGGTTACTATAAAAAACAAACAAATGAGCAAAATAATAGGATGTGGAAAAATTGGAATCCTTGTGCACTGGTGGCAGGAATGTAAAATGGTGCACCCACTGTGGAAACCAGTATGACACTCTGTCTTAAAACAGAACTACCATATGATCTAGCAATTGCATCTCTGGGTAAAATGGAGATTCAAAGAGATTACTTGCACATCTACATTCAAACCAGCTTAGTCATAATAATCAAAAGGTAGAAGCAATCTAATGTCTCTCAACAGATAAATGAATAAAGAAAATGACAGTATATACACACAATGGAATATTGTTTAGCCTTAAAAAAAGGAAATTCGGATACATGCTATTACATGGATAAACCTGAAAGGCATTACTGCTAAGGGAAATGAGCCATTCACAAAAAGACAAATACCGTATGATTCTATTCTTATGAAGTATCTAGAACAGTCAAATAGATACAAACAGAAAGAACTGTAGTTGCTCTTGGCAGGGTGGAGAGAGAAAAGGAAAGCTGTTGTTTAATAACTACAGAGTGCCAGTTTTACAAGATTAAAAACTCCTGGAGACTGGTTGTACAACAATGTGAATATAACACTCAAAAATGGTTAAAACGGCAAATTTTATGTGTATTTTACAATTTAAAAAAATAAGCTAACGCTTAAAAAAAAAAAGTGAGAGAGAGAGAGAACACAAACATGGATTTTCCCAACTAAGTCCAAGTATTTCTCCCTCAAATCCTCATTAGGTTAAAATACCACTTCACCAAGCATCACTACTATTCTTCTCTTTGCAATAAAAAAATATTAAGTCCAGAGCAACTATCAAGAAAAATGAATTAAAAGCATCCAAATTGAAATGGAAGAAGTAAAACTGTCACTATTTCCAGATGACATATTATTTATAGAAAACCCTAAAGATTCCACCAGTTAAGAACTAATAAACAAATTCAGTAAAGTTGCAGGATAAAAAACCAACATACAAAAATCTGTTGTGTTTTTATACACTAAAAACAATCTACCAGAAAGAGAAATTAAGAAAACAATCCCATTTACAATTACATCAAAAAATAAAATATCTAGGAATAAATTTAATTACGGGGGTGAAAGATCTGTATACTGAGAACTAGAAGACATCAACGAAACAAACTGAAGACACAAATAAATGGAAAGATATTCCACGTTTATGGATCAGAATAGTATCACTTAAATGTCCATACTACTCAAAGCACTCTACAGCTTCAGTGCAATCCCTTATCAAAATTCTAATAGTATTTCACAAAAGTAGAATAAACCCCAAATTTGTATGAAACCACAAAAGACCTTGAATAGCCAAAACAATTTTGAGAACAAAGAACAAAGCTGGATCCTTCATGTTCCCTGATTTCAAACTACATTACAAAGCCATAACAATCAAAACAATATGATATCAGCATAAGAACAGACACACAGATCAATGAACACAATGGAAAGCTCAGGAAAAAAACACATGCATGTAGAGTCAAGTTATTTACAAGGAGCCAAGAATATACAATGGGGAAAGGACAGTCTCTGATAAATGATGCTGGGAAAACTGAACTACATGCCAAAGAATGAAATTGGTCCACTACCTTACACTGTACACAAAAATTAACTCAAAATGGATTGAAGACTTGAATATAAGACCCTGAGCCATAAAACTTCTAGAAGAAAACATAGGCAGTAAGCTCCTTAACATGAATTATGATATTCTGGATTTGACCAAAGCCAAAAAAAACCCCTCAAGTACATCAAACTAAAATGGCACTGCACAGCAAAGGAAACCATCAACAAAATAAAAAGGCAGTGCACTGAATGGGAGAAAATATTTGCAAATCATATGTCTGATAATATCCATGTATTGTTGGTTTGTTTTTTTTAAGAGAGAGAGAGAGACATACACAGTGGGAGTGAGGGAGGGGGCAGAGGAAGAGTGAGAGGGAGGGAGGGAGAAACTAAAAGAAGGTGAAAGAGGGAGGGAGGAAGAGAAAGCGAAAGAGGGAGGAAGAAAGGGAGGGAGGGAGGGAGGGAGAGAGAGAGAGAGTGAATGAATGAATCTTAAGCAGGTTCCACAATCAGCATGGAACCCAGCATGGGGCTCAATCTTACCACCTTACAGTCGTGACTTGAGCCAAAATCAAGAGTGGGCCGTTCAACCGACTGAGCCACCAGGCACCCCCAAAACATACTTTAAAAACCTCATATAATTCAATAACAAAAAAATCCTCAAACCATCTGGTTTTGATGGATATTTTTCCAAAGACAATGTACAGGTGGCCAAAAGACACATGAAAAGATGCTTAACATCACTAATCATCAGGGAAATGCAAATCAAAATCACACTGAGTTATCACCTCATATCTGTTAGAACTGCTATTATCAAAAAGTTAAGAAATCATAGGATGCGGAGAAAAGGGAACCCTTGTGTACTATTGGTGGGAATGTAAAATGGTGGAGCCACTATGGAAAAGTTTGAAGTTCTTCAAAAAATTAAAAGTTGAACATATATCCAGTAATTCCACTTCTGGATATTTATCCAAAGAAAATGAAAACACTAATTTGAGAAAATACGTGCACCCCATGTTCACTGCAACATTATTTACAAATAGCCAAGACATGGAAACAACCTAAATGTCCATCAATGGGTGAACAGTAATGAAAATGTGCTATATATACATACAACAGAATATTATTTAGCTATAAAAATGAACAAAATTTTGCCATTTGTGACAAAGTGATGGACCTTGATGGCATTATGCCAAGTGAAGTTAAGTCAGATAGAAAAGAAAAAGATAAACACTATATGATCTCAAATATGGAATCTAAAACAAAACAAAATCCAAAATACTCCAGGGTCATGAATATAGAAAACAGACTGGTGGTTGCTTAGGTAAACAGAAGCAAGAGAGGAGGCAAAAGGGGTGAAGGAGGTCAAGAGGTACAAACTTCTAGATATAAAATAAAATAAAGAGATAAAAAAAAAACATTATTTCATGTTTCAAAATTATGTGACTAAGAACACACAAATATCTGACTATACTACCACAGTGTTCTGTCTCAAACACAATCTTTTAAAGAAACACAAAATTTTAAAGAAAACCTGTGTTCATTCTATTAATCCCAGGACATTAATTTCATTCACCTATAGAGAAAAACATGACAACTGTCCCATTAAATTGACATATTCCAGTACTTTGTTGGCCAACAATGGCAAAGGATTTATGTGACAATTCATTCTCAATCGCTCCCCACAAAATCTACTTTATTATTCCAAGTATACGCTTTTCAAACTTTCTTTATGTCTCTAAAACTCTAATATTCCAAAATTAGACAGCCAAATTTATGCAAACTGAAAAAGATGTTAAACCTCTTCTGTTTTTATGCTTCCCTACCAAAGAAGAGTAACATATTTAGTTTATTTTCACGAATGCTTCCAATCCCTTTTTCCTCTAGATACCTAAAGTTCAAGAGTTCCATGTTATCTGGAGAATTCACTGAGAGTCTGCAATTCCGGTTACACAGGGAAGCAAAGATTATAAATAAAGATACTCATTAATAAAATGATCATTTGTAAAATGGGTTTCCCATCCTGACCACCCCAACCCTCAGAATCAACACAAGTGTCTACGCCTTTTCATCATGCCATTGGTTTCTTGCTATAGATTTGTAAACATCTGACAATATACTCCAAATACAACACAAAGCGACTTGCAAATTAAACTACATTATCAAAATATGCAAGATTTCATAAAGTTAATAAAAATGTGCTCAAAAACCTCTTAGAATTACATAAACTGTCTTGAGCAGGTAAGTTATGTCAGTTAATAACTGAAAACAAGCAACAAAGAGGACACTAGATTCAAAAGAGTTTTTTTGAATACTAAATTTTCTTCAAAACTGAAGAATCACTCAAACATTACTTGCAAACGTGACTCTCATTATAATTACACTGCAATATTGAAAAAAGCTAGCATTTGCCTCATGTCCTGATTTTAGAACCCAACTCTGCAGAAGATGCAACTCCCCTGTAAAAACCTGGTTCCAAATTAAGCATCATTTAAAAGGCTATCTTCCATTTATTCAGCATATAAAATATAGGGCAATGCAGTAAAAGTATTCTACACAGTAACTTTTTTAAATCCCAACAACAAAATTCACATTTCAAGTTGTGGAAGAAGCAGCTAATTCTTGACCTAAGTACCAATTACTAACTGCACTGCCACAAGAGAGCTCAAAAGAACTAGAAAAACTATTTACAAAAATAGAAAAAAAGAGTTTCATAAAGTTAGAACAACACTATTATCATTTTGCCTTCCAGAGAGACAATAAAAGTGAAACTGATGAACTATATTGACCTAGCATCCTCCTGTAGGCAATCTACAGAAAGTTCTCACTGAGGGGCTGAACAATTGCCTCACTGCAGAGCTGGGTTTCATTGTATCAATAGAACATGCAAGCTTTCAACCCGGGTTCTCTATAAAAGGCAACCTTTGTGATAAATGAACCACTAGAGAAGATTCTAATAAAACTTACCATTGTGTATTGCATTCAGCAACTCTGAGAAAGCTTTTAAGTAAGGAAAAAAGGACTTCAGGTTAAGATCATTCTCAAACACACAAAAGAAATACATAGGCATAGACTGAAACAGTATAATAAAATCTCAGTAAGTATCATGTATCATTGTTTGAATCATTAAAACTGTAAGCTTGGCTCAGTTTTTATATGGTATAAATTTCTAAATATTGTATTTCATTTGTCAATCTATCACCTAATAAATTTAATATGTTAGATATATTGTCATAATAGCGACAAATTTTCTTAATAATACATATATAAAATTACTTTTAAAAAGATGTTTCATAGTCTATGTAATGTCTTTCTTGCTAAAGTATCTGTAGGATTCAATTCTGTAAAGGTAAATCGATCACAACAAATTCTACACTCAGCAGTATTTATTATAAAGAAAAACTTCATTTTATCATCTAACCCAATCAAAAATTTTCATTTCCTAGACTTCAGTATAATAGTCTCGACATATATAGAAGTCAAGGCAAGAATTCTATCTAATATCAACATACAAATATTAAAAAATTACATTAACATTAAGATTAGTGGGAACCAAATTCTAAAAATATTACTTCAACAGGGAACAGAAGTCACAAGAAACACCATTTATTAAAAAGCCAACAATACTTAAAATTTGGTCGCAATTGGACTAATATGGATCCTGACCACAAGACAAGCAGCAAGTTAAGATATCTCTGTAGGAGGAAAAAAACCCAATTAAGAACCAACTGCATTATGGAAAATTAAAACTTAAAGAGGTTCAGGGGTGGCATTATATAATAGGAAAAAAAAACACTAAAGTAGAAGTCAAAAAGCCTGGGTTACCAACCCAGTTCGACAACTTACTAGCTGTTGGACAAGCTCCATCATGCCGATACTGCATGGAAATTTCTGTTGGGAGGGAGGAGAAAGGAATCAGGAGAAGTTGCCAGTGATTCGAGGGTAGAAAAAGAAAATAGGCCAGAAAAACAAGGAAACATTCACCTCAAAGTCTAGCTGAGAAGGGCAAACAGAAATGTGGGAATAGAAATTATAAACCAGTATCTGGCATGTGATAATGTGATGGGAAGAAGGACCAAACATGATGGAATTCTCACAACTCTTTGATGGGATAGTGCGGGAATGTGTACATGTGCATGTGTATACAAAGAATGAGGAAAAGGGGCGCCTGGGTGGCTCAGTTGGCCAATTTAGGGTAAGGTCATGATCTCACGGTTTGCGGGTTTGAGTCCCATGTCGGGCTCTGTGCTGATAGGTCAGAGCCTGGAGCCTGTATCTGATTCTGTGTCTCTGTCTCTCTCTGCCCCTCCCCCACTCACACTCCGTCTCTGTCTCTCTAAGATAAATAAACATTAAAAACAATTTTTTTTTAATTTTTAAATGTTTATTTATTATTGAGATACAGAGAGAGACAGAGCATGAGCATGGGATGAGCAGAGAGAAAGAGGGAGACACAGAATCCAAAGCAGGCCCCAGGCTCTGAGCTGTTAGCACAAAGCCTGACACGGGGCTTGAATTCACAAACCTTGTGATCATGACCTGAGCCAAAGTCGGACGCTTAACCAAATGAGCCACCTAGGCATCCCAACATTAAAAAACCTTTTAAAAAAAAAAGAGGAAAAGACATAAGGGCTTACAAATTAATCTGTGAAACAAGCGTGTAAGAAAAAATGGATTCATAATAAGAGGGAGTATAATCAGCAATGTGATAAACTAATGTGTTTTATATAATTCATTAGACGAGAACAATTTGTCAAAAATATCTGAATTCTGTGGTCAATCAGACATTACAATTCAAGTACAAAAAATTAGTTTATGTATGAGCAGAAATCTATGATTTTAATATAAAACTTGTCAAAACTACACCCAGCTTACTTTCTTGTACTTTTCTTTCATTTTTGATGGCGATAATGAATGAATAAGCCATCACTCTTATTCTTCTGCTCCACCCAAATGAAGAGAACAAGCAGAGGATGACATAAGGCAATGAAACACTGCTAAAAGCAAAAGCTCCTGAGAAAATGAAAAATAAATTTCTGTATGGCATTCCAAAGGAAAAGCTAACTGACACAGGACTAAGTCTGTGACTCAAAGGACCTGGCCTGCTAACCAGGGAAACAACAGGTATTCCTCTGTGGCTAACACAGTTGGGCTTTTTTAAAAAGAAGAATATCTGGAAATTCTCTGGAATTACTTAACCAAAAATATGACTTCTAGGAATCATGTGTACAACGGAGTCTTCTAGGCAACCATCACTCACACATCTACACATATGCATATCTCAGAAGTCAAGTCCAATCATGGGCACCCTCCAAATAACTTGAAATAAGAAAGACAAAGCAAGGCAGAGGCAAGCGAGCACTCACTTTTAATCGTTCTAATGTTTTTTTAAAAAAGGAAAAAAACCTTCACATTAGCTACTGTTGAAAAACCAAACTTCTGATGAGTTTAATGAAGTCCTTTCCAGATGATACTCAAACACTGAGACATGGTGGAAGAATTTGCCATCTTTAATGCTCGTTAACAAATTCAAGTGAGATTTAAAAAAAAAGAGAGTGAGGGCTACTGAAAAGATTGAAATGGTACATTATAGAGAAATGGTAGTTGTCTGGAATGGTGCAGAAAAAGAACCAAAGGACACTCATAATACCAAAAGGATTTTTTCTGGGGGGGAAATAAACAGAATATGGCTATTCTGGCCTTTGATCTGGTACTTTTGCAAAAAGACCTACATGGTACAGGGCCAGCAAATTTTCAAATCATCAAAGACAAAAACAAAAATCAGAGGATTTTCTGAGGAAGCAAATTTCAAGGTACATTCTGGTCTTAGCAGCATCCAATATCCTATGATTTTCGTTTATGACCCAACATAATCAATATATATAAAACCATGAACTTGAGTCATTAAGATGGGTTTGAAGTATGTTCAATAACTGTTAAGTCTACTCTTGTGAATTTATTAGATTATTTGTATCTTTATGATTCCCTTATTTGTTTACAGAATCAGACTATTCCTAATTAAAATATTTTACCAGGAAAAGACTTCTCAATTTCATTTTAGTAACCTAAGTAGGATATAACATAAATAAGCATATATTTAACACAAACCCATTCATAGTTACATGGGCTCAAGTTAAACTTTCATAACCTTCACTTTTCAGTAGAAGTCAGAACAAACTTTTCTTTTAAAATTTTTTAATGTTTTATTTATTGATTAATTTTTGAGAGACAGACAGAGCGTGAGTGGGGGAGGGGCAGAGAGAGAAGGAGACACAGAATCCGAAGCAGGCTCCAGGCTCTGAGCTGTCAGCGCAAAGCCGGACATGGGGCTCAAACTCGTGAACCGCAAGATCTTGACCTGAGCCAAAGTCGTCCGCTTACCTGACTGAGCCACACAGGCGCCACAAGAACAAACTTCTCTTAAAGTGATCTATTCATATTAATAACTCATCTCCATGAAACCTCAAGACTTCATGACTAAGTACTCAAGGTCAGAATCAAACAACTGCCTTCCTAGAATCTCCTTTTACAGCATTTATCACCACTAAAGAATTCCATCACTAAAATAGATTTCAAGTACCTTAACTTGCAAAGCCATGGCAGCGTCATATTAAAGAACTAGAGACTAAGATTTTTAAAAACGGGGGGAGGGGGCACCCGGGTGGCTAGGTCAGTTAAGTGACCAACTCTTGGTTTCAGCTCAGGTCATGATCTCACAGTTCATGAGTTCGAGCCCTGCATCAGGCTTTCCATGGACAGCGTGGTGCCTGCTTGGGATTCTCTCTCTCTCTGCCCCTCCTCTGCTCCTGCTCCCTCTCTCAAAATAAATAAATAAACTTTAAAAATAAATACAATTCAAGGGGCGCCTGGGTGGCGCAGTCGGTTAAGCGTCCGACTTCAGCCAGGTCACGATCTCGAGGTCTGTGAGTTCGAGCCCCACGTCAGGCTCTGGGCTGATGGCTCGGAGCCTGGAGCCTGTTTCTGATTCTGTGTCTCCCTCTCTCTCTCTGACCCTCCCCCGTTCATGCTCTGTCTCTCTCTGTCCCAAAAATAAATAAACGTTGGAAAAAAAAATTTTTTTTTAAATAAATACAATTCAAAAATAAAATAAACAGAGAAACTTTGAAAGGATGCTCAAAGAAAATAAGTTAACGCTAAACCATCAACTACTTATCATTTAATGAAAACCAGAATTTTCTCAAGTAAGATGTTAACTTTTATGAAGAAAAAAATGTTAACTTTCACTTTAGTAAATCGCAAACTCTTGCAATGTGGTTAAGATAAATAGGAAAAAAGGACAAATACAACAGGTCAACTTTTCCAAATGCTGTATTAATTTTCAATGTTTCAAAAGCTCTACCTGTCTAGAATACATATAGAAAAAAAAAAAGGTTAACACAGGGGCACCTGGGTGGCTTGGTCGGTTGGGTGTCCGACTTCAGCTCAGGTCATGACCTCACTGTCCGTGAGTTCTAGCCCTGCATCGGGGTCTCTGCTGACAGCTCAGAGCCTGAAGCCTGCTTCAGATTGTGTGTCTCCTCCTCTCTGCCCCTCCCCCCACTCACAGTGTCTGTCTCTCTCAAAAATAAAATAAAAACATTAAAAAAAAAAAAAAAAAGCTTAACATAATCTATACACCCAAACTTACAACCTTTAGTAGCCACTTAAAACAACACACTGATTTCCCATTTTGTACAAGTCACTATAACAGTAAATCACTTATCAAGATGTACTTCAACTTACAATAAAAATCTTACAATCCAAACCCTTGATCAGACAAGGAGCTTACAGATATTTTCTGGATTTCTACTCTGATAGGATCTGAAGTTCCTAGAAGAAATATTTTGCTACATACATGCTACTATAATTTGAACATGTCATGATAAAACTTTGATTACTATTAAGTCAATGCTTCTAACAATTTTAAGACAATCACATTACAAGGATCTGATTCTACTTCTACTATATATCCTAGTTGTGGTAAAATCAGAGGAAATACAACAACGATAATAGCAGCTGCCCTATTTCACAAGGTTGTTCTTAGGAACAAGTAAGATACTAATTAAGAGTTCTTTGGAAACTGTTAGGTGCTTTCAAATATAGGACATTAACGATTACTGCAAGCTGATAGAAGCAATGTATTTTTTTTTCTGTCAATGAAGTTCTTTTAATAGGAAGTTGCCAGAATTAAGTCCAGGATGTCTATTCTAAGACCAGCCTGGAAGTTGGATTTCTTCGGCCTGACCTTCAACTTCCCACAAACTCATCCTGTCCTACTTAGTCCACATTACCTCCACCTATCCCACAAACACAAGTTTCTTGTTTCAATTAGGTTTATCCTTCAAATACAACTTTACTTTCTTTTCTGATACTGCTGTGGGCGTTTCTCTGCCTACTCCGAAGTGTAATTCAAATCCCAACTTCTCTATGGTCTTTTCCAACTTAATTAACACATCCTAAACTGGTCTGTAATACTATATGATAAATAAACAAATAAATAATTTCACTTGCAACCTGGCTATAAACACTTAGAAGTTAAAAATCACACAGGTACTACTAACCACATGACGTGTTCTCGGTAATTACTAATAGTATTCATTCATTTAAAAAAATATGTTTACAATCTATTATATACAAAGCACTGTGCTGGCAGTGAGGAGACAGCGATGAACATGACAAACAGACCCTCTTGCCTCATGAAGCTAGGATTATATAGAGCATGTTATAGTCTAACATCATAGCCAACAAGTGCTTACAAAGGTCACCTTCATCATTACTAAATTATCAACTTGTCGTGAAAGCAAACAAATCTTTTGAAAAGGTCATCATGCAAAAACAATTCTGGATAACACAGTATACAGTATACATTTCTCCCTCCTACTTATATGGGAAAAAAGTTTCCCGGTTTTAAAACTACAAAACTACTAACTTCTCAATCTAAAATTAGTTCAAAGAAAATTTAGCATTTTCATACTAGTAAGACATTCAACTTTGCAAGTGAAATTATTGGCTCAAATTTTCTCACTGATTCCGCTGCTTAAAGTATGACTGACACTATATAATAGTGTGGTTTTAGACCTTCATCAGTAAACACCTCTTGAATATTATAATCGAGGGTCTCTCGAATCAAGGAAAATGCATGCATGGTTCCACCATACAGAGCTGTGAAAATTGCTTCCACTTCTTTACAATGAGTAATAACACTCAATTTCTATCAAGTGCTTAGACAACGTGTAGTGGGGCACCTGGGTGGCTCAGTCGGTTAGGCAGCCTGACTTCGGCTCAGGTCATGATCGCAGTTCACGAGTTTGAGTTCCACCTTGGGCTCTGTGCTGGCAGCTTAGAGCCTGGAGCCTGGTTTGGATTCTGTCTCCCTTTCTCTCTGCCCCTCCCTCCCCTCTCGCTCTGTTTCTCTCTTTCTCAAAAAAATAAACATTGAAAAACAAAAAGAAAACAAAAAGACACTGTGTAGTACATACTATGTGTCAACAGCGGTTAACAATTCTTAACTTACGATTTAGAGGGCATAATTCCTAAATATCCATGGTAATTCCTAAATATCCAGGTTCTTCTAAGTAAGGAATAGACTTTTTAGTAGTGAGCTTATCAATAAGGGTATGCTCTGATCTAGTCATAAAACTTTTATTAAAATGTATACTAAGGATATATTATCTCAAATCATTTTAAGTAATCTTAGTCCATGATTATAGCTTTAACAAAACATAAATCTTCAGTTATTTTTAAACACAATTTTAAGAAAAAAAAAATCTTGGCAAGTCTAAATTTACATCATTTACTTTAATGAAATAATATTTATGGGAGTTTCTCCCTAAATTTCTTTACCTAACGGTGAGGTTAAAAAGACACAAATTCATGCTTTTCTCCTATAGATATACCACAAACATTGCCCTCAGAAAGTAATTATTGTGAAAAGAACACAATCTCCCATGGCTAAAATCTCCCTAAATTTGTAACAGGTAGGAAAATCTTTTCAGAGATGTAAATCAAGATTTAACTCCATTAACTTGAGGATGTGTATTTCAAACAGCATCTATTCGAATCAATGCAATTTCTGAAATGCAGTAATATTCAGACTATGCTTCTATGTATATAGGAAATCAGTGGGGATCTTTTCACAAAAGTAAATTCAGGCTTAATTTTCTCAGTAAGTTATTCACCTGATTACTTATGTCTCTTGCTAAAAAATGAGTATGAACTCAATTTTTTAAGTAAATTGTCTAAATTTATTTTGTTGTGACTAGGGGTTAATCCTAGTTGCTAAGCCCTTTGGTCTAAAAGAACACATATAAATAAAATGTATATGCAGATGTGCAATATAAATTTTTTCAATGGATTTATTTCTCATTACAATTTGAATTATTCCCCTCTAAAATAGTGGGTTTAGATTTTGCACCCTTCCCCCAACATTTTTTGATTGTCACTACTGAGGGGTGAAGGGGAACTTTGGATGCTACTGGCATCTAGTGGGTAGAGGCTGGGGATCCTGATAAATGCCCTACCAATGCACAGGACAGGACTGCACAGTAAGGAATTGTCCCGGCCAAAATGTCAACAGTGCCAAGATTGAGAAATCATGCTCTAAATCCATCCTTAATTCTTCTAATGAAACAATCCTGTCACAGTTTCTACTCATTCCTCAAAAACAAGCAGATCCACTGTGGCAATGAAGCTGGCTAAGAAAAACGGAAAGAAAGAAATTGTCCGTTGTGATCTTGGGCAATTTATTTTACCTATCTAAGCCTTGGGATTATCAGCTGTAAAAGGGGGAAATAAATAGCCCATATTTTGTAAAACTTGTGTAGGGATTAAACAAGATAATAAACATAAAGCATTAACAGACCCTAGCACAAATGATACTTATAGTTAATAATTTTCACTTCTGACCTTTACATATGCTCTTTACTCCCTTAGAATGGGAGCAAATTCCCATTTACCTCAAACTGAAGAACAATTTAAAAGACAGATGTTGGCATTTAGGTAATATCTAAACTGTTAAGTTTTTGTCTAAAAACATGAACCTTAAAATCTGTAAGAACTGAAAATATTCATAATGCAAAGTATAGGTTAAAGAGGCATCCCAATGATGTAACAACATATATAAAATTCATTCATACTATAGTAAAGTCAATGGTAAAAAAAAAAAAAAAAAGTGCTAAACATACTTGAAAACAAAATGAACATAAATCATTTCAGATATCTCCTGAAATAAAATATGACTGTTAAAGTCCGTTTTTCAAATCATTTATTACTGATTAAAAAATATTCCAGATGGAGTACTTCAAGTAGAATTCGTGTGAGGAACTGAGAAAACTAAAACAATGTAAACTTTAGAGAACGGAAGCCCCAAAACAAGCACCAATCAAAAACAGTGCAAAACTATGCAAAACTCTCACACCTCAATTGTGAATTCTGAGTTGGTTTTAAAATACTTGCAGGTAAAGCAAAAACAAAAATGGGAAATTAATTCCAGGTATTTCATAAGAACTGAATGACCAATAAATAAACTATTCAGCCTATTTTTAGTTAAGCAAACTATCAGATAGATTAGTGCCAAACATCTTGTCCAAATACCGAACTAAGATCTTACATAACACAATTTTCTTTTCATTCAGGTAAGTAAATGTCATTCAGCAACTCAAAGTATTAACATAATAATAGCTTAATTTCCCTTTTGGGGTACAAGAAAGGGGACGGGGGCATAAGTAAAAAAAAAAGGGGGGCGGGCAAATCCCTACCTGAACCAACTGGAGACGAGCCAACACTAAGACTTTGTAAACTTCCATTCCTGAGCAAGGTAGGAGATTTCTGAAGACTAGAGCTGGTTACACTTCCTGCAGCTGATGCTACCGATGATGTTGGTGAAGCAGAAGAAACTGAGAGATGAGAAACATTCTCTTGATTTTTGTTTCCTTTAGGTCTACCAGGCCCATGCTTACTTTGTTTACTTCCTTTTCTTTTCTTTTCCTTTACAGTTTCTTCTTCTATGCCAGAAGTTTGAGCCCGTTTATATCCTGCTGTAGGAAGGCTGGAATTACCCAAATCTCCAGGTGAATTTTCAAAGCTTTTAGGCTGTGAAATAACAGCTGAGGTCGAAGGGAGACCCATTATGGAACTAAAACTATTTACCCCCCCTTCCTGGCTTCCAGACTCTCCTTTATGTACATCTTTGGTTGATGATGACTGTTGGGAGTGAGTATAACTGTCATTACGCAGATCTGAGTCTGTAAAGCTCAAGAAATCCTGGGGAGACTGTACTGAACTTCCCGAAGATGATTTTACACTGCCTGGAGTTCCTGAAAAACTGCCTGTAGTAAAATAAAAAAGGGGGGGGGGGGGATAGGAAAAGAAAAAAATTGGATGCAAAAGTTCCCATGAGCAATAGAAATGATACAATCATCAAAAAGAGATGGAGAAGAAAAAACTAACTATAAAACTTAGGACAACACTATGTAACAAAGTAGAGTTTAAAAAAGGTGATTATTGAAATCAAGTTTATCTATAAAACTTTCTTTAAAAAATATTTGTCATTTCATAGTTATTAAACTGAGTATTAACTCTTAAATTGTAAGCTATTACTTCTACAATGACCAAGATAAAAGATGTGCTTTATTCGACCTACCTTTTGCTATGGCAACATTCCTCAGTGTTTCCCCAAATACCTGTGTATGCTGGAGGAAGGACTGAAGAACAGCAATTCTCAAAGAGAGTTTGACAAGACTACTACTGTTAATCTGAATAACTGGGAGAACTTCCTCTTTTTCAATTACTGAAGATTTAAATGTTCCCAACACACACCCAGAACCAAAAGACGTTGCTTAGATTTTAAGTTCCGAGTTTTAACTTCAAGACAGTGTTAGTGAGTATTGCTATTCAGTTAATCAACCCCACCAAAACATGGATTTGATAAAATAATAATGACCACATGGAACCCTAATCTATGTACCTTACATTCTCCCAGTCCACTTCCTCTGCAGCTGCATAAAGAAATCAGCCACTAACACTGTGCGATTGCTTTTATGAAAGTAAAATCATAAGAGAGGCACCCTAAGGAATCCCTTTCACAACTGCTTTTTCTCTCCTCACTCTTTAAAGAACATTAGTAGCCCACTATGCCATTGTAAAATAAAGGTTCTTAGTTACTTGGCAGAAAAACAATATGGCTGGGATGAAACAATAGTTTGGTCCACCATCCCAATTCACCAAACTGTCTCTAGGCTCACCAGACTCAGTTGTGACCACACATCTAATAACGTTTCATAAAACTTACACTGTATCATATTTTAATTAATGTCTTAAAAACAAAAGCTCAAAATAAAGTGTTGCATCAGAATGGAAGGGAAATTTCAAGCTAAGGGTTAAATTTTATTGCAGAGCACATTAAAATATAATCACACATAAATCCACCTAAATATTTACAACAGTATTTTCCCCCACACACAAGAATTTCTTTTTAACTAAAGTTTCAAGGTTTTGAATTTTAAATCTTAAGCTCTTCTGAAATGGCTTATAAAGGAAGAACATTAATAGGTCTAAAATTTAACTCTTTGAAGAGAATATCCATTTTATTCACTTACAAAATTATTTGTACCTATGTGAGCATTTTCAAGTTATATCTGTATAGAAAAACATACATATTAAGAAGCCATTTACATTACATCAATCATTTAAGGATAACTAATTTGCCACTTAATTAGCAACTATAAAGAAATTCTTTATTATCCATTCTGATCTGTCACCATCTGTCTTTTTTCCACACATTTTTGTTTTTACAGCTGGTGTTAAAAGCTCACTACAGTGTAGCAAATACTTTCAAACATTTAGTATATGCAATACTTTAACATATATTTTCTAAAATTCACATATTGCCCACAATGAAAAAAATAAAACCAAGCATCTTAAATACCCTATCTTTAAATTTCAACTTTTAAAACTTTTATTGAATATTACCTCAGATACGAAAACATAACATCATTCTACCATGTCTCAACAGAGGCAGGAAAAGACTCTTCAACATTATAAACTTCAAGAAAATGAGGTGTTTCTTTTCTAAATGGATTAGTACTTCAAAGATTAAAAACCAAAAAATGCAATTTTTAACAGTGGAAAATAAGGTCTTAATTATAGAAAAGAGATAACTGAATTCGCTAATACCACATTCAAAATGTAAATAGTTACATTAAAAATAATTAAGGTTTTACTACTTATTTCCCACAGTGGAATAAAAATAACAACAAATATAAAGTAAATGTATTAAACTAAAACAGCAGGTTTGGCATTTTATTTCTTTTTCTACTTGTCTGAATTTTTTGTAATATAAGGCAAAAATTAAAAAAAAAAAAATCTAGGACTTGAAAATCCTGAAGCCCAAAATAATTTACTTTAAAATATATAAACTTTTTAATGAAAGATCAGCACTTAGCCGTCTCTCTACATATTCAAATTTTTATTAACAGCAAAAGCTGAAAGTAAAGAAAAAGACAACTTGTCCCCTCTCGTTTATTCCTAGGGGGCAAAAAACTGGGGGAAGGAGGTATATATATTGCACACTTCACTAATACATTTATCTCCAACAGTTTTTAACATTTATATTTCTCAAAATATTTATGTTCAAGTTAAAAATTAACACAAAATAGGGGCGCCTGGGTCACTCAGTCACTTAGGCATCCAACTTCATCTCAGGTCATGATCTCATCGCTCATGGGTTCGAGCCCCGCGCTGGGCTCTGTGCTGACAGCGCAGAGCCTGGAGCCTGCTTCGGATTCTGTGTCTCACTCTCTCTCTGCCCCTCCCCTGCTTGCGCGCGTGCGCGCCTTCTCTCTCTCTCAAAAATAAACAAACATTAAAAAAATTTTCTTAAAGATTAACACAAGATAAAAACCTAGAACATAGGGTTAATGGATTGTAAAGTTTAGCTGCGTTATTCTGTTCTCTATAAAATAGGGTTATCGTATAGAATACAGCATGCCCAGTTAATTTTGAATTTTAGTTAAGGAACAGATTTTTTCAGTATAAATATATTCCATGCATTTCTTTGAGACATACTGAAAAATAATGTTGTTAAACTAAAATTCAAAATTAAATGGGCATCTTGTTAATAGTAGCCTTACTCAAAGAATATGCAAACTTAGCAAAATTCTACTTTAACCTTCAAACTTTGTAATAAATGCATTAATAATCAACAGCTATTATTTTCTGAGAACTATTTAGATTCCCTACAAATTACCCAGTATTTGTTTACCTACTAAAAATATATGCTTTAACTATTCTAGTGTTTAATTAGGAAAGATAAATGGTAACAATTTATTAAAAACAAAGACTGTTCTATAGAGCAGAAAGGAAAACTCCAGCTTTTATTCTTTTTTCTCCCCAAACTTAAACTTTATTCCACATCTATTTAAACATTAAAATTTACAATTCAGCTTTGGAAGCACATGTCATAACATAAAACGTCCCAGAAACATTTTAACAAGGAAGACTAGTCTTAAGTAATCTCACTACAGCAACTATTCGTAAAATAATCTCCAATTATCCATTAGTTATAAAGAAAAAATAATTTTACAAAACTTAACTGCTACTGATCATCGCAAGAACAATTATGTTAACTAAAACATCATAATTAATACCTTGCTGGAAAGGACTAGCTGCTGACACAGTCGTTCCTGGATTTCGGCCACCAGGCTTTCTTCCCCTTTGACCTGAGCTGTGAGCTGAAGATTTCTTCCCTTTTCCCTCTGACCCTCTAGCCTCTGAAACATCTTTTCCACTAGTTGTGTGCGCAGAGACTTCCTGGAAGTTTGCATTTGTAAATCGAGCTGCAGTATCTTCCAAACGCTTCAATGATCCAGATATAGAGTTGCTGCTAGTGCTTGTATAAGTCTAACATTTTGATTGAGAAAGGAAGTTGAAAGAAAAAAAGAACGGATTAGATTTTAGCTATAGGTGGGCGGAGGGGGAGGCATATTAATAATAATAAATTGTTCAGCTTCTAAGATAAACATATTAAAGTTTCAGTTATAAAGTAAGTGAGACCACCTAAGAAAATCACATGAAAACAATTATTTTAGTCTATTGCAAATATTTATAAATTGCAACAAGTTAAAGTACATATTAGTTATAGTTCTTCAGCAACACAGTTTTAGTATTGAAGGTACTTGCTTCTCAAGCAACACAATTCAATAAGAAAAAACTACTTCCTAGTCATGAAATTACCATCAGCTTTAACGTTCAGCACAAAGGCAACAATGAGCAAGAAATAAAGTGCTACAAATTCATTAGAGGAGTAGATCCATGAGATTATAAGGCTTCAGCACAGGTCAGAGCAAGAATCTTTAATTCAGGTGAAGGCTACCTTCCAAAACAGAAAGATTAAAGCCTTTAAAACACAAACCATTTCTTCCAAGTATTAAGATGAAGGAACGGTTATACTTTGCAGTTAAGATTTTTAAAAATTAGAAGTATTGGGGCGCCTGGGTAGCTTAGTCAGTGAAGCGTCCAACTCTTAATTTTAGCTCAGGTCATGATCTCAAGGTCATAGGAATGTGCCTGGCATGGGGTTCTGCACTGAGCATGGAGCCTACTTGGGATTCTTTCTCTCCATCTCTCTGTCCCTCCTCCCCGCCTCCCCGAAAATAAATATTAAAAAAAAAAAATTGGAAGAAAGTATTATATACCCTAAAACGGATCTGTAATCACCCCCATGATCTAGATATGTTTAGGAAAAATACAAAATAAAGACCTGTCTAAACAATTAGTTTCCAATCATTTCCAATTAGTTTAACAATTATTTTTAAGACAAGGTACATGCAAATAATAGTAAATTAAATGACTATGAAAGGTGAGAATGTGTTCTAACAGATGTATATTAATCAACATGCTTCAAACTAAAAGGTTTGGGGTGCCTGGGTGGCTAAGTCTGTTGAGCATCCAACTCTTGATTTCAGGCCAAGTCATGAGCTCACAGTTCATAGGATCAAGCCCCACGTCAGGCTCTACACTGACAGCATAGAGCCTACGTGGGATTCTCTCCCCACACCTGCTCCTCCCCTGCTCATGCTCTAACAAAATAAATAAATAAACATTTAAAAAAGAAAAAAAGAAGTATAAGGTTTGTAAGTCCAATGGGTCAGGATTTTTGTTGTCCCTGTTTACGTTCACTAAATGCCTGAAAGACAAACAGCCCTAAATTTCTGCTGAATAAATAAATGAATAAATATTTTTCTGAATCATCTATCTAAAATTGCTGATGCAGGGGCACCTGGGTCAGTTAAGCATCTGACTTTGGCTCAGGTCATGATCTCACAGTTTGTGTGTTAGAGCCCCTGCATCGGGCTCTGTGCTGACAGCCCAGAGCGTGGAGCCTGCTTCAGATTCTGTGTCTCCCTCTCTCTCTGCCTCTCCTCTGCATGCTTGCTCGCTTGTGCTCTCTCTCTCTCAAAAATAAACAGACATGAAATAAATAAATTAATTAATTAAAAAAAATAAAATCTCTGCGGTAATACAAACCACTCAATACAAACCATCAGATAAATGTGAAAAACAAGAAAGGGATGCTAAAATCAGGTGTCAAAATAGTCGGCATTTGTAGCAAAATCAACGTTCAAAATGCAGAAAGAAAGAAGACTTCAAATGCTCTGCAAATCAAACATTCTTCACTACTACTTGTCTGCTACTTGCCTCTTGATACTGTCCTCATTCCACATCATCACACTGTCAAACAGATTTTCATCAAGTACAAGAGACGTTATCTCATAAAAACAAACCAATCACTATTCTAATAACAGAGACTCCGCAAATGAGAAAGAAAGGTCCCAGAGTAAGTTTTAGGAGAAAGTCAATCATGTTTAGGCTTATTAAACTTCATGGATTGCTTTATGTCCAACTTCGGCTCAGGTCAAGATCTCACGGTCCATGAGTCTGAGCCCCGCGTCAGGCTCTGTGCTGGCAGCGAGGAGCCTGCTTGGGATGCTTTCTCTCTCCACCCTTCTCCTGCTTGCACACTCTCAAAATAAATAAATAAACTTTAAAAGGTGGGGGGGAGGGCTAGGTGGCTCAGTTGGTCAAGCATGTGACTGCAGCTCAGATCACAATCTCCTGGTCAATGAGTTCAAACCCCGCATCTGGCTCCGTGCTGCCAGTGCGGAGCCTGTTTGGGATTCTCTCTCTACCCATCCCCCCGACCCGCCCCTCTCCTGCTTGCATACTCTCTCTCAAAATAAATAAATAAACTTACAAAAACAAACTTCATGGATTACTTTAGAAACATGAATGTTTCCATGCTGGGCAGGGTCACTTTGGGAACCACCTACTTTACTTTTCAAATACTTTTTTCTAATAACGAGTTGAGGTTCTCCATCCCATTCACATACAAGCCTAATGAAGTTTAAAAGTCATCTAAAGAGAACACAGTGATGTTCTTCATTCATGTACTTTGACCACGTACCAAATAAGCAAAGAAGAAAAAACTGGGTGGAGAACCAAACACAAAAATATACTATTTCCACATACCAACCTAAACTAGCGTTGGTCAATTTTCCCACTCATTTAATAGAATATCCTTGCTTACCCTTGAAGTATAAATATGTCCATAAACCCAATGAAAATATGCCACATGGAAGAAAAGGTATTACAAAGAAAGCAATGAATACAAATTAAGCAAATTTCACTGACAAAAGTCATACTAAACAAAATCGTAACATTTCTTTTTAAACGTTTTTTTTTTATTATTGAGAGACAGACAGAGACAGAGCATGAGCATGAGCATGAGCATGAGCATAGGAGGGGCAGAGAGAGGGAGAGACACAGAATCTGAAGCAGGCTCCAGGCTCTGAGCAGCCAGCACAGAGCCCGACCCAGGGCTTGAACTCACAGAGCACGAGATCATGACCTGAGCTGAAGTCAAATGCCTAACCGACTGAAGGCGCTCCCAAAACATTTTCTTTTTTAAAAAGTTATTTCTAAGTTTTAAAAATTATCAAAGACTTAAGAAAATTTTTAGTTATTATATATTTTTGAGAGAGAGTGCATGTGAGCAGGGTAGGGACAGAGTGAGACAGAGAATCCAAGTAGGCTCCACGCTGTCACAGTGCAAAGCCCAACGTGGGGCTCAAATCCAGGAACTGTGAGATCATGACCTGAGCCAAAGTTGGATGCTCAACCAACTGAGCCACCCAGGTGCCCCCCGCAATATCAGATGTTCTAACAAGAAAAATATAAAACTTTAGCTAAAGATTCTAACAGCTCTTTTTAAAAATTACACATAACAACAAGAGGGAAAAATCTGTATGATTTTACTCAAAAAGAAATCTCCACCTTAACTCCACCTTTCTAAGTTAACTCAAGAGTATCTGTTCCAGGGGCACCTGGGTGGCTCAGCTGGTTAAGCATCCAACTTCAGCTCAGGTCATGATCTCACGGTTCTCGAGTTTGAGCCCCGTGTCAGGTTCTTTGCAGACAGCTCAAGGCCTGGAGCCTGCTTTGGATTCTGTGTCTTCCTCTCCCTCTCTGCCCCTCTCCTGCTTGTGCTCTCTCTCTCTCTCAAAAACAAACATTTAAAAAAAATTTTTTTTAATTAAAAAAAAAAGCTGTATCTGTTCCATAATACACAGTTTAAAATTCCATTACAAATACACAATCTAATCAAAATCAAGAAGTGGAAAAGAAGTAAAAGAGGGCAGTGGGGAGGAGCTGAGACACAAGGAGTAATCTGATGCCACAAATCTACTCTTTCCTTAGTTTCTCAACCTAAATAACTCTCGTTGCATGAGCATCTCACTGCTCTGAGAGCAATTCTAGTGCTTAAAAATACACATCTTCCATGTAAATTAACCCATAAAATACAAACTACTTCATTTGGAACTTGTCTGAATAAAATACGGTCTTTTTTTCCCCTTTTTCCACTGGAGATAAAACTGCATATTTGGTCTTATTGAGAGAGTCTCTAAGGAAATGCATACATACTTCGGTTTATGTTGTGATTTACAGGCAACTTAATGAATCTTTTAAATATTTAGAACATGTGTGATTTTTTGTTTTATGGCTAGCTACAATTGTTAGTCCTCAGATAAGATGCAATTGGTATACCTACTAAACAGTATTCACTGGAGCCAAAAATACACCCAACTTCAAAAAATTTTAAATTAGACTCACAAGTCAACAATGATTCTGTAACAGGCTAACCAAAAAACCAGATATTTTCAAAACTTTGGTTGCCTGTAATCCACATTTGGGAGAAAGAGGCAGAGGGAAAAGAAACAACCAACAGTTGTATGTCTTCTACCAACATGATCCAATGTAATTATGCTGGTTAAAATATTTTTTTAATTATGTAGTATTCAAGTGTCTGATAAAAGCCACAAATTTTTCACACACACAAGTCTAAGAACAAAGCACAGGAACTATCAAAAATGAAGCACAGAAGGAAATGAAGGCGTTAAAAGGGAGTTTGGTGGTACAGGGATGAATCAGTGAGCTGTGGGACAAGGTTAAGCAGCCTATGTCACTGGAGTACCCAAAGGAAAGTAGGAGGGAAAAAATGTGAAGAAGCAGGAAAAAAATTATAAAATTTGATGAAAACTATAAAATCTACCATTGATCAACTAACTCCAAGCACAAGAAACATGAAGAAAAATCCACAAATCCACATCACAGTCAAACTACTTATCGTTAAAAACCAACAATAACGAGAAAATGGTAAGAACAGCCAGGGAGTTTTAAAAAAGAAAAAAAAATGCTTTATCTGCTAAGAAACAAAGAATGAAAACAGATTTCTCATGGAAATAATGCAAGTTAGAAAACAAGAGTAAATAAAAAATCTTCAAAGACCAAAGAAACAGGGCCACCTGCGTGGCTCAGTTGGTTAAGCATCTGCCTCTTGATTTTCAGCTCAGGTCATGATCTTACAGTTTGTGAGCTGCAGCCCAGCATCAGGCTCTGCACTGACAGCAGGGAGCCTGCTTGGGATTCTCTCTCTCCCTGTCTCTCTGCTCTTCCCCCACTTGTGCAAACTTTCTTTCTCTTTCTCAACATAAATGAGCTTAAAAAAAAAAAAAAAAAAACTTTTAACCTAGAATTCTATACCAAGCTAAAATATTTTTTCAAAAGCAAAGGCAAAATATATAGCTGACCCTTAAACAACACCAGTTTCAACTGTATGACTTCATTTATACAATTTTTTCAATAAATACAAAACACCACTGTGAATGTATTTGCTTTTCCATATCACTTTCTTAAAAACATTTTCTTTTCTCCACCTTATATTATTGTGAGAACACAGTATATAATACATATACAAAATATGTGTTAATTGACAGTTTATGTTATCAGTAAAACTTCTAGGTCAACAGCAGACTTTTAGAAGTTACGTTTTAGGGAAGTCAAAAATTATATGCAGATTTTCTACTATGCGGGGGTCCTAACCACTACACTCTTCAAAGGTCAACTTTAATTGCCTTCCAGATTTTAAACAAACAAACAAACAAACAAACAAAGCTAAAAGAACTAATCAGCAAAGCAAGACTACAATAAATGCTAAAGGCTGTCTTTTAGGCAGAAAGAAAACAACAAAAGAAATGTGGATCTACACAAAGTAATTAGGAACACTAGAAACAGTAATTACATGGGTAAATATAAAAGACTTCTTCGGGGTGCCTGGGGAGCTCAGTCAGTTAAACGACTGACTCTTGATTTCAGGGATGCTCTCTCTCTCCCTCTCTCTGCCCCTCCCATGCTTGTGCTATCTCAAGATAAATAAATAAAGTTTGGGGGGAAAAAAAGACTTTTTAAATATTTAATCTCTTTATAACTGAAGGCTTAGAGTAAAATTAGTAACAATTGTGAGGTTTAATAATATATATAAAAATTTTAAATATGACAAAAATAGCACAGAACCAAAAAAGGTAGAATTACAAGTATGTAAATTCTAAACTGTATATTCTTTTGGTTTTTTTTTTTTTTCTTGAGAGAGAGAAAAAACACATGTACACGCATAAGCAGGGGAGAGGGGCAGAAGGAGAGAGAAAATCTTATGTAGACTCTACACTCAATGCAGAGCCAGACCCAGGGCTCAATCCCATGCCTGGGAGCCCAAATTAAGAGTCAAACACTCAACTGACTGAGCCACCCAGGCAACCCTGAATTGTATATGTTTACACAATATGTGAAATGGCATAATATCATTTGAAGGCAGATTTTGATAAATTAAAACATGTATGACATAAACCCCAAAGCGATCAATAAATAAAATAACAAAGAATCATTACTAAGCAGCCAAAATGGAATCATAAAAAATATTCAATGACAAAGACAGAAAAAAAAGATGAAACAGGCCAATAATAAGGATTAGCAAATGATAGCTTTAAATACAAGAATATCAATGATCGTATGCTAATTAAGTAAACACTCCAGTGAAAGGCAGAGATTAGAACACTGAAAAAAGGAACTCAAGACTATATGCTGCCTATAAGAAAACCACTTTAAGGGTGGCTCAGTTAGGGGAGTGTCAGACCCTTGATTACGGCTCAGTCCACGATTCCACAGTTCCTGAGATTGTGCCCCGCGACGGGTTCTGCACCGACAGTGCAGAGCCTGCTTGGGATGCTCTCTCTCCGTCTCTCTGTCCCTCCTCTGCTTGCTCTCTCTCTCAAAGTAAATAAACTTTTTTTTAAATGTAAATATAAAGACACAAAGATATCAAAAGTGCAAGTGTGGGAAAGAAGTATCAATTTAACACTAATTAAAAGAAGGCTGAATTCACAACATTAGTACAAACAAAATAAATTTCAGAACAAGGAATATTACCAGGATAAAGAGACCTATTTATCAAGAGGATAAAAAATCCTAAACGCTTTTGCACCTAATAAGAGACCTTCAAAATAAATTAAAACTGACAGAAAAAGAAAATGGGAAAAATAATAAAATCCATAACTACAGTAAGAGAGATCCAAAGCCTCTTCTCAGTAATTGAACAAGTACACAGAAAATATAAGTAAGCATATGGAGACCTTAAACAGTATAAATCAACTTGACCTCACATTTATAGAAAAACTCCATATACGAGGAGCAGAGTAAATACACACTCTTTTTAAAAGCACACAGGACATTACACACAATAATCCATATTGTGTGTCATTTGTTTTAATCTTAAAAAACTTAAAAGAAATTATATAACACAAAGATATTAGAAATCAGTATAAAAAATGTGAAAAGTTTCCAAATGTTTCAAAAGTAAATAATCTACTTGTAAATAACCCATGGATCAATGAGAAATCAAAAGGAAACCACAAGGTATTGTTCAACTCAATAAAAACGAAAATCAACATATCAAAATTCATAAGTAGTGCTTAGAACAAATTCTGTAGTATTAAATGCCTATATTAACACTTCTGGGATTCTGGTCCAGCATGTAAAAAAACTTAAGAGGACAGAAGAGATGGGAAGAGAAGAGGGGGGGAGGGGAGAGGAGGGGAACTTACGGGAGGGGACAGGAGAACAGAGATGCAATATTTGAATCAAAAAAGACTACAAATTTCCCAAATTAGTGTCAGAAACCATACCACAAATCCAGGAAGCTCTGAGACTACCAAGTAAGACACGTGTCAAAAAAATACACCTAGGTATGTATATCACAAACCGCAAGAAATCAGAGATAATACACACACACACACACACACACACACACACACACACACACACACACACGTACTGAAAGAAGTTGGAAGGGGAAAAAGCCTTATCCATGAAGTAGCAAAGATAAGAATTACATCTGACTTCTCAGAAATAATACAACCAAGAAGAGAATGATATGGAATAATGTGTTGACAGGGGGAAAAGACCTAGCATTCTGTACACTGCAAAATCATCCTTCAAAAGTGAAAACAAAGACTTTCTCAAACAAACAGAAATTGAGGGAAGTTGTTGCCATAGGTCTACCTTGCAGGAAATGTAAAAAGAAATTCTTCAGAGAGAAGGAAATGATACAGCTCATACATTTGGATTTATATAAAGAAGAGCATCAGAGAATGAATCAACGAAGGTAAAATTAACACTCTGCTTTTTCTTATACTTACTTGATCTAACAGTGTTCAAAGCAATGATAGCAACAATATGTTTGTATAGTCTTAAGCACATATACGCTTACATGTGCTTCTGTATAACTGAAATGAATGACAGCATTGACAGAAAAGATGGGAGGGAGGAATTTAGGAATATTTTGTCATTATAAGGTACAGGTACCAACTGCGAAGTGGTGTAGAATAATTTGAAAGTGAACTTGGATTAGCTCTATATTTATATATACTGCAAACAATAGAGCAACTATGAAAAAAGTATAATTGATATATTAAGAAATGAAAGAAAATGGAACCATTTAAAAAAAACTCAATTAAAATCCTTAGGAGGAGGGTCACCTCTCCCCTTCCGCGCGCTGACAGATAACCGGGAAGTTGTACTTGCTCTGCTGCTTTCCCTCTCCCACAGTATATCCGCTCTTCCCTTTCCAACCAGGGCCCGGCAGAATGGCTCCCTCAAAGAAGCCTGGCAAGAAGAAAGGCCATTCTGGGACACCTGGGTGGCTCAGTCGGTTAAGCATCTGACTTTGGCTCAGGTCATGATCTCACGGTTCTTGAGTTCGAGCCCCTCATCAGACTCTGTGCTGACAGCTCTGAGCCTGGAGCCTGCTTCAGATTCTGTCTCCCTCTCTCTCTGCTCCTCTTCTCTCTCTCTCTCTCTCTCAAATATAAAATATAACATTAAAACATTTTTTAAAAGTGGGGGGGAGGGCATTCTGCCATTAACGAGGTACTGACCAGCTCAGAGCCTGGAGCCTGCTCTGGATTCTGTGTCTCCCTCTCTCTTTGCCCCTTGCCCACTCACACTCTGTTTCTCTATCAAAATTAACACTAAAAACAATTTTTTAAACTGAAAGAAAAACAAAAACCCTCATAAATAGAAAACATTTGGAAGACAAAAACAGTACCAAAGATCTAGAGCAACAAATAGAAAACAGTTACAAATCTGGGAAATACTAACCTAACTGTATCAATAATTACCTTAAACATAAATAGTTTAAATATACCAATTAAAAGAACTGATCAAAAACAAGACTCATTTATGGGGCAACTGGGTGGCTCAGTTGGTTGAGCGTCTGATTTTGGCTCAGGTCATGATCTCACAGATCACAGGTTTGAGCCCCATGTCGGGCTCTGTGCTGACAGCTCAGAGCCTGGAGCCTGCTTTGGATTCTGCATCTCCCTCTTTCTCTGGCCACTCGTGCTCGCTCGCTCGCTCTCTCTCTCTCTCTCTCTCTCTCTCTCTCTTACTCTCTCTCTGTCTCTCAAAAATAAATAAAAACATTGTAAAAAAAACTTAAAAAAAAAAGACTCATTTATAGGCTATCTACAAGAAACACTTTAAATATGAAGACACTCATTGATTAAATATCAATGAATGGAGGGGTACCTGGGTTGCTTAGTTGGTTAAGCACCTGACTCTTGATTTCAGCTCAGGTCATGATCTCATGGTCATGAGATGGAGCCCCGAGACAGGATCTCACGGTTCGTGGGATTGAGCCCAGCGTCAGGCTCTGCACTGACAACAGGGAGCCTGCTTGGGATTCTGTCTCCCCTTCCCCTGATCATGCACGTTCTCCTTCTCTCTCAAAATAAATAATCTTCAAACAAATTAATGTAATCCATCACATCAACAAGATAAAAAAAAAAATCATACATCATATCAACAGTTGTAGAAAAAGGGGCGCATGGAGGGCTCAGTCAGTTAAGCGTCCAACTTTGGCTCAGGTTACGATCTCACAGTCCGTGAGTTCGAGCCCTGCATTGAGCTCTGTTTCGGATTCTGTGTCTCCCTCTCTCTCTGCCCCTCCCCTGCTTGCTCTCTGTCTCTATGTCTCTCTCTCAAAATAAATAAACATTTAAAAAATAAATAAAAATAAATAGTTGCAGAAAAAGCATGTGACAAAGTACAATACCCATTCACAATGGGTGAAGTTTAAAAACTCTCAGAAAACTAGGAATAAAAGGGGAACTTCCTCAACTTGGTAAAGTTGGTTACCTTACAGCTAACATCATGCTTAATGGTGAGAAACTAGGTTTCCCACTAATATCAGGAACCACTCCATTACAACATCATACTGGAAGTCCTAGTTTATGTAAAAAGACAAGAAAAGGAAATAAAATATAAACTGATTGAGAAGGAAGAAATGAAAGTGTGGTTTTTCATAGAGAACATGGTTGTCCATGTAGAAAATCCAAAATTACTGACCAAAAAATTCCTGGAACTAATAAACAATTATGTAAAGACTGCAAAACCAAGGTTAAATGAAAGAGAGAAAACTGCTTTCATATATACTCATAAGGAACAAGTGGAATTTTGAATTAAAAACACAATACCATGTACAAAAGCACCTCCAAAAATTAAATACTTAAAGTTTTAATCTAACAATATGTATAAGGTCTACATGAGAAAAGCAACAAAACTTGTATAAACAAAATCAAAGAACTAAATAAATGAAGAGATATCCCAACTTCGTAGACAAATTGATGCTAAGGCACATACGAAAAGGTAAAAAGATACAGAATAGCCAACACAAAAGTGAAGGACAAGAATAAAGCTGGAGTAGTGACATTACTCAATTTCAGACTTGCTTAAAAGCTACAGCAACTAAAAAAAAAACAAACAAACCCCTCCAGTAATTAAGATAGTGTAGTGCTGTTGAAAGAATAGACAAACAGATCAATGGAACTGATTAAAAAAAAACTTCAGAAACAGACCCACAAAACTACAGTCAACTAACCTTTGATAAAGGTGCAAAAGCACTACAATGGAACAAACACAAGCTTTTCAACAACTAGGGCTAGAACTGGTTATCCCCATGCAAAAAATGAATCTAGACATAAAATTCATTTACACCCTTCACAAAAATTAACTCGAAATTGATCATAGATCTAAATGTAAAACACAGAACTACAAAACTCCTAAAAGATAACATAGGAGAAAATAGGATAACCTTGGGTTTGGCAATGACTTTTCAGATATAACACCAAAAGCACAATCCATGAAAGAAAGAAATGGTAAGCCGAACTTCATTAAAATTAAAAACTTTTGCTTGGGGCTCCTGAGTGACTCAGTCGGTTGAGTGTCCGACTTCGGCTCAGGTCATGGTCCTGAGGTTTGTGAGTTAGAGTCCCACATTGGGCTCGGTGCTGACAACTCGGAGCCTGAAGCCTGCTTCAGATTCTGTGTCTCCCTCTCTCTCTGCCCCTCCCCCAGCCATGCTCTTTCTCTCTCTCCTTCAAAATTAAATAAACATTTTATTTTATTTTATTTTATTTTATTTTATTTTTTCAACGTTTATTTATTTTTGGGACAGAGAGAGACAGAGCATGAACGGGGGAGGGGCAGGCAGAGAGGGAGACACAGAATCGGAAACAGGCTCCAGGCTCCGAGCCATCAGCCCAGAGCCCGACGCGGGGCTCGAACTCACGGACCGCGAGATCGTGACCTGGCTGAAGTCGGACGCTTAACCGACTGCGCCACCCAGGCGCCCCTAAATAAACATTTTAAAAACTAGTAATGAAATAAAATAAACTTTTGCTCTACCAAAGACATCATCCAGAAAATGAAAACATCAGCCACAGGCTGAGAAAATACTTAAAGAAGACATACTTGACATTTTCCACAAAACTAGAACAAATAATACCAACATCCATATTGAAACACAAATACCCCAAATAGCCCAAGCAATCTTGAAAAAGAAGAACAAAGCTGGAAGTTTCACAATTCCAGATCTCAAGATACACTACCAAAGCTGTCATAATCAAAACACTACAATGCTGAACAAAAACAGGCACATAAATCAACAAAACAGAGGACACAGAAATAAACCCACACTTGTGTTTATGTGGTTAATTAACTCCATGACAAAGGAAGTCAAGAATATACATACAATGGGGAAAAGAAAGTCGCTTCAATAAATGGTGCTGAAACTGGACAGTGACATGCAAAAGGATGAAACTGGACCACTTTCTTACACCATACCTAAAAATAAGCCTAAATGTGAGACCTGAAACCAGGACGAAAACCTAGACGAAAAACATCTTTAACACTGGCCATAGAAACACTTTTCTAAATATGTCTCCCCAGGCAAGGAAAATAAAAGAAAAAATAAACTGTCAGGGCTACATCAAAATAAAAGTTTTGCACAGCAAAGGAAATCATCAACAAAACAAAAAGGCAACCCACTGCGGAAGAGTAGGTATCTGCTGGATCAGAGGGGTGGCTCAGTCGGTTGAGCTTCTGACTTCAGCTAGGGTCATCATCTCATGGTTCCTGAGTTCCATCCCTGCATCAGGCTCACTGCTATCGGTGCAGAGCCTGCTTCGGATCCTCTGTCCCCCTCTCTCTCTGCCCCTCCCCTGCTCACACTCTCTCACAAAAATAAATAAACATTAAAAAAAAAAAAGAGTAGGTATCTGTCAATGATATATCTGACAAAGGGTTAACATCCAAAATATGTTA
Source organism: Felis catus (assembly GCF_018350175.1). NCBI lineage: Eukaryota > Metazoa > Chordata > Mammalia > Carnivora > Felidae > Felis > Felis catus. The sequence goes on along the minus strand of NC_058374.1, from coordinate 20,585,995 downwards.
AGAATTTATACAACTGAACACAAAATAAAAGTAACTGCAAAATGGACAAGAGGACCTGAATAAACATTTTTAAAAGAAGACATACAGATGGCAGACACACACATGAAAAGATGCCAAATATCACTAATCATGAGAAATATGCAAATCAAAAACAGTATCACCTCACACCCATCAGAATGGCTAAAATCAAAAAGACGATAAACAAGTGTTGACAAAGATGTGGAGGAAAAGGGATCTTCGTGCACTGTTGTTAAGAATGTAAATTGTTACAGCCACAGTGGAAGACAGTATGGAAGTTCCTTGACAAACTAAAAAGAGAATTCAGAAGATAACTAAATAACCCTTTTATTTACATGCAATAAAGTTTTCTATTCCTCAAAAAAATATAAAAATAGAAATACCATATGATCCAGTAATTCCACTACTGGGTATTTGCTACCCAAAGAAAACAAACACACTAATCTGAAAAGACACATGCACATTCTATTCTTACAGCAGCTTTATTTACAATAGCCAAAGTACAGAAGCTATCAAGCGTCCACTGATGGCTGAATAAAGAAGATGTGATTATATATATATATGGAATGGGATGGAATACACAACAGAGTATTATGCAGCCATATAAAAGGATGAGATCTTGCCATTTGCAACAGGAATTAACCTAGGGTATTACACTAAGTGAAATAAGTCAGACAAATACAAATACCATATGATTTCCTTACGTGTAGAATCTAAAAAACAAATGAATCAACAAGCAAAAAGCAGAATCAGACCTAATGAATACAAGGAACAAAATGATGGTTGCAAGAGAAGAAGGGTATGGGGGGATGAGCAAAATGCATAAAGGAGAGTGGGAAACACACGCTTCCAAGTATGGAAAGAATAAGTTATAGGAGTGAAAAGATACAGCATAGGGCATACAGTCGATGGCATTTTCGTGACTATTATACGGTGATAGATGGTAACTACACTTGTGGTGAGCATAACATGATATATAGAGTTGTTGAATCACTATGTTGTACAGCTGAAACTAATCTAACATAGTGTGTCAACTGTATTCAAATTAAGAAAAAAAGGGGGTGCCTGGGAGGCTCAGTCAGTTAAGCGTCTGACTCTTGGTTTCAGCTCAGGCTGTGATCTCATAGTTTGTGGCATTAAGCCTGGTGTCAGGCCCTGTGCTGACAGCACAGAATCTGCTTGGGATTCTCTCTCTCCTCTCTCTCTACCCCTCTCACACTTGTGCACGTGCATGCACTCTCTCTCAAAACAAATAAATACACTTATAAAAAAAGGGACATACCTGATAAGAAGACTTATCTAAAATATATAAAGAATCCTTCATAAAACAATAGCAAATGAACTGATTTTTAAAAGGACCAGAAATTCTGAAACCTCACCAAAGACGATACAGATAGCAAGTAAGCACAAGAAAAGAAACTCCACATCCTGTGGCAGCAGAGAAATGAAAATTTAAACAATGACATGCCACTCTACACCTATTAGGATGGCCAATATCCGAAACACCAACAGTACCAGACGCTGGAGAGAACGTAGAGGAAAAGGAACTCTCAACTCATTGTTGGTGGAAATGCCAAATGATTCAGCCACTTTAGAAAACAGTTCGGCTGTTTCCTACAAAATCCAACATACTCCTACATGGTATTATCCCACAATTGCATTCCTTGGTATTTACCCAGAAGAAGTGAAAAATTACATCGACACAAAAACCTGCACACAGATGTTAAAGCAGCTTTACTCATAATTGCCAAAACCTGGAAGCAACCAAGATGTCCTTTTGGATAAACAAACTGGTATATCCAGTCAATGGCTTATTATTCAGTCCTAGAAAGAAATCAGTTATCAAGCCTCAAAAAGATATAGAAGAATCTTACATTCATATTACTAAGTGAAAAAAGCCAGTCCAAAAAGGCTACATACTATGATTCCAACTTAGGACATTTTGAAAAAGTCAAAATTATGGACACAGTGAAAAGATCAGTGGTTGCCAGGGCTAGAGAGGGTGGGAGGGATGAATAGCTGGAGAACAGGACTTTTTAGGGCAGTGAAACTATGCTGCATGATCCTATCATAGTGGATAAGTATGTCACCATACATTTGTCCAATCCATAGAACACACAACACCAAGAGTGAATCCTAACATCAACTATGAACTTTGGGTGATAATTAAGAGTCAATGTAGGTTCACCAGCAGTAACAAATTTACCACTTTTTTGAAGGATGTTGATAACAGGGGAGGCTATAAATGTGTGGGAATAGGGAAAAAAGGGATATACGGGATATCCTAGTACCTTCCTCTCAATTTTGCTCTGGACCTGCAACCACTCTAAAAAAAAAATAACATCTTAAAAATATTAAGAAAAAGACATGGAGGAAACGTTAAAGCATAAAACCACATGAAAGAAGTCAATATGAATAAGCTACACACTGTGTGATTCCAATTTTATACGACATTTTGGAAAAGTTAAACTACGGCAACCACTAAAAAGACTAGTGGTTGCTGGGGTTTGAAAGGAAGGAGAAATAAATTGGCAGAACACTGAGAAGTTTCAGGGGAGTAAAAGTTTTGTAGGATACTATAGTGATGGATACGTGTCCTCAAATAGTTACTCACAGAACCAAACATACAACACCAAGAGTGAACCCCAATATCAACTATGGACTTTGGGCAATAATGGTGTTTCAGTGTAGATTCACATATTATAATAAATGTATCACTCTGATAGTGGGGGAAGATGAATATGGGACAGAGGGTACATTGGAAATCTCTGTAATTTCCACTCAATTTTGCTGCGATTCTAAACTGCTCTAAAAAATAAATGTGGGTATTGTCAGAGGCAAGGGAGGCACTGGGGGATGAGAAAAAAAATGGATGAACCGCTTTTGTTTTGATTTAAATTCAAATAAGCTGCATTAAAAAAAAGAAAAGAGCTATTTGTCTGCCACTAGATTGCAAGGCAAAATTTCCCCACCCACACAGCATTTAAATCTACCCATTTATCTATTCCTTAATTTTTATGCATGGAAACTTCCAAAGTTCCTTTATAAAAATGTCAGTGCAAAACAGGTATTATTTGTAGATTCTACACTAGAAAGTATGATTCCATTCTTACTAAAAATTTAATTTAAAAAATCTAAAAAATTAATTTAAGTTTATTATTTTGGGGGGGGGGGTGCCTGGGTGGCTCAGTCGGGTAAGCATCTGACTTCAGTTCAGGTCATGATCTCACGGTTAGTGGGTTTGAGCCTCGCGTTGGGCTCTGCACTGACAGGAGCCCGGAGCCTGCTTCAGATTCTGTCCTCCTCCCTCTCTCTGCCCCTCCCCCATTCACACTCTGTCTCTGTCTCTTGAAAATAAATAAATGTCAAAAAAAAATTTTTTAAGTTTATTTTTTTGAACTGCTATATCAAAAAAAGGCCTCAAATAAATTAAATCATCTTATACCTTAAAAAATTAGAAAAAAAAGAATGAAGTAAAGCCAAACCAAGCAGTAGGAAGGAAAAAATAAAATCAGAACAGAAATAAAAACCTAAAACTACTAAAAACTAAAATACAAAACCTTAAGATCATTAGAAAAAAAAAAAATCAGATTCCAAAAGCTAATAATTTAAGATCAATAAACTTCGTAAACCTCTATCCAGCCTGGACTAGAAAAAAAGATACAAACTGCCAAAAGTACCTCAAGAAGAACAGCCTAAATAGTTCTCTATCTATTAAAGAAATGGAATTATAGTTTTAAAAAAACTTCCCAAGAAAAACTCTATGCCCAGATGGCTTTAGAATTCTACCAGGGGCAGCCAGGGGACTCAGTCAGTTAAGCGTCCGACTTGATCTTGGTTCACGTCATGATCTCATGGTTCACGTCATGATCTCATGGTTCATCATGTACTCACGGTTCGTGAGTTTGAGCCCTGCATCAGGCTCCACACTGACAGCTTGGAATTCTCTCTCTCCCTCTCCCCACCTCCCCCCTCTCAAAATAAATAAACTTAAAAAAAAAAAAAAAAAGAGGAAACTCTATAAAACACTAAGAAATAATACCAAATTTAGACAAACTCTTCCAGAAAACTGAACAAGAGTGAACATTTGGCAACTCATTCTGAGTCTAGCATTATTTTTTAACCAAATCCAAAGACATTCTACAAAAAAAAACTATAGGCCAGTATCTCTCACGAATGCAGATGCAAAAATGTCTTCACATTTCAAAAATCTGAATTCAGTAATGTACACAACTGGTAATATATCAAGACAAAGTGGCATTTATCTGGCTTAACAGCAGGAAAAAAAATCAACCAATGAATGTACTTCATCATATTAACAGATTAAAAAAAGAAAATACATCCATCATATTAATGTATCTATTAAAATATATAGAAAAATTATTTGACAAAATCTAATATCCATGGCCAATTAAAAACTCCACAAATTAGGAACAGAAGTAAACTTCAACATCATATACAATGTTAGAAGATTACTTTCCCCCTAATTTCAAGAATAAAGCAAAGATGCTCACTCTCACCACTTGTAGTTAACAATATAATAAGAAATACGGGGCATCCAGACCAGAAAGGATGAAGTACAACTGTCTTATTTGTAGTTGGCCTGATCATCTATGAAGAAAATCCCACGGAATCAATAAGCTACTGGAAATAAGAATTTTCAGCAAGTTTGCAGGACACCACATAAACATACAAAACTACAAAAATGTATTTCTATACACTAGTAAGAAACAATCAGAAATTTACACCTTAAAAAAGATTACAACAGCACCAAAAAACATCAAACATTTAGGAACAGAGCTGAAAAAAGATTTATAAAACCTGTATACTTGTTACTGAGATTAAAATACATTAAAGAGATATACTGTGTTCGTGAATCAGAAGACTCAATATTGTTAAAGACATTAATTCTCCCTCAAAATGATTTGTAGATTCAATGCAGTTTGAATCAAAATACAGGCAGTTTTATTACAACAACTTGACAATCTGATTCTCAAACTCACGTAAAAACTGAACCTAGAATAGTCAAAATGACTTTGAAAGAGAAGAACAAAGTTGGAAAATGGATCCTACCTGACCTAACTGGTTATTATAAGCTACAGTAATCAAGATAGTGTGGTATTAAATGTAAAAGACAGGGGCACCTAGGTGGCTCAGTCAGTTGAGCATCCAAGAATTGATTTCTGCTCATGTCATGATCCCAGCATTGTGGGAATCAAACCCCACGTTGGGCTGTGCGTTGAGCATGGAGTCTGCTTAAGATTCCCTTTCTCTCTCTCTCTCTCTCTCTCTCTCTCTCTCTCTCTCTCTCTCTCTCCCTCCCTCCCTCCCTCCCTCCCTCTCCGTTCCTCTCTCACACTCATGCACTCACACACACACACACACACACACACACACATACATACATAAATAATGAATGAATGAATGAATGAATGAACGAATAAATACTAGTTTTAAAAAATGTAAAAGCAGACAAACAGATCAACAGAGAACAGATTCCAAAAAGAGACCAATATATATATGGTCAAGTGGGATTCAACAAATGTGGGTAAAGGCAATTCAGTGGAGAAAGAACAGTCTGTCTCACAAGTGATCCAGAAAAACCGGGTATCTATAATTCGAATAAGTGGACTCTGATGTATAAGTCACATAAGCAAAAATTAACTCAAAAGGGTAAATGTGAAAGATGAAAATATAAAACTTCTAGAAGAAAACATATTTAAAAAATGTATATACTAACCATTTAATTAAGATGTCTGCTTAAGGAGCGCTTGAGTGGCTTAGTCAGTTACCATCTGACTTCAGCTCAGGTCATGATCTTGCAGTTCACAAGTTCGAGCCCCACGTCGGGCTCTGTGCTGACAGCTTGGGGCTGGAGCCTGGAGCCTGCTTTGGATTCTGTGTCTCCCTCTCTCTCTGCCCCTCCCCCTGCTCCTGTTCTGTCTCTATTAAAAATGAATAAACATTAAAAAACAAAAAAAAGAAGAAGAATGTCTGCTTAAGCCACTGAGTGGGAAAAATACCTGCAAATAATGTACCCGATAAGGGACTTGCATCTAGAACACATGTTGTCTCACAAAATTCAGAAAACAAACCAAGTCAATAAAAAAAGACAGGTGATGAACAGATCTGAGCAGACCTTCACCAAAGAAAATAAAGAAATGGCAAATACACACATGGAAAGACATTCAACATAATTTAATCATTAAAGAAATGCAAACTGAAACTTCACTGAGAAAGTACCCCACACCCACTAGAAATGCCAAAATTAAACCATACCAAGTAGTGCAGAGAATGTAGAGGAACAGACCCCTGATACACTGCTGGCAGAATCATTGAATGGTACAACTATTTTGGAAAATAGTTTGATAGTGTCTTTAAAACTTAAGGCTACACCTACCAGGTGACCCAGCTATTCCATTCCTTGGTATTTATGCAAGAAAAATCTGTCCATATAAAGATTTGTATTATATTCCTAGTAGCTTTGTTAATAGCCAAAAATTGGAAAACAATCTGAATGTCCATCAATTACTGAATGGATAATCATTATGGTATGTCCAGACAATAGAAAGTACTCAGCAATTGGGGTGCCTGGGTGGCTCAGTCGGTTAAGCAGCCGACTTCGGCTCAGGTCATGATCTCGCAGTTTGTGAGTTCAAGCCCCGCGTCGGGCTCTGTGCTGACAGCTCAGAGCCTGGAGCCTGTTTCGGATTCTGTGTCTCCCTGTCTCTGACCCTCCCCATTCATGCTCTGTCTCTCTCTGTCTCAAAAATAAATAAACGTTAAAAAAAATAAAAAAAAATAAAAAAGAAAGTAGCAATAAAAAGAACGTACTGATACACACAACATGGATGAATTTCAAAGTATGCCGAGTGAAAGAAGACAAAGTGTAAAATATTGTATGTTTCCATTTTTAACATTCTAGAAAGTTCAAACTAGAACTTTCAGATTACCATGTAACTAAATATGATAGCTAGTCCTTATATTATTATGACACAGTTAACTTTTTTTTTTTTTCCTTTTCTTTAACTTCACTTCCAGCATATTCACATCTTCTTGGTGTTCTTCCAAACTCTGGCCCTCTTCTCAGTCTTATTTGCTAGTTTCACCTCTGCTCCAAGACCTTTCAATACTGGCAGCCGTAGGGTGTCCCTAAAGCCTCTTTCTTGTCCTCACCACCTGCACTCACTCCTCCACTGGCACCCACTCTCATGGCTTTACGTAAACTCTTTATGCACACAGTTGCCAAAATTATACCCATAGTCTGGACCTATTTTCCAAATCTACACTATGCATGCCACTGGTTAATTAACATTTCTACCTGGGTGTCTAATAAATATTTCAACCCTAAAGTAGGCAAAACAGCCCAGCCAAGATGTCCACATCCTAATCCCTAAAACATGTGATAAGTTATGTTACATGGCAAAAGGGTCTTTGCTAATTTAAGTAAGGCTACAGACTTTAAAATAAAATTATTCTGGATTTTTCAGGCAGACCCATTCTAATCTCATGAACCCTTAAAAGAAGAGAACTTTCTGTGGGCAGAAGCAGAAAAGGTGCAGCAGAGAAGTCGTCAGAGAGATCCCAAGTATGGGAAGGACTCAATAGGCTAGTGCTGGCTCTGAGATGGATGGACACACATGTAAGGGCTATAGAGAGCCTCTAGAAGCTAAGGGCAGACCGCAGCTGAGAACCAGAAATAAAATGGACATAAATTAACAACTTGGGGGTGCCTAGGTGGCTCAGTCGGTAAGCGTCCGACTTCAGCTCAGGTCATGATCTCGCAGTTCGTGAGTTCGAGCCCCGTGTCGTACTCTGTGCTGAACGCTCAGAGCCTGGAGCCTGCTTCAGATTCTGTGTCTCCCTCTCTCTCTGCTCCTCCCTCACTCATACTCTGTCTCTCTCTCAAGAAAAAATAAACATTAAAAAAATTTTTTTGGGGGGGCGCCTGGGTGGCTCAGTCTGGTTAAGCGTCCGACTTCAGCTCAGGTCACGATCTCGCGGTTTGCGAGTTCGAGCCCCGCGTCGGGCTCTGGGCTGATGGCTCAGAGCCTGGAGCCTGTTTCCGATTCTGTGTTTCCCTCTCTCTCTGCCCCTCCCCCGTTCATGCTGTGTCTCTCTCTGTCTCAAAAATAAATAAACGTTAAAAAAAAAAATTTAAAAAAAAAAATTTTTTTTTGTAAATCAACAACTTGAATGAGCTTAGAAAGAAGCTCTTGCTCCCAGATAAGAACCCAGGCCAGCTTTGAGAGATCCAGAGGAACCAGCTGAGCCCACCAGTCTTCCAGCCTCCAGAACAGGGAGATAACACTTTTATATTGTTTTAAATTGCTACATTTGTTCTGGAAGCAAGAGAGCACTAATACCATATCCAAAACTGAATTCCTCATCTTGTCCTCAACCTACCACACCCCACCCACAGTCTTTCCCATCTTTGTTAACAGCAATTGCATTTTTCTAGTTATCTGGTCCAACACCCTTTGACTCTTCCTTGGATCCTCTCTTTCTCTCACATGTCTCATCTTCTTTCTGAGAAAGCTACGTGGGTTCTACATTTAAATAAATTCAAATTCTCATAACCTCTCACCACCTCCACTATTACCACCATCTCTCTCTGCATTATTATAATAATCTCCTAAGGGCTTCCCAGCTTCCATCCTTGACTCTCTAGTCCACCCAGAACAAAGCAGCCAGAGATCCTAATAAAACCTAAGTCAGATGGTATGCACAAATGGCTGGCTTTTGAGTCAAACTCAAAAACCAAGTCCTTGCACTGGTTTGCACAGCCCTACGTGATTGGCCCCTTGGCCAGTATCACCTTCTGCGGTTCTCCCCGCTCCTTGCTCATTATGTCCCAGCACCTTTCCCTGTCCACACTTGTTTTCACATTAGGCACATAACATTTACTATAATACTTCCTATGAACCAGATACTGTTGTAATTGTTTTACATATATTATCTTATTCAATTCCAATAATTATTTCACCCATTTTACAGATGATCAAACAAAGTTACAAAGAGGTTAATTAACACTCAGTGGTGAAGCCAGAATTCAAAATCACAGGTGAACAAAGCCCACTCTATAGCCCAAATTCTTAATCTCAATGATGCCCCCCAAGTTGTTAGCCTTACTTACTATTTTTCAGAACTGAGTATAAACAGAATGTAAAATAAAAGACTAAGAAATGGGAATCCTAAAGTGTTTAACGTAGGGTTAAAGAGGTAAGAAAAGTTAAAGGGAACCAGGACACTGAGAATGATCTTACTTCTTAAAGGTAAAAGCCAGCACATAACTAGTTATTATATAAAACAAAATATGGCACTTAAAACTTACTTTTTCTGTGGTAACAGTCAAAGAAGGAACCAACGCAGGTGATGGCTCTGGTTGCTTCTTGTGTTTTTGTTTGTGTTTGTCCTTTTCTTTATATTTCTAGAAACGCACAGAAATAAAATCCAATTTAAATTTAAATCATAAACCATGTATATAAAGATTAGATTCTTTCATAATTCTGTTTAGTAACTCAAAATGTTAATGAATACTTGACAAATAATAAAACATTACTTCCTTTGATTGTATTCGTATTATTTGATAAACAATACTAGTAAAATAGTATTATTATACATTAAGATGTATAGTAACACTGGTAAAAATTATTTTAAGTGATTTCAGCTCCCTTATTCTTGACCAACCTAAAATAATATATAAACAACTGAAGTCTATAATTATTTGATACATTTATATCAGGCAACCTATATTTTTTTCTACCTAAAAACACCAAAGGGGTTCCTCAGTAGCTCAGTCGGTTAAGCATCCGACTCTGGATTTCAGCTCAGGTCAGGTTCCTACAGTCATGAGACCAAGCCCCACATTGGGCTCTGTGCGGAGCATGGACCCTATTTATGATATTCTCTCTCTCCCTCTCCCCCTTCGCCCGCCTCGACTCTCTCAAAATAAATAAACACTTAAAACAAAAAAACATCAAATACTTTTGGTATATTTTATACACTGCACTTTAAAACTTCATAGCACTTTGACATACACAATCACATTAGAATAGTGTCAGATTCTACATCACTATGCATTAAATTGTATGGCCCACAAACTGGAAACCAGGCCACAGAAACTTAGGTTAAGAAATTTTTTCCTAGGTTTACTCAGAAAAATGTATGAATCAGCTATCTCAAACAAAAATAATTTAGGAGTGCATGGGTAGCTCTGTCAGTTAAGCGTCCGATTCTTAATTTCGGCTCAGATCATGATCTCAGTCCACATTGACAGCATGGAACCTGCTTGAGATTCTCTCTGTCCCTCTGTCTCTGCCCTACCCCACTTGCACTTTCTCTCTCTCCGAAAATAAACTTAAAAATTTTTTTTTAATCATTTAAAGTTTTGGTGTGTTACTTTCAATTTAAAGTACTAAAACTGATGAATTAAATATAAAAAGAATTCAATTAAATTAGAAATTAATTACATATTAGGAGACCAACTTTATTTAATGACAAAAAATTTAAACAAATTGTTTTCAATTGTATTGAAAGAATTGAAACCGAATTGAAAAAATCGGGATCAGGAGTAAAATTTACTATTATTTAAAGAGTTACATTTTAAGGATGCCTGGGTGGCTCAGTGGGTTAAGCGGCCGACTTCGGCTCAGGTCATGATCTCAGGGTTCATGAGTTTGAGCCCTGTGTGGGGCTCTGTGCTGACCGCTCAGAGCCTGGAGCCTGCTTCAGATTCTGTGTCTCCCTCTCTCTCTCTGCCCCTCCCCCACTCGCACTGGCTCTCTCTGTCAAAAATAAACATTTTAAAATAAAAATAAAAGAAGATATAGAGTTACGTTTTCATTGCAACAGATCTTAGTAATGACCACCAAGGAATCCTGCCTCTGTTTCTTTGTAGCAGGATGTCACTGCTCCTCCCATCATAACATGTCCCCTTCTCCACCGCCCCCACCCCCCCCCCATGAACCTACATTAGCTTTGTGATTTGCTTTGGCCAAGAGAATGTGCATAGCGATGTACAAGTTCAGGAGCCCAAAGCTTTACAAAAGTCTTAGATGGCTGCCACCTTTGCCCCTTTGATTCCAGTCACCATGTAAGTAACCACTTCAAGCTTTCTGATACAGACAGCTTGAGAATGAGTAGAGAAGTAGAGAATGAGACCCTGTGGCGAAAAACTGAAGTACCCCAGCCCATAGCCAGCAGCATCTAACACCAGACATGTGGATAAGATTACCTTGCTGGAATAATTTAGTAAAAGTAAAATGACTTAAAATGTCAAAAGAATAAAAACAAACAAACAAACAAAACGCCTATCTTACACTACCCTGCCAGCCACCAGCTGAATATAGTCTCATAGGGAAACCCAGCTGATAACATGTGGAAGCAAGATGAATTGTTCCTGCTGAGCACTGCCTGTTATAAGCCACTACAAGTTGTGGGGTGGTTTACCAAGCAACAGTAGCTAATTGTAACAAGACTAGAATACACAATTGGGTAATGAGTTAAAGAAAGTATAAATTACAGTATAACTTATAAATATGAGGTTCAAATGATCCCAGGTCTTTAAGTTCTGTATCAATATTTTTCTCCCATAAAGTAAATGAAGAAGCTTTTTTATCCTTCATGTTCTCCTTCCCATACTGGGTTTTATTCTTCAAGGGTTTTACTCTACAAGAGATTGGATGATTTAATAGTAAATAACCCTGACTAACAGACAGACAAACTCTTAAAATGTGGAAACTGCTTGGGAGTAAAAGGCAAAGAATGCACATGTACATGTATGAAAATACAAACATACAGAAATCATCATGGAATTACACAGAATTCTGGTTCTATGTGGTACATCAAGAAAGGTATCCTGACATGAGGATTGCAAGTGTTCAGTGGAAACAGACTGTGAACAGATTATATCACTAGTCTGTAAAATATGAATCAAAATAGTCCAATTATATTCACTAAAGAGATAGGATGATTTTACTCCAGAAAACAATATGGAGTTTTCTCAAAAAGTTAAAAAACAGAACTACCCTGGGGAGTCTGGTGTAAGTATCCAGTATCCCACTTTTAATCTCAGGGTCTTGAGTTCAAGCCCCACGCTGGGGTTTAACTTAAAAAACAAACAAACAAACAAAAATAGAGCTACCCTATAATCCAGCAATTGGCCCTACCAGGTATTTACCCAAAGGAAACAAAAATAATGATTCTAAGGGATATACATGCACCGCAATGTTTATAGCAGCATTATCAACAATAGCCAAATTATGAAAAGAGCCCAAATTTCCATCAACTGGTAAGTGGATAAAGATGTGGCATATATACACAATGGAATATTACTCAGTCATCAAAAAGAATAACATCTTGCCATTTGCAATGATATGGATGGAGCTAGAGAGTATTATGCTAAGCAAAGTAAGTCAGAGAAAGACCAACACCACAGGATTTCACTCCTATGTGGAATTTCAGAACCAAAACAAATGCACATGGGGCAAGAAAAAAAAAGAGGGGGGACAAACCGAGAAACAGACTCTTAACTATAGAGAACTGAGGGTTACTGGAGGGGAGGACAGTAGGGGGATGGATTAGATATGTGACAGGGATTAAGGAGGGCACTTGTTTTGATGACCACTAGGCTTCTATGTAAGCGATGAGCAACTAAATTCTACATCTGAAACTAATGTTACACTGTATGTTAACTAACTGGAATTTAAATAAAAATTTGGAATAAGATTTGAAAAAGAAAAGAGTGCCTGGGTGGCTCAGTTGGTTGAGCATCCGAGTCTTGATTTCGGCTCAGGTCGTGGATCTCCACATTCACGAGTTTGAGCCCCGCATCAGGTTCTGTACTGCCAGCACAGAGCCTGCTTGGGATTCTGAGTCTCCCTCTCTCTCTCTGCCCCTCCTCTGCTTGCACTCTCTCAAAAGTAAATAAACATTAAAATAAGTAAAAATTACGGGGCGCCTGGGTGGCGCAGTCGGTTAAGCGTCCGACTTCAGCCAGGTCACAATCTCGCGGTCCGGGAGTTCGAGCCCCACGTCGGGCTCTGGGCTGATGGCTCAGAGCCTGGAGCCTGTTTCCGATTCTGTGTCTCCCTCTCTCTCTGCCCCCCCCCGTTCATGCTCTGTCTCTCTCTGTCCCAAAAATAAATAAACGTTTAAAAAATAATAATAAAATAGAATAAAATAAAATAAAATAAAATAAAATAAAATAAAATAAAATAAATAAAAATTTAAAAAGAGAGAGGCTGATTTTAATAGATCAACACAACAAGAGGAAACTGTAGAACAAGATTCAGTTATATGTAAACATTTAGTATATGATAAGGAAGGGATTCCAAATTTGCAAGGAAAGACTAAAATTACCTAAAACTGGTACTAGAAAAACTGGTTAATAACTTGAGCAAAAGTACATTACTCAAAATATAATAAAATCCAGATGGATTATTTTAAAGAGTTAAATAATAATTAAAATAACCTAAATGGATGGGAAGACAGTATTTTTGAAATCTTTAACTTTTAAAAAGAAAAGACTCTTTTCTACATATAAAAACAAAGCAAAAATTATAAAGGGAAAAAGCAGGTTTAGCTACTGACATTTGAAATGCTTCTACATTAATTTAAAAACCTTTCAAAAGCAAAAATTTGGAAAATGAGTAAAATAAATATGTTCTACATTTTCAGCACTGTTTAATTTTTTTTACAAATCACTGAACATACATACACATAAATGCCATAGAACAATGTAAAAAGGACAATTCACAAAAGACACAGAGTCACTAAATAACAAAAACTGTGAAACTCAACCTTTAAAGAATTAAAGGTAGTATTTTGCTCTCACTGGTAATCAAAATTGTTGAGTTTTGCTTTTTGTAAGACCCAATGTTGCTCAGGTTATGGTGAAATGAGCACTTGCATATATTAGAGACAGTATAAATTGGGAAGGACAATTTTAAAAGAATTAGAAACCATAAAAATGTTCTCTGTCCTAGAAATTTCACCTCTAGGAGGTGAACAAAGGATTAAATACTGTTTATTACAGTACTATTTGCCATGAGAAAAACCTGCAAATAATCTGAGTATGCAACAACAGAGATGTGACTGAAAAAATCATTATAAAACCATACAATGGCCATTAAAATTAGTATGTTCTGAAGAAATGCTTAGAGATTTAGGAAAGTGGTTAATATATGCATGAATAAAAAACAACCAGAAGGAAATAAACCAGTATTGGATATTTTTTATATAAAGCCATAGGTCAGAACCAGTGTCACTCCCAACTGAATCAGTGAGCACAACTAACAATAAAAATAATCAGAACCATACAAATACATATATCTCATTTAATCCTTAAAAGAGCCCTGTGAGGACCTATTTTTATAAACCAAGTCACTTAATCACAGAGTAGACTCTTTTATCCATACCCTCAAAGAAACTTAAAAGAAACTTTTAAAAAGCAGATTTTTTTAATTTAAAGAAAAAACAAATGGACAAGTTGGCTATGATGAGAAATTTTTACATGGAAAGGTCAAAGAGTGGAGAAAGGAAGGAAAAGATGAAAAGAAGGGAGAAAAAAATTTCAATTTTAAAGTAGCTTTAGTTCCAGAATGAACTATTTTTAAGGACAATGATACAGGAGTTTTTAACCTATGTTTAGAGTTCTTGTGTGCAAAGTGGAATGGGTAAAGAAATTCCAGATGGAAAATTAAGGGGCACCCAGATGGCTCAGTTGGTTAAGTGTTCGACTTCGGCTCAGGTCACGATGTCACAGTTAGTTCGTGAGTTCGAGCCCCACAGTGAGCTTTGTTCTGACAGTTCAGACCTTAAAGCCTGCTTCGGATTCTGTGTCTCCTTCTCTCTGCCCCTCCCCTGCTCCCTCTCTCAAAAATAAGTAAACATTAAAAAAAATTTTTTTAAGGAAAATTAAAGTACACAACAATAGATAACCCTTAAAATAAACTCATGTGTTTAGACCCAAAAGAATCAGAGATATCTTAGAGAATTTTGAAAGTACACATATAATCAGTGAACCACTGACAGAAATGTTTGGTGTAAGTTAAAAAGTGAATTCTAGAAGGAATGCATTATCAGGCGGGAGGTTACTTTCCAGAAAAAAATCTAAATTTTTAACAAAGGTTTGCTGGTATGTAGTAAAGAATTTCATTATTACTAAGTGCCAAGAAGAGTTCACCAGGAAGCCGAATATTAGAAAGTAATTGTGTAGCCATAACATAAGAAAGAAAACGGGGGCACTGGGTAGCTCAGCTGGTTAAGCTTCTGACTTAGGCTTAGGTTATGAACTTGGAGTTCACAAGTTTGAGCCCCATGTCAGGCTCTGTGCTGACAGCTCAGATTCTGTGTCTTCTGATTCTGTGTCTCCCTTCCTCTCTGCCCCTCCCCCGCTTGTGCTCGCTCGCGCTCTCTCTCTCTCTCTCTCTCTCTCTCTCTCAAAAATAAATAAAAACAGGGGCGCCTGGGTGGCGCAGTCGGTTAAGCGTCCGACTTCAGCCAGGTCACGATCTCGCGGTCCGGGAGTTCGAGCCCCGCGTCGGGCTCTGGGCTGATGGCTCAAAGCCTGGAGCCTGTTTCCGATTCTGTGTCTCCCTCTCTCTCTGCCCCTCCCCCGTTCATGCTCTGTCTCTGTCTGTCCCAAAAATAAATAAACGTTGAAAAAAATAATAAATAAATAAATAAATAAATAAATAAATAAATAAATAAATAAAAACATTTAAAAAAATTAAAGAAAGGAAATGAATATGAGTTATTTTAATATAACATAATTCTGTGTTGGAACTGAGTGAATTTCTATTAAGTTGCCTATGTTCAACTAACTCTCAAGCGCTTAAAAATTAGGTGATGTAAAATCCCATCAAAATTTCCAACGTTAAGTAAAAAACAAATGAACAAACAAAAACCAGTAGAAAAAAAGAAATGAAACAACAAACCCAACAGTAACTGAAACTGGGGAGACGACAAAAGCAGATAATCATGCATTAACAGGGGCGCCTGGGTGGCTCAGGCTGGTTACCTAGTTACCTACCCAACTCCTGATTTCAGCTCAGGTCATGATCTCACGGTTCCCTGCTGACAGCACAGAGACTGCTTGGGACTCTCTTTCGGTCCCTCCCAACACACGCACGCTCCCTCCCTCTCCCTCTAAATAAATAAATAAATAAATAAATAAATAAATAAATAATTTTTTTAAGTTATGATAATACTTATATGTAAGAAAATAATAATGCATTAAACAAAAACTGGCAACCAAGCAATAAAACAGAAAATTTTAGAAATAAGAGCAGAAACTGTCCCAGTCTGAGCTATAGAATTCAGCTCTTCATCCTGCTTCCAATTCCTTAGAATTCTGAGAATATCACAAAAACTCCCAAATCTGGAAAGAAGAGATCTTTTTATCTTTTTGCTTTCCTGCCCCCTTAATTTGTTATTTTTCTGCCTAAAGAGTAATACCAGCTTCAGGGCAGAAAAAGGAACAAGTAGGATACAAAAACAGGAAGAGTGAAGAGGTGCTGACTCTTTGGAAGTCAAGGAAGGATCTAGGCTAAGAATGAATTGTATAAAATCAGGGTATTCTCCCATAGGAATGAGACATCCCACATAGTTGACAGATTAAAACCTAGTACAAGGCATTTAATCAAGTATTAAAAAAGAGAGCTGAATCTGGGGTTTTACAAAAAAACTTATACCGCCCTAGCTGAAATTTTACACTGTACCCTTGCCATTCCCTCTGGCTTCCAAGAGGCAAAAATACTTATTAGCCCTCACCTACCTCAATATAATAAAGGCTTTATATGAAAAACGCACAGCCCATATCACACTCGATGGTGAAGAACTGAGAGCTTTCCCCCCAAGGTCAGGAAAAAGATGAGACGTTCACTCTCACCACTTTTAGTCAACACAGTACAGGAAGTCCTAGCCACATAAAACAACATAAAGAAATAAAAGACATCCAAACTGGTAAGGAAGAAGTAAAACTCTATTTGTAGATGGCAAGATAACTACATATAGAAAACTCAAAGACTCCACCGAAAAACCACCAGAGGATAACAGCATACAAAATCAGGCATTGTACAGAAATCTGTGGCATTGCTATACACTAAAATTGGAGTAGCAGAAAGTGAAATTAAGAAAACAATTCCATTTATAACTGCACCAAAATTAATAAAATATCTAGAAATAAACTTAACCAAAAGGTGAAAGACCTGTACTCTGAAAAACTATAAAACACTGATGAAAGAAAATCACAACAATGTAAAGAAACGGGTCAGAAGAACAAATATTGTTAAATTTTTAAAAAATGTTTTTATTTATTTTTGAGACAAAGAGAGACACAGCATGAGCAGGGGAGGAGCAGAGAGAGAGGGAGACACAGAATCTGAAGCAGGCTCCAGGCTCTGGGCTGTCAGCACAGAGCCCGACGCGGGGCTCAAACTCATGGAGTGTGAGATCATGACCTGAGCTGAAGTCAGACACTCAACCGACTGAGCCACCCAGGCGCCCAGAACAAATATTGTTAAAATGTCTATACTACCCAAAGCAATCTACACATTTAATGTAATCCTTATCAAAATATCAACATTTTCCACAGAACTAGAACAAACAATTCTAAAATTTATATGGAACCACAAAACACCTTGAATAGCCAAAGCAATTGTGAAAAGGAAAAACAAAACTGGAGGTATCACAAATTCCAGATTTCAAGTTATATTCCAAAACAGTAGTAATTAAAACAGTACGGTACTGACATTAAAAACAGGGGCATCTGGGTAGCTCAGTCTAAGCATCCAACTCTTGGTTTCAGCTCAGATCATGATCTCACAGTTTCGTGAGTCTGAGCCCCAGGTCAGGCTCCATGCTGACCATGTGGAGCCTGCTTGGGATTCTCTGTCTCCCTCTCTCTCTGCCCCTCCCCCACTTGTGCTATCTCTCTCTCACTCTAAATAAATAAATAAACTTTTTAAAAGTTTTTAAAAAAGGGGAGGGGTGCCTGGGTGGTTCAGTCCGTTAAGCGGCCGACTTCAGCTCAGGTCATGATCTCACAGTCTGTGAGTTCGAGCCCCACATCGGGCTCTGTGCTGACAGCTCAGAGTCTGGAGCCTGCTTCCGATTCTGTGTCTTCCTCTCTCTCTGCCCCTTTCCTGCTTGCTCTGTCTCTCTCTCTCTCTCTCTCTCTCTCTCTCTTTCTCAAAAATAATAAGCATAAAAAAAAAACAAAACTCTTTTTTAAGTTAAAAGATTTTTTTTTTTTTTAAGTTAAAAAAAAATCTTTTTAAAACAGACACACAGGGGCACTTGGGTGGCTCAGTAGGTTGAATGTCCGATTTCAGCTCAGGTAATGATCTCAGGGTTTGTGAGTTCGAGCCCCATATCAAGTTCACTGTTGTCAGCACAGAACCCACTTCGGATCCTCTGCCCCCCTTTCTCTACCCCTCCCCAGCTTATACTCTCTCTCAAATAAATAAACATTAAAAAAAAAAAAAAGGCACATAGATCAATGGAAAAAAACAGAAAACCCAGAAATAAATCCACAATTATATGGTCAACTAATCATTAACAAAAGAGGAATGAATATACTATGGGGAAAAGACAGTCTCTCCAACAAATGGTGTTGGGAAAACTGGACAGCTACATGCAAAAGAATGAAACTGGACCACTTTCTTTCACCATACACAAAAATAAACTCAAAACGGGTTAAAGACCAAAATGTGAGAACTGAAACCATAAAAATCCTTCCAGAGAGCATAGGCAGACGTTTCTGTGACATCAGCCATAGCAACATTTTTCTAGATATGTCTCTTGAGGCAAGGGAAATAAAAGCAAAAATAAACTATTAGGACTACATCAAAATAAAAAGCTTCTGCACAGTGAAGGAAACAAAACTAAAAGGCAACCTATAGAATGGAAGAAGAATTCTAAAGTTAAGGCAGGAATGATTTCCCATTATGAAAAAATTCAAGAGAATACAGGCTGTAAGAACTTATTTTTGAAAAAACTTGACAATAAAACTCAGTCAATTTAAGAGATGATATAAAAAACTTACTGGCGAAGCTGTGGTAAGAGGCCTGGTAGTGACCATCTAACAAACTGAATACAGAACTCTGAGGAAGTGATTATGTTTTTACAAACCTGAAAAATGTAACATGAAGATTTTTTTTAAACATTGGATAGCAGAAATGGGGTTGCTAAGGTTTTTATAGCAGAACTCAATATAGATTTTGAAGCATTTAGTCAGAAACATAATAGTTTGCCACCAAACAGTAATTACACATAAATCCCTTCCTTGTAGAAGGGATTTTCTTTGGCTAATCACTCTCTCATATACTGATAAAAGTGGCCTCATACTCCAACCCAGACAGGGAACATGGGTGTGTCTCAGTCAATTAAGATAAATCTATTCTCCTTAGCCACTGACTGCTTTAGGTCTGGGATAGGTTTGGGTTGGGATAATAAAACAGAAGGGGACATTTTCTGTGAGATGACTATGAACTGAACATCCCATTCTTAAAAAGGTACTCCCTTCCTGCTTTCGGATGTTCAAGTATTAGGTCAAGATCCTGGGAATAACTGCAGCGACCTGGCAATCATGCCCAGAAAAGCCAAAAGAACCACAAAAACACAATGCCCTGCCACTCTTGGACCGGCTATTGTGAAATTAACAATCTAGAAAAGTCTAGCCTCTGAACTTCTTATGCCAAATAATAAATTTCCTGTTCCTTTAGCAATATTCTCTAACAGCTGAGAGCATCTAAACTGGAAAGATAATGGTGTTTGTTTTTATAATATCCATTATTAAAGTCATATTTACGGAAATAATATCCTTTGTGATAAGGAAATTTTATTTGAAGTTCAATTGTGGTATCTATTTTGCTTCACTTTTTCTTCTATGTACCTAAATCTGACTTTAATATTTTTTAAGTATTAACAGCATTACATCATCTTAACAAAATAACTTTTATCAACCTAACCATCCTTTTTAATGTTTCTACATGTATGTATAAAAATGACATCTAGAATGTTTTACTTAGTAAGAATGATGACTATTTCTGGATGGCAGATTCAGGAGTGGGTTTTGGGTTTTTTTTATTATTATTAACTTGAAATGGTTAAAATGTTCTCTAGCTTTTGTAATTACATATGACTTAACAAAAAGAATGGGCTAAAATGAGGTATGCCAGCTATCCACCAAACCCATCTCTTTATCTTCCTGAGACTATATATAACTAGACACTTCCCTCAGTTTCTTTTGCAATTATATGCAGTTATAGAACTTTTGGGTTCTAGCCAAATGCAATCTGAATGAAAAAGCATGGAAGTCACCTCTGGGCATGGTCCTTAACAGCCCCCAACAATTAAGTGTCCATGCTCCTTCCTCTTCCAGAGATTAATGCAAATGACCATGGCAGCCATCAAAGCAACACGGAAAAGAAGGCTAAATCATAAGATGGAAAGAACCTAATTTCCCGATTCATGACCTGGAAGAAAGCTGTCTGCCAATCAAGATCACCGATTTTGGACTTAGCTGTGAATGAAAAATTAACACTATATTAAGCCAACTCATAATTTGAGAACTGTTAAGTGTTGGGAGACAATTCTATAGGAGTCTCTACTGTTTTCTCTGCATGTCTTAGGAGAGAGGCAATGCCTTACCCATTGTTTTAGACTATCTTTTCAAGGTTGTATAATGAACAGAATCGTAAGACAGAGTGTCTACCTTAGGAGCAAAGGGCAGCCATGCTTACTGTCCATTAGAAAAGATTCAGGGGGCGCCTGGGTGGCGCAGTCGGTTAAGCGTCCGACTTCAGCCAGGTCACGATCTCGCGGTCCGTGAGTTCGAGCCCCGCGTCGGGCTCTGGGCTGATGGCTCGGAGCCTGGAGCCTGTTTCCGATTCTGTGTCTCCCTCTCTCTCTGCCCCTCCCCTGTTCACGCTCTGTCTCTCTCTGTCCCAAAAATAAATAAATGTCGGAAAAAAAAAAAAAAATTTAAAAATAAAAAAAAAAAAAAGATTCAGATGCCCTAAACTCAAGGTTTTTCTACTACAATGCAACAGATGGCATAAGCAGATGTCACGTGACCCTCTCTGTGTTCCCTTATGGAAACTGGGTCTTGGGGGATTGGTACAAAAATACTGATACTCTGGCCTGTGACTCATGTAAGTAACAAACTGGCCTTCATCCCTGACCCAGAATTCTTCTGTCTCCTAAGCCGTTACAAGTAGGGTAATCATGGACCTCTTTCACAGCACCTGACAGCTTGGTGATGAGAACACGATACCATTAGAGAGAGACAGGGGCTTCTGGAAAAGTAAGGATAAGGGCGCCACAGGCCAATTAATGGGATCCAAGAGAAGTCTATGGGAACGGGTAACAAACCTATCAAGTAAATTATATGGGCAATCAGGCAGTAAATAAACCGTCCTCCGTTTTATTGTTTTATAAGGAGAAGGATTTGAGGAGATGGTTGCAGGTTGAGAACTGGGAAATACAAAGAGAGCTGTCCAAATGATGTTCTGGTGGTTGCTAAACCTTCTCCAGAGAGAAAGACTTCCTTGACAATACACCAGTTGGCTTCAGTTCCATCCAATTTTAACAGTAAGATTCATTCATAGGTTCTATGATCTATTGATATAGATTCATCCTTGGAGGACAAAATGCTCCAACCCTCTTGAGGTAACAGTTACAGAGACACTGACTTCTACTGAACAGGAAAGGAGGAAAGCTAGCATGCAACCATAGTGGACAGAAAAGAGGCAAATCTTTAAAACTCTGATTCACTTGAAGGAAGAATGGCATCAGCAAAACTGTAGCAAAACACCTCCTGCAGGCTATCCTGCCAACTTGATTTTCATTTAGAGATGACAGTAAAAGATCTCAGTGGGTCCTGGCTGTTTAAAGGCAGTTCCAGTCCTCTCAGGGAGATTTTCCAGAGATAAACCAATTCCCATGGAAAATTACAGTTGAGACCTTGACTAGTATTCAGGCTCTTAATGCCCCAGATTGGATTTAAAATGCTAACAGAGCATTTACAGTGTGATACAGGTCACCACTGGATAATGAGAAATCTAGCTAAATTCTTACCAGTTGGCAAAGCCACCCTGAAACACTCTCCCAGCCCTTATGAAACTACCACCTTACTGAAAGTAGGTGAAAACTTGAGAGGCTACTTTAGTAATGGGGTGGCAGATATTCCAGATTAAGGCAAGCTCTCCAAAAGAGGTCCCCACTATGTTAAGCCAAGATCTAGTCAACCAAAGGGCAGAATCTGGCTGCTAAGTCAAGGGGTTCCAAGGGTTGAAATAAATGGCATCGATCACAAGGACATCACTTAATAGGGCATTGTAAGTTCTGAAAAGATGGGAAATTTATTTGAGTGACTCATGAGCAGTCACCGTGCCTTTCAAAATTGAAAGTAAATACAAAGGCATATTTAATGGTACAGAGCCACTCTCTAACCCCACAACCTCTCACTCTTCCCCAACCTCCTCATCCTTTAAGGCAACACCAGTTTTGTGAAGAAGAAAAATGATTAGAGATGGCGATGCGGTTTCCCTGTCACCAAGAAGGAATCAATCAATGACCATATATAACCATTCAAGTATGCTGAGGAATGTGGAGAGAAGATACCCAGATCACTATCTTATCTGGGCCATTAAAGAAAAAAGGCACTAGGATTCAGTGGACAGATTCAGTAGGGCAAGGATGCTAACATGACTTTGTAGGCCAAGCCTTTGGGTAATTAACTATTCTTGTGCTGCTTATATACCTAAAAGTGTAGCAGGAATTGATATGACACCCAACCTAGCAATAATCTTTGTATTTTTAAAGAACTGTTAAAAATGGTAGGGGGTGGAGGTGGGGAGAGGGGATATGTGACAGAGGCTGTATGTGATCTGCGAAGCCTAAAATATTTACTATCTGGTTCTTTACAGAAAAAGTTTACAAACTCCTGTGTTATATGCTTGTCATTACCCACCTGTAAGTGCCAAACAGTATTCCCCCAATCAGGAAGTGCTAATGGAACATGAAAATAGTTTCCCAAACCATTTCCTTTCCCTCAGTGGCCCAAGAGAAATGGAACAGAAATTCCAGGAGGACAAAGGGAAACCACAACCTTGATTAAAGACTTACAGTAACAGATGTGCTATCTCAACACAAAAACCTTGCAAGGCCACTGGAAAAAAAAAAAAAAAAAGGTGAACAGGAGCTAGAGACTTAACAGTAGTAAATTACTGTCAACTGAGTTAGTTATTGCTCTCACAGTCAAAGCTGCTACAGACTTAATCTATTACAAGGACTGATGGTACTTGCTAAGTTGTCCTGGACACTGCCAATGCCTTCTTTGCCATACCACTTATAACCAGAGGATCAAGTCAGTTCATGTGCATACTGCAAGGCCTCCGATAGAAGTCTGCAGCGCTTCCTCAGGACAATCTAAATCCCCTTGCCAAATGTCACACCAATAGGTATGCCAGGATTTAGTGTCTCTCTATCCTCTGATTTCCAAAGCTTTTGCTATGGGTTGAGTCAGTAGCATCACTCTCAACACTCTTCCTTCGATGTTATCACACCTCTCCCACCAAGGCCAGGTGAAAAACCACAATAAAATTCAGGGACCTGCTCAACAAGTGAAGCTATTTGGAACTATGTGAGCAGATTTACAATGTCTGATCCCTCGTAGGTCTTGATACCCTACCCCACTATCAAAAAGGAGACTAGGCGTCTTGTTGAACTTTTTAGGTATTAAAGCCTCTATATGATTCATTGGCATTTTACTTGTTCCTTTATATCAGCTCTCCTGCAAATATGCATTCTTTGAGAGGAGCCCAAACCAACAGGTTGTGCTGGAATCTGTGCAGCAAGCTATATCCTCTACCTTTAGGGCCCCTCATTATGCATTTGACCTAGAAGTTTCTGTGACTGATGATTTTGCCATTTTCAATCGCTGGCAAAGCCGCGCATTGAGGTTTCAGTCTTGTTGCTGTCCTGACACAGCTATCAGTGCACCGAACTATATGCACTTAAGAATGGTTAAGATAGGGGCGCCTGGGTGGCTCAGTCAGTTAAGCTTCTGACTTTGGCTCAGGTCATGATCTCGCGGCTCATGGGTTCAAGCACTTCCTCGGGCTTTGCACTGACAGCGCAGAGCCTGCTTTGAATTCTCTGTGTCCCTCTCTCTCTCTCTCTCTCTCTCTGCTCCTCCCTCACTTGTGCTCTCTCGCTCTTTCTCTCAAAAATGAACGAATATTAAAAAAATTGGAGTGCCTGGGTGGCGCAGTCAGTTAAGCATCAACTTTGGCTCGGGTAATGACCTCATGGGTCATGAGTTCAAGCCCTGCTTTAGCTAAGCTGGAGCCCCACTTTGGGTGAGCTAGAGCCCCACTTCAGACTCTGCACTCTCTCTCCCTCTCTCTGCCCCTCATGGGATTCTCTCTCTGCCACTCTCTCCCTCTCTCTCTCTCTCTCTCATGCTCTGTCTCTCAAAAAAAAAAAAAAAAATTAATTAAAAAAGAATTAGAGGATTGTGTAAAAAAACAAACTTAAAAAAAATCTTGAGATGCTCCATTAAAAAAAAATGGTTCAGATAGTAAATGTTACATGTATTTTATCATAATAAACAGAATTAGGAGTTAGAACTACTATGGAGAGAGAAATATAGGGCCCAAGACCTTATCATTATCATAGGAGAAGCAAAATAAGCTTGTACAGAGAAGTACAAGTGGCTGGAGAGCTACCCCAAACTGCTTTTATTAAAATGTTCTGTCTATATGCCACATACTTCTTTTCCATACATTCTCCCCTCTTAAATGAAATGCTATAACTAAAAGTTTCAGATCAATTTGTTTCTGATACTGCCTATTTGTGAAGTGAAAAACAACAACAAAAATCACTTGCTTTTAAGATACAGCTATTATGACACAAAAGATCTGATAACACACTAAGGTATTGTAAAACTACTTTGTACTACTTCTGTCACAAATTGTCACTTGAGGTTAATACCCCCTTTAAAATTTTTTTTTTTTTTTTAAATTTTTTTTTTTTCAATGTTTATTTATTTTGGGACAGAGAGAGACAAAGCATGAACGGGGGAGGGGCAGAGAGAGAGGGAGACACAGAATCGGAAACAGGCTCCAGGCTCTGAGCCATCAGCCCAGAGCCTGACGCGGGGCTCGAACTCACAGACCGCGAGATCGTGACCTGGCTGAAGTCGGACGCTTAACCGACTGCGCCACCCAGGCGCCCCCCCCCCTTTAAAATTTTAAGTGAATCAGGGGCACCTGGGTGGCTCAGTCGGTTAGGCGTCCAACTTCAGCTCAGGTCTTGATCTCATGGTTCATGAGTTCGAGCCCTGCATCAGGCTCTGTGCTGACAGCTCGGAGCCTGGAGCCTGCTTTGGAATCTGTGACTTCCCCTCTCTCTCTGTCCCCTCCCCAGCTCATGCTCCATCTCTGTCTCTCAAAAAATAAATACACGTTTCAAAAAAATTTTTTAATAAAATAAAATTTTACGTGAACCAATGATAGCGTGAATTATCAGTGATAAAAATACCTCACATGATACAATAAGGTAGTAGCATATAAAATTAACATATAAAAATCTATAGTCTTTATACATACAGATGATAAAATTACACAAGTAGAAAACTCCTTTTAAAATAAGAAAAAATAAAATAGTAAGAAAGGGAATTTGGTGGCAGCATATAGCATACAGTTTCCCAATCTGAGTCCCCACATAGAAACAGCTTAAACAAGAAAACCAAAATCCGTGGACTAACATTTACAACAAAACCAATTGTTCAAAATATCGCCATGAACTCCAAAATACAAGCAGGTTGGGACAAAGCCCTAAAGACATGCATGGTAACAGTATTTGTGAAGGGAGAAGGAAGTAGCAAGTAAACCCCCAAATCAACAGTCTCCACTGGAAAGCACTGGGGGCCAGTGTGAGAACAGCATCTGAGACAAGGGTTTTGTCCTTGCCAATACTGGACAAACGCAAGAGGCCTACAGAGAAGAAGGACTGATCTAAGTTTCAAATCACCCTTCCAGGCAGGGGTCCATTGTAAAACAGGGACACACGCCAAACAGAACTGGCTTCTAAATACCATCCCCAGTAAAAGAATATGATATGATGATATTTTCTTTTAAAGGAGGTGATGCGCTATGAACAACACACCCCTTATGTGGTAATTCTATCAAATATATTTAACCTGGATCTAATCAGGAGGTGTAAATAAATAAGAAAAATCCCTGGAGAAGGATAATCTGTGAAACAAATGGTCTGGACTCTTGAAAAATATCAATGTCAAAAAGATAGAAAAGCCTGGAGACTGTTTTTAGATTATAGCAAATTAAAGAAAAATAACTAAATGCAGTATCTGATACTTCACTCTATCCTGAGTCAATTTTTCAAATCAGCTATTAAAGTAAAGCTATTACTGGGACAAAAGGAGATATTTGGATATGGACTATGTATTAAATAGTGGTTATATTTCATAATTAATTATGTTTTATTTCCTAAGTATTTGTTATATCAAAGTAGTATTACACTAATATATTAAATATAATCATAGGTGATCATTTATAACATTAATAATTAATGACTAATATAATACATGACTTTCTACTACATTAATGTTATGTTTCTTAAGTAAGATAGTTACATTGCAGCAATGTAGAAGAATGTCCTTAGGAGATGCATGCCTATTTAGAGATGAAGTGTCACCATGTAAGCAATTAATTCTCAAATGGATACACAAGGTTTTTTAAATGTCTCTGTATTTTATGCATATATATAAAGATAAATCAAATGTGGTGTAAAATGTCAACAATTGTTGAATCTAGGTTAAACCTACATAGCTGTTCATTGTACTATTCATACAAATTTCTTGTAATATTAAAATCTTTTAAAATAGAAAGGTAAGGGGTACCTGGGTAGCTCAGTCAGTTGAGCATCTGACTTTGGCTCAGGTCATGATCTCACATTCCATGAGTTCGAGCCCCACCTCTGGCTCTGTGCTGACAGCTCAGATCCTGGAGCCTGCTTCTGATTCTGTGTCTCCCTCTCTGTCTGCCCTTCCCCTGCTCATGTTCATGCATGCTCTCTCTCACGCTCGCTCACTCTCTCGCTCTCTCTCCTTCTCAAAAATCAACATTTTAAAAAACTTAAAGAAAAAACAGAAAGGTAAAAATAACCTGGTATATAAGTTATTTAAAAACAAACTAAACAATATTTAGGAAATAGTCTTTAAAAAAAAAGCTAAATATAGTAGAGCTATCATGGTTAACACCTATTGACTTTTCTTCCAGTCTTTTATAAATAAAATTATTAAGCAAAATTAGGAATAAAATTTTTTTAATTAAAACAATTTTTAATTAAAGGGGTGCCTGGGTCAGTTAAGCATCTGACTTCAGCTCAGGTCATGATCTCACGGTTCCTGGATTTGAGCCCCGCATCGGGCTCTGTGCTGACAGCTCAGAGCCTGGAGCCTGCTTTGGATTTTGTGTCTCCCTCTCTGTCTCTATCCCTCCCCTGTCTTGTGCTGTCTTGAAAATAAATAAACATTTTTAAAAATTTATTTAAAAAGTGTTTTTAACTAAAAAAAATGTAAGTGCATATTGCATCTTTTGTATATATACTGCATCTTTTACTCCTATTAAAAGGCCCTTCCCCCATTATTTGTCTTTTAAAATCATGGATTTTAAATATAATAATATTAATAATATTAACTAACACTTAAGATGCCTTTCAGTTTTCTGCACAGACAACCAGATTTCCAACTAGCACTTCTAAGACATGCCAAGGCAGGGGTGGCACCTGGGTAGCCCAATCAACTGAGCATTGGACTTTGGCTCAGATCATGATCTCACAGTTGGTGGGTTCGAGCCCGATATTGGGCTCTGCGCTGATTGTGTGGGGCCTGCTTGGGATCCTCTGTTCCTCTCTCTCTGCCCTTCCTCACTCTCTCTCTCAAAAATAAACAAATCCTAAAAAAAACATTTTTTTTTAAGAAGTGCCAAGGCATTTTTAGATGCATTAATTCACTTAATTTTTACAACAATCCTATGAGATTAAATACTAATATCACCTAGACACAATGAGAAACGTGAGGCACACATATCCCACTCCACACGAGTCATAACTTTTCATTTATTCTTGGCCATTTATATCATTTCTAAAAATTAGGTGCTATAAGTAGCTAAATAGTGATAAATAACCATTTTATATATACACCTTAAAGTAATTATCTAATACTTATTTGGGGGAAAGAATATGAAATTTAAGCTCCTGACATGCCATATTTAACAGATTCTAAGAAACTTATTTAAACCTATAAAATGGACACGTATATTATGGTGATCCTATGTCACAATTTACTCGGCATCCTTTTTTCTTTCTTAGTGGTATGTATCAATCAGTGACAAGTCAAATTAGATGAAATACAGTAAACATCTTTTCAAAAAACTTCACCTATTTACTCAACACTCTCACTGCTTGTAGCTCCATTTCTGAAACATACAAAAGTCAAATGAACAGAGCACAAAAGTTTAAAAATATAAACTGAGCTTTCTCACTATTAGGCTCCCAAATGTATAACTTTGGACAAACTGTTTAATATCAATGAGACACTCTACATTTTTAATTTGTTTTCCTAGGAAATGAGCATGGTGTCTGAAATTCAGTAGATGCTTCATAAACGTTTATCAATTAAACATGCATGTCCTTATTTCTTCAACTATGAAAAAGGAAATTAAACTAGTTTAACATAGATAATATATTGACAAATATTTGTATTATAATAGTAAAACAATTCCTTATAGTCACTTAATCTCCATAATGCTATGGTTTTTAGATAGCTGGAATATAACCCTAAACACCTAAATGTATGTAAGCATTTGAGTCTTTATGTCTTGTGGAATCTCAACCTTACAAAAAATAATAACTCTATAGACTAAAGAACTTAGCCTTCAACTAATTCAATTAGTCACAAAAGCCCATTTCATGGACATGCCATTTAATTGATGCACACTGTATTAATGTTTGTCTTCAACATCTAAATTCAAGAAAAATTTCAAAAAGGTTATTCACACCGACTTGTAATTTTCACTTGTCATCCATCCTCTTTGACAAGGTATCTATCCCTTCTAAGCTACACACTCTTTATAAATCCCTTCTCTCAAACATTTACTAGGCTAAATAACAACCTCCTGAAACACTGTATAAGATTCATAAGGAAAAAAAAGATTCCCAAGATTCTTTGCACTAGCATTCTTTTTAGAACATGAAAAAACTTCACCATGTGTACTCATACAAAAGAAAAGTTTTGTAATATATCTGATTTATCTAACTTTTAAAGAAATGTGACTATTAAACCTCCAAGAAAAAGACAGGAAGATATATGAAAAATAATCCATGGACTTTGGGGTCAGGCATACTTGGTCTTAAATCCTGGCTCTGTCATTTACTAGTAGGTATCTCTTGTTTTTGTCTGCCCATGATTTTTCTTTAGGTAATTCTTCCCTACTCCATGTAAGACCTTCAACCACAGTATCCCAACAGCCCTGACCACAAGACCACAATTAGCCAAAATAAGGTTAATCCTAGGTAGACAAATCTCACAATTCCCGAACATCCTCAATTCCAATAGCATTCACTTAAATTCTCTCTTCTTCAATATGCGTATAATAACATCTTGTGCCAGAAATTACGAAGGGTCTACTATCCTATTTAACAAGTGAGCTGCCAGCTTCATGGATGCTGCAAGAAGATACTAGAGTCCTGGTTATACACAAAGGGCTTTTATTACTCACAACAACAGGAGTAGCCAGAAATGTCAGCATTTCCACGGGTTCCCCAAGTCCCAGTTCTAACATGATGACCTGAAAAGTGTCAAATGATGCTTGCATACATAGTGGGTTTCATTACAGGAGAGGAACTTTGGGCTTAGGAAAGCCAATTCTGAACAGTAAGCAGGCCTACTGCCAAATACCCCAGAAAGAGATATTATCTCTGTATATTTTCCATGGCTATAAGCAAATCTGCCCTTTGCTCTTGATGACGGTGCCTCCATTTTCCAAGACTGTTCATTACGTAAACAACTCTGAAAAGATAACCAGGAACAAAGGCAGTCAAGGCCTCTATTCATAAGATGTGTACGAATCCGAGAGACCCATGGAGACCTGTCTCGCGATAACTGATGTCAGAACGACCAGTGAAATATTAAACCACTATGATCTATACTTTCTCCATAACTTTGCGTTGATTCACACTCTTACTTGTTCTTGGACCTCACTGAGTCTTCCAGACCCTTGCTCCAATATTTTGTCCAAATCTATGTGACCCTGTCCCCTAGTTTCACTCCAATCTTTTTATCCAACTTGGATCCCATGACTTACTACTTTAAACACTTTTGACAACAACTCACTTGTTCCTTTTCCTTATATTTACACCCAATCTGCATAGCAATATCTCCCTTAGGATTCTGTCCATACCTATTTTCTCTGCTTCATTATCCAGGTGACCAAGTTAAGGATCTAAATGACTCTTTCCTTCCTCCTCCCACAATACAGGAAGACAAAGTATTCTTCTTATTCACTACTACACCTTAGTATCATTTATTCCTCCGGTTATTGCCCTATTTCTTCCCTCTTATTGAGATCCAAGATTCTTTTAAAAGAGTTAAATACTCTATTCACATTTCCTCATATTTACTCTATTCATCTACCAACTTCAATTAGCTTCTCCTCTGACCATTACACTGAGACTGTCTCAAGAACTTCTTCAGCATTAAATCCAAAAGACATATACTTGCTTTATATTAGTTGATCTCTCAAATGCATCTAATTGCTGAGCACTAACTTTCTTAAAATATTCACATACCAGATCTCTCCTAATTTTCTTCCTGTATCTATGGCTACTTCCTTTATAGAATCCTCCCTTCCCCGTTACTGATGAAAAACGAGAGAAAGGGAGGGAAGCTCTAATTTACAGAATACCAACTAATTAATGGATATAGAATGAATTATGGAAAATTATTTTCTGTCAAACACTATTTCAGGTAGAAGCATCAATGGATGCTAAAACCTGTGAGTGAAAAATTTAATAGGAAACAGGGTATCTGCCCAATTCTCAAGGTGGAGTAGCCAGCCTCCAAGAATATCCCATGATCTTTGCCCATAGGTAGTATCCAAATACACTGAATAAGTTGCTCTGTGTAACCGACAGAATATTGCAAAAACGAAGTGTCTTAAAAGTGGTTAAAATGGCAAATGCTATTTTACATATATTTTACCACCAAAAAAAAAAGTTAAAAAAAAAAGTCATTCAACAAGGGGGGTAGGAAGGCAACATGTAACATGCGAGGCTAGGTCACAAAAAAACTGCAGCTTTCAGGGTGTCTGGGTGGCTCAGTCAGTTAAGTGTCTGACTTCAGCTCAGGTCATGATCTAGCAGTTCCTGAGTTCAAGCCCCACATCGGGCTCTGTGCTGACAGCTCAGAGCCCGGAGCCTGCTCTGGATTCTGTGTCTCCTCTCTCTGCCCCTCCCCTGCTTGCGCTCACTCGCTCTCTCAAAAATAAACGTTAAAAAAAAAAAAATCTGCAGCCTTCACCTTGCTCTTAGATCACTCACCCTGGGGAAAACTAGGTGCCCTGTCACACAGCACCTAAGCAGCCCTAATGAAATACCCACGCAGCCAGAAAGTGAGGTTCTTACTCAGCCAGCACCAACGTGCTAGCCATGGGACTAAGCCACCTTGGAAGCACATCCTCCAGCCTGAATCAAGCTTCAAGCTACTGTATTCCTGCCAAAATCCTGACCGCAATCGGATGAGAGACCCTGAGCTAGAAAAACCCTAAGTCCAAATTCCAGACCCACCGAAACTGTGAGACACTAAATGTTTATTATAGTAAAGCTACTCAACTTTAGGGAAACTGATTGTGCTGCAATAGGTAACTGATTCAGATTTTGTTATGAGGCGTGGTACACTACTATCACAAAAAACCCTAAGATGGGGGAGTGGCATGGAATTAAGCAATGGGCAAAAGCTAAAAGGACTTTCAGGAGATTATGAGGAAAGACTAATGAATACTGATGAGACTATTACTTGAAACCTTCTGGCCTTTCGGGAAGGCTGCTATCCAGAGCATAAAACAAAGTGAGAGAAATTTAATTGTATATTAGAGGAAAAGGGGTCCTTGTTATATAGAAGCTGAAAGTTTAACAACATTGTTGCCTGTGGTAACACAGAAAGTAGAAAGTGTATTTAATGAATTGGATGATTTAACTAAGGCGATTTTTTAAGTAGTATGTTGCAAGTGCAATCTGATTTTTTGTTTAAAAAAATAAAGGAATACAGAGATAAACTAAATCAGGAAAGGTTATTTGGTGGTCCTGAAAATTCATATACTATGCAAAAAGCAGACAATATAAAAGTAAAGAATGGCTTCCAAAGATAAACAGTACCACCTTTTCATGAACAACTCAGCTATATAAATGGCAATCTATGAGTATCAGTGTATAATGAAGAAAATTAATCAGCTGACTAGAAGTTGAGTATACAAAAATTACTGTCTACATAAAATTGGTAACACACTTTTAAAAGGAAACCAATTTCCGAAGAGTAACAAGGCACTGAAGAGTACTCTCAGAAAACCATTCCAGGAAGAGTAAAACAAGGGTGTGACCATAAAATCCACTGTTAAGATCAAAGCAATGTCTCCAAGAACCTGAAACAGGGCTTCATAGTCATCAAGGTCATGAAAGACAAAGAATTAAGGAAATATTCCAGAAGGAACAGACTGAAAAGCTGAGGAGACATGACAACTAAACGTGATCCTGGATTGGATTCTGACCCAGAAAAAGTTTCCCCCGTCAGTATGGAGGATATCAGTGGGGGAAATTTGAATGGGATGTGCAGATTAGCTAATGGTTCTGTAAAAAATGTTCATTTACTGATTCTGGTAATTGTACTATAATCATGTAGGAAATCCCCCTTTTTATTAAAACTACACACTGAGTAGTACACTTAGGCTAAAGGGGTATTACGTTTCTAATTTATTCTCTAGGAATGCAGAAAAAGAATATACAGAGTGAAAAAGGACAGCAAAGAGGGGAGGGGAGGGACGACATGATAAAGCTTAAAATGTCAACATTTTGAAAATTTGGGTGAGTGGTACAGAGAAATGTGTACTATTTTTCAACTTTTCTCAGAGTCTAAAATTATTGCAAAATCAGAAGTCAACAAAATTTTAATCCTTCTGGCTGGCTGCCCAACACCTCAGGATGAAGGATCAAACGAGCATCACTTATAAAATCCTCAGGAACTGCCCTTTTTTGACCAAGTGGTCTCCTGTCACTCTTCGGCCCCACCAAACACACACCCCAGGCATTCTTAACTGCTGTTCCTGAAAAGACCTTGCCCTCTCTTAACTCTTTGCACATGTAGAAGCTTAAAGCTTTAACTTGAGTGGAAGATTTCCAAAAGGAAAGTACACAAAAAAGGAAAGGGGATGACAGGTAGCTCTCAATGCGGAAAACTTTTAAAAAGATACAGAAAAGTAATGACAACTCTGTGAATGAGAGTTTGTCCTCTGAGAGCCACAGAAGTAGCCCAGTTCTCTTCAAAGAAATGAGTATTCTTACAAAACGGTAAGTCAGTATCTGTGGTTCACAAAACACTAACTGCAAACCTACCTCCCACAAACACCCAGCATACACTAACAATATTTATGTTGGCAAAAGCTCCTGTATCTATTGCCAATTGTTAGTAACAGTAAAGTAGAGCAAGTAAGGGGAGTGGAGAACACTGCAGGAGATAATCCCTCATAGCTACAGTAGGGGACAGAACAATTTTCTAGGAAACCTACATGGAAATGAGCGCATTTCCACATAATACACTGTCACTAATGGTGACTTTGCTGCAAAGTATTGTTAAGTATAATACCACACTTCTAATACATCATGGATTAGTTAACATTAATGAGTAGGCAGAGGATGTGTCTGAGGATCATTTGAACTGCATTATCTCAATGCATTAAATAACCACAGATTTCTAAATAAAGACCCACAAATTAACTTTCAGAAAAAACTCCTTTCTGAAGCTGGGAACCTCACAATACAACCACATATTGCCATGTCTGATACCCCTTCTCCATTTCCTAACCTTGGCCCACAATCTCACTTCTGTAAACATAAAAATATTAGGCTTAAAAGAAAATTCTGTTTTATAATGAACATTAATAGTCTTAGAGGGTAGGGGCGCCTGGGTGGCTCAGTCGGTTAAGCATCCGACTTCGGCTCAGGTCATGATCTCGCGGTCCATGAGTTCGAGCCCCGCATCAGGCTCTGTGCTGACCGCTCAGAGCCTGGAGCCTGGTTCAGATTCTGTGTCTCCCTCTCTCTCTGACCCTCCCCCGTTCATGCTGTCTCTCCCTGTCTCAAAAATAAATAAACGTTAAAAAAAATTTTTTTTTTTTAAAAATAGTCTTAGAGGGTATTCTTCTTAAACAATAAAGATACAAACTGTGTAATGACTGAATTAAACCCCTCCTATACATAGTTTCAATTCATTTCAAACACGTACTTTTGTTCCTTTAAAAATACATATATATGCCAACTTTTCCATTTGTATGGAAACTGTCCTTTATTCAAAGTTGTAACTCACTATTAATTTTCCTTTCTCACAGTTAGTATCTAACCAGTATTAATATATCTTGGGTCACACATAAATTCTCTGAAAAGCAAAAACTATGCACTTTTTTGTGTTCTCATAGTTACATAAAAAGGTAATTTATAAACTGTTGATTTCATTTTCAAATAAGGGATCTGGAGAGCACAACAATCAGTATGAAATATTCTTTATGACCACTTAGTTATAACTTAATACAAAATATTTAAAATAGATTTTAAAATATGTACCAGTATGAAGGTAGATAAAAAAAATTCGAAGGAGAGTGACTCCAACATACCTCATGAATAAGACCAAAATTCACCTCACAATATACAGTATTCTAAAATCAAAATGAATTGTGAGTGCTACCGTTCAATGCAACATTTTATAACAGGGTAAGAATATACTAGATAAACCTACTAGATATTAAAATCTTAAAAGAGATAAAGAGGGATAGAGGATGACACAGTCTATAACACCCAGTCTTTACAGCTGTATTATCATTTAGCATCATACCATAATAAAAAAGTCCCTTCCCAAATATTCCCAAGGCAAGCAACCACGTCCAAGAATAATAAATGTATACTATGTGTACCTCCTAGCCTTTATAGATTATCAGAAAAACTATTACAAAATAAAATGTAGAAATGATTTTAAGTTTGACAACAAAATCAAGTTATACTAATCTTACATATGCCAAAAACAAAATGCAAATAGTATTCATATACTAATGAAAATACCAACTGCTAAAATTCATAGCTAAACAGTTTGACTAAATACAATGTTGTTAACCTAGTATTCAACTGTAAAAACACTCATAAAATGAAAATCTCATTCCTACAACAAAAAAGATAAATATAGTCATTAGCACTGTATTTATTAAACACTGTACTACATTTAATAACTGACCATTAAAAACAACCATGACGGGCATATATTAGGATAAACATGGTCATACCACAAACACTTCTTTAAACAAGATAATGCTCATGAAATGGCTGAAGAGAAGAATATCATCAGTAAGACTTCCCTCTTCACAATTTACAATGAGCCCTACCTATATCCCTCATTCGTGGATTAAAATAAGCTTACATAAAATCTCACAGCGCTTCTTAGTAAAACTGCTAATTAAACCCAATCTGCCATTTTCCCATCAGTAATCCAAACAAGACAGCAAAATAGAACCCTATAATTGTCACTATCACAAAACCACCTCATTAAAGAAATCAAGATGAATATGTATACTTGCTGCCTATAAGGTCTATAAAACATATATATAAACCTAACAAATGCTATAAAGGCAAATACAAAGTTATAATTATTATTTCACTCCTAACTGAAAACCCAAGTTCAAAATTAAAAATTTAAGCTTTAAAAATGTTTACCTTAAAAAAAGACACACACATAAATTCAAATCAAATCTGTTCCCAAATCCTAAGAATTTACAGACATGAAAAGGTTCCAAACTAGTTTATACCAAATGTTTAAGAGTAGTATTACTTTCCAATTGAAGATGTCTTTTTTATCCTCACTTCATTAAAAACAATTCACAGTAGTATCCTTTTCCTATGTTGGCAATATAACCTATGAATGATTCTACTGTACTTATTATTAGTTCACTAAAAATTACTCATATCCTATCCTTTAAAGTAAATAAAAACGTAAGCAGAAAAAAGGTAAGTCAGAAAAAGACAGATTAGTATCAGGCAAGCTTTTAGTGCTTTATTAAAAGATAAAATATTCTCAAATGATATTACATTTGGCCATTAAAAAAATAATAATAATAAACCATTAGCAGCACCACTGGGGGAGAAAAAGTCAAGAATATACAGAACTTCAAAACTGTTCCATTATAAAGTGAAAAAGATGATGAGATTTTTACTTACATGTGAAATAGTCAGTTAATAATGTATAGACACAAATGCTGAAGTCACCTAAAGATTTCACAAGATGACCACAGTAACACATGCAAGAAATCTCTCTCATGCTTTCGGTCAAGCTGTATTTCAAATTTTCAGTTGAAACAGGTACATACAAACATATTCACAAATATGGCATTATTTTAAACCTACTCTTTGACTTTATACTCTCAATTAGTCAAAAATTTTTAGTATTTCCATGTCTCAATCCAGCTATCAAGAACTTAATTTTATCTAAAAAAGGGAAAAAAAAAGCTATTAAGTAGATGTGCTACATATATAGCAACAACAAATCCACTTACTTTTTTCTCTTTCTCATGATGTTTATCCTGAGAGTGAGAGGAAGAATCACTTAAACTTTGATCATATGACCTATTAGATCCCCGTTTGCTCTTTTTCTAAAAAAGAAAATATATATACATACATGTATATGTATATAAAAAATTTTTAAATAATCTTTCTGTTAGGCTTAAACCAATTCAAGTGTGCAGTATTTAAAAATGTCTACTGAAGTAAAAACAAAAACAAAAAAACAAAAAAAAAACAACAAAAAAAAAAAACCACCCTGCTATTTCAAACTATATAATCCAGTTTAGACACCATCTATATGCTGTCTATTGCATTATAAAGGAAAATCTAAACCTAAATTCAACATTAATGCCATATTTTTGTACATTTATGAAAATGTGTGAAAATAGATTATATTTTCAAATAAGCAGGAGCTTATTTGTCACTTTATCACAAAACCACCTCTTAAAAGAAATCAACTATAATTTTTCATTGTCTTCTTTAAAAAAAAAAAAAAAGGAGTTCCAACCAAAATAGAGAATGCCATACTGAGGAAGGATGCCAAGACTAGAAGAAAAGAAAAGAAAATATTTGAAGAGTTACTTTTCTGCCGCACTAGATAAAGCAAGAAGCCTTTATATCTCATACTTTCAGTATTAGGGCATAGTTTTCTAAAAACTTGTCTCTGCAATTCATTAAGAAAAAAATTAAAGGAAATGTCAGCATTAGACCCATGCATTTCTCAAAGCATTAATAAAAGTATGCACATTTCTGTTTAAAATATTTAAACAATTTCATAATAAAGTATGACAGTGAGAGTTATTTGAGGTATTTAAAACTGGGTGGTACCATAACTCGTCCAAATTAGACAAAAATGACTATGAAAGGCATTCAAATTCTATGCAAATGTAGGTTAAATAATCTTATTAAATTATTAGACTTTTCCTCCCTAACGAGCAAATGGGACAACAACATGTCAATAACTAGCAATGAGAAAATTCAATTTACAGACTCTCATAATCCATTTTCATTATTTCTGAATTTTGATCTATATCATCTTCCATTTAGAAAACTAAGATTCCAAAATGCTTTTAACATCTAGAAAGCAAAATTTTCAATTTTACTATCTCAAAATTAGTCTTAAAACACTTCAATATTCTTTGCCCTTAAAATAAAAGTTTTTGATAGCAAGCAATATATTTGCACAATCTAAGTATTTTATATGCATGAACCAGAAGAGAATCATGAGCTGATTTCATGAGTAAGAGGCCCTCACTATTTACCTAAAAGAAAGGAATAAAAAAAAGCCCCATTCACAAGGGAAAGTTAATAAAAATATAAACAAGACACTAAAAACAAAAAAGACTTAAACTTTCGTGTACAAATCTGTCATCATTGAAGACTAAAAAAAATAGACACTTAGGACATTAAATATCGATCCTTCAAAGGAAAACAGACACAATATATGTAACAACTAACCAAATTCTACCAACTCAATCATCTATGCTATTATGTAACAGTAAAAATTGGCAAAAATCTAAAATATTCCCAAAGTTGTATTTAAATACATTTTTCTCAACATCTTCAACTAAGAAGTTACAAAACAGCTTTGTTTCAGTTTTACTATCTCCTAGTAAATAAAAATGAAAATAAGTAAATAATAGTAATATAGCAAAAAAGATGACTAACAAGTGAGAAAAATCACCAGAGTTAGATTATAGAGTTCTTTATACATGCTTTTTCTATTAAATGTATCCTAACATTTACTATTAATTAATAGAACTTATTTTATAATATTCATCATTATAAATGAACCAAAGCAAAGCAAAATCTTTAAGAATTACTAGATCTTTTAAATCCCAGGAGAGACCATGAAATTGCAAACAATTTCACACAAAAATCAAGAGAAAAGCAACAGCTATTATGCCTTTTTTATAAAACAGAATTTTGCAAGTTCAAGATAAATTCTTACCAGCTTGCTAAAATGGTATTTACAGTAGCCACAGTATTGGACATTATCTGCACCATTACCTTCTTCTTCACAAAGTAGTCCAGCAAACTGAGCACTGAAAATAAAAGCCAAAAAGTATATATAAAAATATAATTATGTATACATTAAATCTCAAACTACAGTTATGTATATATAAATAAATTAAAACTCACTTCCAAGCATGTAAGGTTTGTAATTAAACCTTATACATCTAAGAGTAAAGGGGGCAAATGTAAAGCTTTATTCTTACTGTGATCAAGTACATATTTTTTAAGTTACATTTGTAGCTTATAATAAACTTTTGATCCATCTACCTCTAGTAAGAATGAAGATTTATGTATGTTTTAAACATGCATATATATAAATGTTTAACATTACCAAATAGACATTAAATTGTTTTAAGATACCCCCCACCCATTTTACTTCTTCACTCTATTATCACAGGTACTAACAGAAAGGCCGGGCTTCTAAAGGACTGAAATGACTTGGGATGGGATGTGCCCCATAGATGCAGATTACGTACTGTTACAAGGAAATGCTTCAGTTCATAGCACCATACAGGAGGCAAGATAAACATAAGCTGTGTTTTCCAGTCAAAAACAATAGAAGAAATGGAATCGAATCCTAAAGTTACGATATTCATTTAAAAAAAAAACCCACAAAGTGCTAAAGTTTATAATCATTATCTTGTCAATTTGGCCTTCCACTTTTAACATTCCAAAGTTACAGTAGTATTAGCATATATCTTTACCCCAGAAAGAATTTTCATCTTAGAAAAATTAAGTTCATTAATAAGAGAATTTATACAACCAAAAGTCTTTTCCATTCCCCAAAATTAATCTAAAATGGACTTCTTAAACCCATACACTAAAAGCTCAGGAAATAAAGCATGTGTCTGTACTGGCTGCTAAATACAGACTATTTCCTAAAAGTAACAAGTCCTTGGATTATTCCCAAACTTTAATTTTGAACTGTTGTCTATCATGTTGAATATTTTATTTTAGGATAATTTTTACTCTTGAAATTTTATGCCAAAAAAGTATCTTAAGTAACTTCTTAAGAAGTAGCCACCAGAATACTGAGAATATGATAGTGACTGCTTTCCCCCTCTCCCCCACCTTCAAACATGCAGTGAAGAAACACGATCATTGATTAAAATCCTTACTAATATTGCAGGCACTGCACTAAGTTTACCTACATCAGCTCTTTCAGTCCTAACAAAAATCAAAGGTTAGGTAACAAACACTGATATTTTAAACAAAATGAAACTAAATAAAACATGAGAACCAGAATCCACCTATTGAAAATCTGCTCTGGTAAATTCAATTATTAGAATCATCTTTATTAGAAGAAACTCTAAACACAGAAATCATCCCAATAAAATTTACTGTAAATATTTGAGTACCTAAGCCTTTAATTAAAAGGTATTTCCCTGTACGAAGCACAAGAATTTCGGTTTTGTACGACGACAGAAGCATACTTACCACGTCACGTGGAAAGCCTGCCGACATCCGTGTTTATTACATGTCATGCAAGCACCGGTAGCTGCTTTGCTTTCTCGTCCTTGTTCATCACAAATGTAGCAAGTCTTAGGATAGAAAAAATAAACAAAATTAAGCAAAAACCTTACAAGTGTTTTTTTAGCGATGAATCTTAGGGGCACGTGGGTGGCTCAGTCGGTCGAGTGGCCGACTTCAGCTCAGGTCATGATCTCATGGCTTGTGGGTTTGAGCCC
This sequence comes from Felis catus, assembly GCF_018350175.1. Taxonomy (NCBI): domain Eukaryota; kingdom Metazoa; phylum Chordata; class Mammalia; order Carnivora; family Felidae; genus Felis; species Felis catus. Next base: position 20,545,370 of record NC_058374.1, on the reverse strand, counting down.
CACGCCGGGCTCTGTGCTGACCGCTCAGAGCCTGGAGCCTGCTTTGGATTCTGTCTCTCTCTCTCTCTCTGCCCTCCCCTGCTTGTTCTCTCTCAAAATAAACATTAAAAAAAAAAAAATGAGTTTTACAATTATCTTCAGAAGTCAAGATTAGGTTTACTGTCTAACCTACTTTACTTCAAAAACATGAATTCATTTTTCCTGTCAGTAATCTGATTTTTACCAGCATGAAGACATAAACAAGGATAGGTAAACAGTACTAGTGGAACTTCACAAAGACCCAGTCTTCCTTAGGCTCAAATACCCTGCACAGCAGCGAGAATCTTCACGGGCACCAAGGCCAGGGGCCAGGACATAGCCTACGACACCTTGGTCTTAAAACTTCCTCACCAATATTCAACTGATTTCTGGGACAAGAGTGTAAAAAAAGATTCGTCTTTTCCTCTGCTGGAAGTAAGCATATCTACGGGAGTTTGACACAAGGAGTTGGGACCTAAGAGATGAAGCATGGTCCTGGATGATGAGCGAAATTTAGGCCATTTCGTCTCTTCACAAGAATCCTACCTGAGCTGCCATTCAGCCTGCCAACCTGACAGACTGAGCCTGCGGGGAAGACATTTTCGCTGAGGAGGTCAGAGATGCCCCCAGGAGACACTGACCAATAAACACTGCCACCGACTTTGACTTACATCTGGTCCTTTCCCCGGGTAAAAATAGCTGATAAACAGTACCACCTTTTCATGAACAACTCAACTATATAAATGGCAATCTATGAGTATCAGTGTATAATGAAGAAAATTAATCAGCTGACTAGAAGTTGAGTATACAAAAATTAATGTCTACATAAAATCAGTAACACTTTTAAAAGAAAACCAATTTCTGAAGAGTAACAAGGTATAAGCTAGCCAACTTCAGTGGGACCACATATATTTTTAAACTTAGAGAGCTTTCCCCCATTATGCACTGTGGTGTCAGAATAACACAATTCAACAATATTTACAAGAACACAGTTCTCAAAAAAGCCTAGTATCTAGTCAGGTAAGTTAATTTAAACTCCTCTGTTGAAATACAAGGATTCAGACTGAGAAAAATTATTTTTTTAAGATTATTTTATTTTTGGGGGTGCCTGGGTGGCTCAGTCGGTTAAGCATCCAACTTCAGCTCAGGTCATGATCTTGAGGTCCATGGGTTTGAGCCCCTCGTTGGGCTCTGTGCAGACAGCTTGGAGCCTGGAGCCTGCTTCTGATTCTGTCTCCCTCTCTCTGCCCCTCAACTGCTTGTGCTCTCTCTCTCTCTCTCTTAAAACTAAATAAACATTAAAAAAATTTTTTAAAAGATTGTTTTATTTTTGACAGAGAGCACATGGGAGGGGCAGAGAGAGAGGGAGGAAGGGAGGGATGGAGGAAGAGAGAGGGAGAATGGAGGGGGGAAGAGAGAGAGAGAGAGAGAGAGAGAGAGAGAGAGAGAGAGAGAGAGAGAAATATTCCAAGCAGGCTTGGCACTGTTAGGGCGGAGACTGATATGGGGCTCGAACTCACAAACCGTGAGATCATGACCTGAGCCAAAATCAAGAGTCAGACACTTAACCGAGTAACCCACCCAGGTGTCCCTAAAATAATTTTTGTAGGGGCACCTGGGTGGCTCAGTCGGTTAAGCATCCGACTTCGGCTCAGGTCACCATCTCACCATTTGTGGGTTGGGACCCCACACTGGGCTCCTCGCTGACAGCTCAGAGCCTGGAGCCTGCTTCGGATTCTGTGTCTCCCTCTCTCTCTCAAAAATAAAATAAACATTAAAAAATTCTTAATTATTTTATACCTCTAACAAGTAAAATCCCAAGTTACAACAAAACCAAACCAGACACAGTGAATAAGAGCATCTCTATCCGTTCAAATTACAAAAACAAAGTATCAAACAATTACAATGGGAAACTGTAACATACATTTTTTAACCTACAAATGATCAAGAAGATTAAAAAAAGAAAAGAGCAGACTGAAACAGTAACATTTTATATAGCAAAATTCATGGACAATATGCAAGTGGGCCTTAAAGAATCTCTCAGTTAACTTCCGAAACAGTGAAAAGACACCACCTTTTGACAATTCGATAAAACTAAAAATTATGATGAATATTAAAGAGAGAGAGAGAGAGAAGGACTTCCAGACTCCTGGAATGGTGGAGTGAGAGCTCCATGGATCCCCTCTCCACTTCCAAGATTTGGAGGGCACTGGGGAGAGAGTCTCTGAAAATTATCCTAAAGACATGCAGCAAACAGTGGAAAATTTGTTTTTTGAAAAAGTGTACTGAATCTCACTAAGAACAGTGAGAGTCTAGAATTTGAGGCATGATCTGCTCCCATCACCACCCTACCACACACACAGCCTCCTGTGATGGAAATTCCCCTCTGGGTGGGTGTGGCCGAGAAGATAAGGCTCCCTCTCCCCTCAGCTCCTAGTCTGAAGCTATCGTTTTACCCTAGAAGAACCAGTCTCGAGTGACTCTCATCCTACTTACAGCTGGTAGCTCTCACTCATAGAATCCCACCCTAACAACAGGCCACGGGTCCTGAGGCCATCATCATCCCTCCCCCTTTTGCTAGTAGAATGGAAGTTCCACGAGAGGAGGAAATGGGTTGAGAAAACCAGGGGGCTACTATACCCTTTCTTCCTCCCAGCACACTGCTGGAGTACCTGTGTCTCTTCAGGAGAAGCAGAGTGCTATCCCCATCCCCAGTTCCAGAGCAGTAATGTAGAAATTCTCAGAAAGGCACATGGGTATGGAACATCTTCAGAACAAAGAGCCCAACAGCTTTGCCTGAGAGAACTGACTATGTGGAGAAGCTTAAGGACACTGTCAAAAACACCCTGGCGGAGGGGCGCCTGGATGGCTTAATTGGTTAAGCGTCCAACTTCGGCTCAGGTCATGATCTCACTGCTCACGAGTTCGAGCCCCGCGTCAGGCTCTGTGCTGACAGCTTGGAGACTGGAGCCTGCTTCAGACTCTGTGTCTCCCTCTTTCTCTCTGTCCCTCTACCTCTCTCTCTCTCTCTCAAAAATAAACATTAAAAATAATCAATCAATCAATCAATCAATCACTCTGGTGGCAAGCAATTAAGACAGGACTGGTAGCTCCAAGGTACTAATAGAAACAAGTAAAACCAGCCTGAAAATTAACAGAGAGAATGAGAGAAAGACAAGAAATAAGGGCCCTCCTAGGATCACATTCATCCCTGGGGGTATAGAAGGCTATGTACATGAACTAGGTTGCACCCACTCAGGAAAAATCCAAGTGGGACTCGAGGCCGATGCAAAAGCATTCCCTAAAGCCACACACAGATCCATCAGCCAATAAGGCTCATAAGGCTTTAGTACAACCTATGACGAAAAACTGGCTGAAAAGTAAGTTACTGTGACCCAGAGGCAACTCCTGCGAATCTAGACTTGAAAATAAAATCACACTCATACGTGATGGTCTGAAAGATTGCATGCATGCTTAAGGCTGCACATGTTCAAGAACAACCGACAGAGAGAACCTCAGATCTCCTTAGAAAATAATCTCTAAATCACATACATATTAAGTGATAAAGGGTGAAAATGTAACTAGCTAAAGGGGCTTAATTTAAACATAATCTTTGACTAATAAGTGGTTTATGTTGATCCACAGGCAACCCTAAGAAGTCAGGCCTTTTTTTTCCCCCCCAGTACATTTGAGCAGGGCCACCTGAAGTTACACACTGTTGGGTAAACAGATATAAGAAAATTAGTCCAGCCAAGTCATTAAACAAATAAATGACAAAACAAACAACATGACCCATAAGAAGGAAGGATCATTCTCCAGAGTGATTATATTATCTAAAATGTCCATTTCAACAAAAAATTACAAGACGTGCAAAGAAACAGGTCAGTGTGACCTACACACAAGAATAAAAGTAGACATTAGAAACTGTCTTTGAGGAGGGACCCAGATGTTAGACTTGGAAGACAAAGACTTCAATCAAATGGAAATACTTGAGTTTAAAAAATTCATTAAAGAGGCTCAACAGTAGATTTGAGTTGGCAGTCAGAAACCAATCAACAGACTTAAAAACAGATCAATAAATGGGGCGCCTGGGTGGCTCAGTCGGTTAAGTGGCCGACTTTGGCTCAGGTCATGATCTCTCTCGGTCAGTGAGTTCGAGCCCCACGTCAGGCTCTGTGCTGACAGCTCAGAGCCTGGATCCTGCTTCGGATTCTGTGTCTCCCTCTCCCTCTGCCCCTCCCCCATTCGCATTCTGTCTCTCGCTGCCTTTCAAAAATGAATAAATATTTAAAAAAAAAATAAAAAAAAAACAGATCAATAAACGTGTGCCTGGCTGGCTGAGGGGAGAGCATGTGACTCTTGATCTTGGGGTCATTAGTTCAAGCCCCATACTGGGTGTACAAATTACTTAAAAATAAATAAACTTAAAAAAAAAATAGATCAATAAAGATTATACAATCTGAAGAAGGGACTTCTTTAGATTATACTACCTGAAGTACAATTTCCAAAAAATGTGGGACACCATTAAGTACACCAGCATACGTATGAGAAAACAAAGAGATGAAAGAAAGGGACAGAAACTGAATCTAAAGAAATAATGGCTGAAGATTTCCCAAATCTGGTTAAAACCAATAATCTACAATTCTAAAAATCTTGATAAACACTAAGAGATCCACGCTCAAATTGGTCAAAGCCAAAACACACAAACAAAGATATCTTGAAAGCAACAAGAGAAAAATGGTTCATCACAAGCAAGGAAAACTACAATACAATTAACACCTGAAGTCTCAAAGGAAACAATGGAGGGCAGAAGGCAGCAGGATAAGATATTCAAAAAGCTTAAAGAACAAAACTATCAACCAGGAGTCCAATATCCAGGAAAGCTATATTGCATAAATAAAGATGCAATAAGGACATTCCCAAACAAACAAAAACAGATATTTTGTTGCTCCAATCCTAACAAGAAATACTAAAGGAAGTTCTTTAGGCTAAAATCAAGTGACACTACACAACAATTACAACACACACACACACACACACACACACACACACACGCAGTCTAAGAGCTCCAGTCAATTTTACCTCAATAGAGCTGAAATCTTTAAAAAATAAATCTAACAGGCCAATTAATAAACACACATAAAAGGCTCTAACAAAGGTAATTATACAGAAAAAGATAAAAGACAGTATGATTAAATATTTCTCATTCTTCTCTTAATTCAAAAGGCAAAAGCATAAAACAATGCCCATAAATTGTATTGTTGGGCCTATAACAGAGAAATGTAATATATTTCACAATGACAACACAATTAAAGAGGGTAGGAATAAAGATATATTGGAGTAAGGAAGTAACACCAGATGGTAACTTGAACCCATATGAAGAAATGAAGAGAAACACAAATGGCAAATGGTATCTAGCAACACACACACACTATATAAATATATCTGTGGTCTACTTCTCTTAGCTTTAAAAGATAAGGGGAGGCCTCAGTGGCTCACATGATTAAGTGTCCAACTCTAGATTACAGCTCAGGTCATGATCTCATGGTTCATGGGTTCAAGAGCCATGTCAGGCTCTGCACTGTCAGAGCCTGCTTGCAATTCTGTCTTCCTCTCTCTCTCTGACTCCCACCCACTCTCTCTCTCTCAAAATAAACATTTTTTTAATGTGTATTTTAAAAAAGACTATATAGAGCAATCACTATGTTTTAATTTGAGAAAGAGACTCAGAGCACACAAGCAGGGGAGGGGCAGGGGCAGGAAGAAAGGAGAAATTGAGAGAGGGAGAGGGAGAGGGAGAGGGAGAGGGGGAGGGGGAGGGGGAGGGGGAGAATGAATATGAATATGAATATGAATATATGAATATCCCAAGCAAGCTCCACACTCAGCATGGAACCCGAAGGGGGACTCAATCCCACAATCCTGGGATTATGACCTGGGCTGAAATCAAGAGTCAGACACTCAACTGACCAAGCCACCCAGGTGCCCTAACAGAGCAATAATTTTAACAATATATTATTGTTTGTAGTTTATACAAACATAATATCTCTACTAATAATAGCACAAAAGGGGGAAAGGAATGGAGACATATAGGAATGAATTTTCTGTATCTTACTGGAGTTAAGTAGATTCTGATAAGATAAATATTGCAAACCCTAGAGCAACCACTAAGAAAATAACCCCAAAAAATATAATTTAAAAATCATGAAAGGAATGAAAAATGTACACTAGAAATACCCACTTAAGGTAAAAGAAGGTACTATAAAAGAAAAAGAGAGGACCAAAGCAGCCATAAGACAATGCAAACAAAAAGTAAAATGGCGGGCATAAAACCAACCATATTAATGATAGCATTGAATGTGAATGTATTCCAATCAAAAGGCAGAGATTAATAGACCAGATTAAAAAAAAAGAAAGTTCCATACACTGTCTGCAAGAGGAATACTTTAGATTTGATAGTACAAGTAAGTTAAAAAGATTAAAAAAAAAAAAAAAGATATAGTACGCAAAGAGCAAGTATAAGATGGCTGGAGTAGCTATCATTATATCGGACAAAAACAAAAAACAAAAAGAAAAAAATAGACTCTTGAAACAAAACATCACTAAAGATAAAGAGGAATATTTTATAACGATAACAGTCAATCCATCAGGAAGATACAATTATAAGCGTAAATGTGTGTATATACTATACATATACAGAGAGAGAGGAAGAACAAGAGAGCCCCAAGACACATGAATCAAAGTAGAAAAAAGTAATTTGATTATTTTATTTTTTTAAGTGACCTGGGCTGAAACCAAGAGTCAGATGCTCAACCAACTGAGCCATACTAGCACCCTAATATTTTGATAATTTTTAAATATTAGCTATTAGATTAAGAAGAAAATATGCAAAATAACTGAGGATTATTGAAAAATTGTTCCCAAACAAAATCATATCTAAATAAAATGTCAAGTATGTGAATAAAGCTATACTCAAGAGGCAAATTCATAGCCTAAAAAGTTTTCCCTGTTTTAGAAAAGTAATATTTTAACCGAACTATTTATTTTTTTAGTATGACAGAACATTTAATTACATCAGTTTCCCATCAATACACTAGTCATTTAATGATGATTACATTGGCCATTTCCACTGGTTGGCAGGAGGCTCTTCCACTAAAGGCTCCCATGGTTTTCATTATATCATTTTTCCTGCCAGACTTAATTCATTTTCAGCTTGAAGAGTCACCTCTTCCAGTTGCCCACCCTGAAGTTGGTCTAACTGCTTAACATCTGATTCCACTGTAACCATACACAAACACATTTGTAATCTGTTCTGTATATTTCCTATATGCTGCATTTTTAGGAATTTGCTCAAGAACGTCAAGAATCTTTGTGTCCAGTATTCTTAACCTCTCGTGTGGACTCTCACATACAGCCAATCCCACAAGGCCAGGGGTCTTCTTCAGCAAATCTGCCATGGCAGTGCCAGTAGGCTCGGGACACACAGCCCTTTGAACCTAATTTTTTAAATTAAAGAAACAGGCCTCATATCAAAAGGATTCTGGGGCCAAATTCCAACCCCACCTAAGAAGTAGCTGAAAGCATCACTCCAAATATAACTTGAACAAGCCACTTAAACTACAAAAATACAGATGTGCTGTTGTGAGGCAACTAAGTAGCCTGAAATCCAAGGGAAGACATATTCTCCCCCCAACTTCCTAAGAAGCACAAAATGTTCAGACTCTCCACCACTGATACAGCAAGAAAGGGAAGACATGGAGAAAGACATGCATGTAAGAAGAAATCAGCTAAAATTTTAATATATTGTTGTTAAAGGCTGATTGAGGGCTAATATGATACTGCAGAACCACTAGAACCACTGATAAAAGAGTTCTCACTCACTCACAGGCTCTACTACATGAACTTTTATGAGGGGTTCACGGGGAAGACTGATACCAAGGAGACAAAACCACCAGAAAAAATCTCCCTTGAGGTTCAGGCATGAAGAAGAGGATCAGACTCTACTGATGGTAAGATATGAAATCCTACCTCTCACCCAAACACTCCTTTCAAAAGCATTTGGGGGACTGGAGCAAGCCCTGTCACATCCAAGACATGGGTAAGGCCCACCATGACTAGGAATACAAAGGAAAAACTCTTTACACCTAGGCAAGGGGCGGGAAAAATTCTCAAACCCAAATTCCCAACCCTGTTAGTAATAAAATTAAGAGGTCTTCTAGTGCTGGGGGTAGAAGCAGAAAGTTCTCTTCCTCACAAGTCTTTCCAAAGACACAAATATAAGTCTGCCATGGTGAGGAGGAAAGGAATGGTGAAACTGTGAGGCCCAGACATACAGGGCCTACCAAAGAGAGAGGGTGGACCAAAACAACAGAGAAATCCCAAGCCCAAAACATCAAATAACAAACAACGGCAATCTAACACTAAGGGAGAAACAAAAGCATACCAGGAAGAAACTTAGCGTCTCTGACTCAATATTGTTTCTATTTCCCTTGCTGCCATGACCTAAAACAGAAACTTCTGCTTAGCCCTGCACATAGGAATGTTACAGCTAAGATTTGAAAAAAACTGCTTTTTAAAATCCAAAATCTACCTCACCCGAGGAGACAGAGGAGATAAGGAAGTACATAAATGACTATGCTGTGTTTAAGATTTACAGGAACAACATGACCAGATTCCTATACACAACAACAAACTGACCAAGAACAATGAAGTTACTTGACCTTCCTTGATGTCTACAGGTATCAGTCGCCTTTTGACTCCAACTCCCTCCCACTTTCCCCCTCTTAACATAAAAGAAGCTCAAATCTCTAGCTGAGGAACTGGCTCTTTGGGACAATAGTCTGCCATCTCTTTGGTCTGCTGGCGTTCAGTATCAAGTCTCTTCTCTACATCCACATCTTGCCTCTTGACTCACTGGCCTGTCACACAGCAAGCAGAACAAACTCGGGACTTAAAAGTGTGGTAAAGAAACCACCCTCTGTGGCACTGGTGAACAGATACAGCTAAACGCTGGGGGTGGAACACAAACACTGTGAAAGCAAAGAACCTAATACTCCAGGGCTCCTGGGTGGCTCAGTCAGTTAAGCGTCTGATTCTTGATTTCACCTCAGGTCATGTTCTCGCAGTTCATGAGTCCGAGTCCCTTAGGGTGAGCCCCGCTTTGGGTGAACCCCGCTTCTCTCTCTCCCTCCCTCCCCTCCAAAAAAAACCCCTAATACTCTGGCCTTCCACCTAAACTTATAGTATCATTAGAAGATGACCAAGGGGCAAGGCCACCCCAATGGGCTCAGAGGACAGAGCATCAAGCCACGCAGAATTATTCTCAATCTTAGAACCTAAAAACTGTCCTGTTGAGTTACAAACCTGCTTTGCTTTAGTCCAGTAACCCCTTTTTGCCTTCTAACTTCTCCCTTTTAAAATGGGACCATCTATACTACACCTATCCTACCACTGTATCTTAGAAGCAGACACCTTTCCTATATTTCACAGGGTCACAGATGGAAAGGAATTTTGCCTCAGGATTGACCATACCCAGAATTTCACCCACATCTGATTTACATGATTCAGAATGAGATCTGGAACAATCTCATTGAGATTATTAATACTTAATAAGTATTTAATACTTATTAAATTCTGAATTTAAGAGTTGATGCTAGAATCAATTAAGACTTTGAGAGATGATAGGATGAAATAAAAGTATTTTGCATGTGGTAAGAACATGAAGGCGGGGAGATTACTATGTGTTGAACTGTGTCCCTGAAAAAAGGTATGTGAAGTCCTAATAACCCCAGTAACTCAGAATGTGACCTTATTTGGAAAAAGGGTCACTGCAGATATAATTAGTTAAGATGAGGTCACACTGGGGTAGGACAGGCCTCTAACTGAATATGACTGGTCCTTATAAGAAGATGGCCACTCCACTTGAGGACACAGAGGCAATGAAAGAACAGTGGGGTCAAAAAGCAGAGACTGGGGGGATAAATCCATAATCCAACGAATGCCAAGGATTTCCTGTCACCACAACAGGCTGGAAGAGAGGCACAGAACTGATGCTCCCTCACAATTCTCAGGAGGAACCAATGCCAATAACTTAATTTCAGACTTCTACTTCTAGCTTCCATAACTGTGAGAGAATGAACTTCTGTTGTTTTAAGCCACCCAATTTGTGGTACTTTCTTAAGGCAGCCCTAGGAAACCAATACAGAGGCTGTATGAAAAACTGGCTAGGAGTTGGTTATGTTTTGGAGTCGGGTGATGAACTAGGAGGGATGGGAAGTAGTTTCATTCTATTATTATTTTCTACATATGACAATTTCCAAACCAAATACTTATATTGTTATAATATGTAGAATAAAAACGAAAACTTCACGTAAGCATAATTTAAAAAGTTAGAAAACATTAGAATAATAAAATTAGACATAAAGCCTAAAACTGTTCTTTATTATTAGGCACAAAACAGATCCATCAAGGGCTTAGATAAAGGTAAAAACCCCAATGAAATGTTTATGTGAAGAAAACCCAAAAGAAATGAGGTGACACAAAAAGTATTCAACACATTCAAAAAAGTAAATTAATTTGTAAAGAAAGCATCAAAATTATTTTATACTGTTATAAAGATCTATATGCCCCCAGTATCACACAGCACACCGATTTAGTAGCCTACTTTCAAACCAGACTTTTTGCAGCTAAGATATATTGCTTTGTTACCTCATCCTTGTGGAGGAGAGGAGGTAGATACAAAAGGTACCTGGCTTATCCCCTAAAAAAAAAAAAAAAAAAAAGGTCACATGCTGTGTTAACTGGGGATTTGGGTAGTCACAATTTCAAAGCAGGCCAATGCTTTGAACTTTCAAAGGGAAAAACAAATCAGACCCATCATGGACTTAAAAAAATGGCAAACTGTATTCTACAACTTTGTACCTAGAGAAAAATTCCCCCCCAGCAATAGTAACCTGATGACAATCAGAACTTGTTGCTAGGCACTCTACTTCTCTTTGACTATTTCATGGTTTCCTATTACCTGGCGCTGCTGACATTACCGTTGGGTGATGAAATCTCATTATTCTAATTTCAGACCCAAATGTATCCTTATCATTTTCTTCTTAGATGTCTTGTTTTTTCCTGTATCTGGCATCTCTGATCATCTTATTACTCCTTGTAATTATAAATATGTACATGATATTTATATGATCCTGTAAAATAAAACTTCAAGTTTTCCTTCTCTTAAAATACTACTATAAGCTATGGGTCTCCCAACTTACATGACCTCCCCATTTCCATCCTCTCTCTTTGAACCTGCATATTCTACTGTCACCTTGCCATTTCCCTTTCTAACAAGTTAATAAATTTTGACTTGCACTGAATATAATTTGGTCTAATAAAAATATTTCTGACAGAACAGAAGCCTGATCCAGCAGCAGTAGGGAAGATAACCATGAAAAAGCCTCCATGCTGCAGGATGGATGAAGGCAGAGACCAGTCTGCTATAGTACGATACAATACGATATGATGCGATACGATACAAGATAATATCAGTTTTTCCATAGCTGTGGAAAAAATACTGTCAACCTATCCAGATATGCAATTCAACCATTCTTTTCTTCATGAAAAAAGAATGGACCATGTGTGTACTCTTGCACAAAAGACATTCACTTCTGACGATCCTTACATATTTTAATTTCAACGTTTTGGTTTTTAGTTTCCCTCTTAACAGACAGTCTTTGACAATGAGCAAAGTCATTTTCATCCTACATGTAACTTTGAAAACCGCAAGAGAAGTTGTATCACTTTGCCTTATAGGTCTCACTTACAACATGCAGAAAATAATTAGATTTTAACCACCTATGGAGAAACAGCCAGAGTAAAGGGTTACTCTGTCCATTTTCTGGAGCTTGCTGAATGATTTTGTAAATGTGATGTGTACCTTCCTTAGTCCCAGGTAGCTGCTCTGTGCTCAAGTGTAGAGATTAGTGTATAAAACAAGAGTAACACTGTTAATTGGTGCATACTCTATACAGCTGACCCTTGAACAACAAGGGGACTAGAAGCATCGATGATCCCCCATGCAGGTGCAGGTATAACTTCTGACTCCCCAAAAACTTAACTACTAACAGCCTACTGTTGACCAGAAGCCTTACCAATAACATAAAGAGCAGATTAACACATATTTTGCATGGCGTATGTATTACATACTGTATTCTTATAATAAAGTAAGCCAGATGAAAAGTGTTATTTAAAAAAAATCATAAGAAGGGGGGCCTGGGTGGCTCAGCAGGTTAAGCATCTAACTTCGGCTCAGGTCGTGATCTCATGGCTCATGAGTTCAAGCCCTGCATCAGGCTCTGTGCTGACAGCTTAGCCTGGAGCCTGCTTTGGATTCTGTGTCTTCCTCTCTCTCTCTCTCTCTTCCCCTTCCACACTTGTGCTTTCTCTCTCAAAATATGAATAAACATTAAAAAAAAAACTTTTTTCAAAAACTCACAAGAGAAAATACATTTAGGTGCTGTACCGTACCATGCTGATCGGACGAAGTCTGCATGTAAGTGGACCTGCAGAGTTCACACCTGTGTTATTCAAGGATCGGCTCTAACCCTATATACCTTAATTACTTTGCAAAGATCCCATTTTTAATCACCTTGTTTACTGCCACCCCAAAAAAACTATAAGGTGTAACTGTGTATCTATGAATATTTTATGGCACCAAAATGAAGACAAAGTGAAAAAAATACTTGTGGTATATACAAACAAAAATTTGTTATCATTATTTAAAGAGGTCATAACTTTAGAGGCTCCTGGGCAGCTCAGTGGGTTAAGTGTCCGACTCTGGGTTTCACTCAGGTCATGATCTCACAGTTCTTGAGTTTGAGCCCCACATCAGGCTCTGTGCTGACAGTGCAGACCCCGCTTGAGATTCTTCCTCTCCCTCTCTCTCTGCCCCTCCCCAGCGCACACTGTCTCTGTCTCTCTCAAAATAAGTAAACCTAAAAAAAAAATAAAAAGAGTACATAACTTTAGAATGCCTAACAGTTTAAGAGGTAAATGGGCAAAAACAGACACAAAAAGAAATATTATTCTGACAACCTGACAAGTAATCAAAAATTCAAATAACTGGATATCATTTATTATCAAACTGGCAAATGTAGAATATGATTTAAAAATGAATACAGACAATGGTGTGGTAAAAATGGCATTTTCATAAATTATTAGCTATATAAATGTGGAAAACAAACAGGCAATCTTATCAGAACCTTACAAACAAACAGGTATAATCTATGACACAATAATTCTAACTCTAGAGTTCTAACCAAAGGAAATAATCTAAACACAGAATAAAAGGGTTGGTGAAGCAAGATTCTTGTCATGCTTTAAATTACAACAGAAAAATAGCTAGTAATGTGGGAATGGTTAGGAAAATTATGACATAAACATCATAGTTAAGAGTCATCCAGGGGCACCTGGGTGGCTCAGTTGGTTAAGCATCCAACTTCGACTCAGGTCATGATCTCACAGTTCATGGGTTTGAGTCCCACATCGGGCTCTGTGCTGACGGCTCAGAGCCTGGAGCCTGCTTCAGATTCTGTCTCTCCCTCTCTCTCTCTGCCCCTACCCCGCTCACGCTCTGTCTCTCAAAAATAATAAACATTAAAGAAAAAAAGAAAAAAAAAAGTCATCCAAAGAGAAGAGCCAAGAATAAAATCTGTATATTTGGCATTATTATAACTCATACTTACAGATTTTTTAAATGCCAAATATTTAAAAATGTTTATACATTTAAAATGTATTATTTTTAAATACATCAATTATTAAATCAATCATTTAATTATTTATTATTCAAGGTAATCTAAAATTTGGTAATCCTATGACAGGGAAGCAGAGAATTTGAGTATCAAGAAGTATTCTTATAATCCTTCAGAAAATATATGTAAAACATTTTGTTATAGTTCAGATGTATATTACTCTGTAGAAAGAATTCTTACATTTTATCAGAATCCCGAAGACCCAAAAAATGTAAAGAAGCACTAGTTTAGAAAAATCGGACATGCCTTCAAAGTGTCTTCCTGGACACCTGGTACACTTTGCTAAGATTTACTATTTTAAAATCAAGCAACTCAGGGGCATCTGGGTGGCTCAGTCGGTCAAGCATCCAACTCTTGATTTCGACTCAGATCATGATCTCACAGTAAGTGAGCCTCACATCCGGCTCGTGCTGACAGTGCAGAGCCTGATTGGGATTCTCTCTCTGGCCCCTCCCCTGCTCTCTCTCTGAAAAAAAAATAAACTAAAAAACAAAAGTTAAAAACAAACAAACAACTCAAAGAGATCAGTTTACTCAGTTTTATTCAGCATGATTCCATGCTGTCATAGAGTATAGTAACAGTTTATGCTCTAATTCCATATGCTAGTGTTATATAATGAGAAAAAACATCCCAACATACAATTGTCCCTGGATCTGTTTTTTACGAAGTCATCAAGTGACCTTAAATCATCTCTTTTTAAACCTGGTCAAAACTCCTTTCTTTTTTAAAATTTATTTATTTATTTGGGGAGGGGGTGTTATTGGGGAGGGGGGGTAGGACAGAGACAGAGACAGAGACAGAGAGAATGAATGCCAAGCAGGCTCTGCGCTGTGAGCAAGACAGGGGGCTCAATTCCACGGACCTGAGAGATCATCACCTGAGCTGAAACCAAGAGTCATATGTATAAATTAAGTGACTGAGCCACCCAGGCCCTCCAGCCAAAAACTCCTTTGTGAATTATTAAACACAATTTTAATTTATTGCAAAAAAAAAAAAAAATTCTCAAGAAGGTTATGCAGAACACTACACTATTTTATAAAATTAAAGAATTAGCATATGCAAATTTGGCACAGGTACATCAGGAACAGTTTATAGGCTTTTTTACCTAGTTATTTAAATAGAATATTTACGAGACATGAAGGTAAACAAGAGCACCTAAACTCTGGCGTCTTTTGTAGAAACTAACTGTGCTCAATTGTTTTTAATTTTTTATTATTATTTTTCTTTTTTAAGTTTATTTATTTTTAATTTTTTTTTTCAACGTTTATTTATTTTTGGGACAGAGAGAGACAGAGCATGAACGGGGGAGGGGCAGAGAGAGAGGGAGACACAGAATCGGAAACAGGCTCCAGGCTCTGAGCCATCAGCCCAGAGCCCGACGCGGGGCTCGAACTCACGGACCGCGAGATCATGACCTGGTTGAAGTCGGACGCTTAACCGACTGCGCCACCCAGGCGCCCCTAAGTTTATTTATTTTTGAGAGAGCAAGAGAGACAGAGACACCACACATGAGCAGTAGAGGGGCGGGGGGGGAGGGGGAGAGGGAGGGGGGGAGAGAGAGAGAACCCCAACAGCCTCCATGTTGATAGTGTGGAGCCTGAAGGGGTTCAATCAAAGAACCATGAGATTGTGATTGAGCCAAAATCAAGAGTCCAATGCTCAACTGACTGAGCCAAGTGCTCCTATTATTTTTCTTATTTTAGAGAGAGACAAGGTGTGAGAGTGGGGGAAAGGGACAGAGGGGAAGACAGAAGGAGAGAAAGAAGAGAGAGAGGAAGAGAAGAGAAGAGAAGAGAAGAGAAGAGAAGAGAAGAGAAGAGAAGAGAAGAGAAGAGAAGAGAAGAGAAATCTTAAGCAGGCTCCACACCCAGCATGGTGCCAGATGCCACCAATGTGGGGATTCACGACCTGAGCCAGTATCAAGAGTTGGACACTCAACAGACTGAGCCACCCAGGCTAATGATGGAATGGTAACTAGGCATCTATGTTTTTCTAGGTGAAAATGGCTTTGAAGCCCAAGTACCTAGACCATACTTACTCTGTTAAAAATTTAGAACTTGGACACTGAGTCAAGTTACCTGTAGGAAACTCAGATAAAATGAGACATGGAATTAGAGATGATGTGGAAACAAGAACAGACCACAGACAGAAAAGAGACCGTAGGACCCCACCAAAGTTGGAATGGATGGTAGTCAGCCTGTGACTTTCTAGTTCCAGGTCCAACTCCCCACATATGTTGCAGGAATACCTACTGTACTGGCCTATTTGTACTTTACAGCCAGCCCTATTTGTACTTTAGCTAGTTTCAGTCAATTTAATTTTTGACTAGGATAAAGTTTTTGATCTTAACTCTAACCCTGTTATCATTTATTTTCCTATGAATAAGCCAAATTTCTCAAGTATGACTTGCCTTGCTTTAAACTACTGCCTAGCAATGTAATTTCCCTTTAAGTACAGATGTTAACAGAATCTTATCCTAGCAGATTATACCACAGAAGCATCTATCATCTAGGAGTGCCCAAGACACCAAACAAACATGAAAAAAACCTGATACTGGCAATCTGTATGTTGGTGAGATTATTAAGTTTACTTCCATGAACAATTTTAACTTAGCCACTGTGTATTGGCATTTCCAGTTTAGACTGGACTGCTGCCTTGAAAAGAGGAGGGAAGAAATAACGGTGAAAGAAAGTACACTGCCATTCTTCCACAGTCCTTAATAAACCCTGCTTAATAAAACTGCCTCTGAGCCTCGGAGTTGAAAGAAGGCAATGAAGAATGAGGCTGAACACGAAAGCACAAATACACGCAAAGCAAAGAAAAAGAAAAATAATTTACTATCCCCTGAGAAAATGAGAAATACCAAACAAAACAGAATACGTATACATGGGTGTACTGGCAAGCGGGGGAGAGACACAAACACTACAATACAGAGAAGCCTAATAGGGAAAGTGAGAATCAGCAGAGGTGCAAAAAAGGGCAAAAAGATTTTTCTATAGAGACGGTTGCAAGATTGTTTCCCTTTTCCAAACGACACAAATGTCCACAAAAGAAAAAAAAAAAATTACGTGTTCATTTGAGTAACTAGGATACACGTGCCAAGCAAAAACAAACATGTATTATATTAGATATATACAAAAGCAAATATTCAATGCTTCAGCAGAAATGTGAATTTTATCTTGGAGTCTTATAATCATATTGTTAATGTATGCTGGCAAACAACTTGTAGATTCAAGATTTGTTCTACAAACAAAGTAGTAAGTCCCACCAACATCTGCCAAGAATTTAAAGCTTAGTGTCTTTGTTCTAAGAAATGAGTCAATTAACTTGATGACTCTATATAGACTCTATCTCAGGTGATGATGATGTGCTCAGTACTTAAGTTCTTGAAACCAAAAGGCCAGTCTGATTTTTTCTTCCTCCCTCATCTGTGTGTCATCACACCCAGTCAATCAAACCTCTCATATGTTACCAAGAGATCTGCCCCTTCTTCCTTCCTAGTACTACTCTCCTACTTCAGACCCTCATTACTACCTCTGGAACACTGCAAAAGCTTAAATAGTGTCTAAGTAACTCTTGTCTCTTCTACACTCCCTCTCCCAATCTTCCTTTCACTATCCTTTAGATGGTAGACCTGAGTACATCCCTCCCCAAGTAAATCTAAAAACCCTTTATGGAAATAGAACTCAAACTCCTTAACAGGACACAGAAGGCCCTTGAGAATCTCTCAGCATTTTACATATCACACTCAAACTCCTAGCAATAGTGCCCTTCTCCCTCACCACTATACTACCCTCACTCCCTCACCCTCTCCCTCTCAACCCTCCCTATTTCCCACTTCAGAGCTTTTATGCTCCTCCAGTCTGTAAAATTAATAGCTACTGCCGCACTCCCTCCTCTTTCCTCTCCTCACAGCCAACATCCAGAGACTTCTCACTCTTCAAAATTCAGAGAAGCTACAATCTTTTCTAAGATATACCTTCCCTCTCTTCAGCACTGTCACACTACGCTAAGTAAACGTTCTCTGTGTTCTCTAATCCTCGCACATACTACACTAACAATCATTGATGTGTACATATCTATCCTACCACGTAGGAGCTTTATGTATTCCTTATGCTTCCAGCAGTGCCTAAAATCTTTAGAGGTGCCTGGGTGGCTCAGTTGGTTAGGTGTCTGCCTCTTAATTTCAGCTCAGGTTATGATCCCATGGGATCAAGCCCCAAGTTAGGCTCAGTGCTGGGTGTAGAACCTGCCTGTGATTCTCTTTCTCTCTCTCAAAATAAACATATAAATAAATAAATAAATAAATAAATAAATAAATAAATAAATAAATAAATAAATAAAATCTTTAAAAATAAAAAAAATGAAAATTAAATTAAATAAAGGATTCCTTGACTCTGAATACAAGCCTCTATCCCCGAAAACTTCAAAAACAGCTCAAAAAAAATCTGTTTCTTCAAAACTATTACAATTCTTCACATTTCTTCAAAATTATTAAGAGGTAACTTAAAGGTGACATATGCCACTCATTATTTTATTAACAAAATGTATATGTCAGTGAAATGAGGAACTGATTGCTACAATATGAAAGGTCAAAAAATAAAAACAAGAATCTGGTGACAAAATAATAGAAAAACTGGCCATTATGTATTTAATGACATGTAGAAAACTTAACAACATAATAAGTCAACACGATGAGTTCTCTGAAATTTAGATATACTACACAGATATTCTAGAAAATTTCCTTTCCTATCACTCACAAAATTTCCTTCGTGGTTTTTTTCTTTCGTTTCCTAAATCCCACTATGTTCCAGCCACACGGGATTATTTATTATTCTGTGAACTGCCTACCACCTTTCCTTTGCACTTACTATATTAGTTTATGTTACTTTCTCTGAGTGGAATCATCATATGATCCTTCTTTCCACAGGTCAAATTCCTAGTTATTCTGCAAAGTCGCTATAATCCCTTTTTATGTTTTATTCAACTCCTTAGGCAAAGGTAATCCCTCCTTTCATTATGTTCCATAACACTCCACTCACATTTTTTATTATGACAGATATCTCCCATTTTTCGAAAGTTTGTGTTATGCCACTTTGATTTGACAAAAGGCTTACGTTAATAACTGTTTTTGCTAACTGAAAGAAATCCAAAAAGAATTTTTGCTTTTACGAAAAAAAGGTGAAAAGGGAAAGCGATGTTCAGCATCTGCTTTGCCACGAAACCAACACAGTGTCAATGTGCACCCAGAGCAGCAAGAGCGGCGCTGCCCAGCTCCTTCCCCAGGAAGTACCCCGAGCATCCATCTCAGCATCAGACCTCCAGAGCTTTGAACTATGTCTGGAAGCATCTGTGCTTTGTCTCGGTTTATTTCATGCGTTTGTTAGCAAGATGGGTCCTAAGTTATCAGAAAAGCCTAAGAAAGGTTATTTTTTCAGACTGGGAACACTCAAAACCTTTTCCACATAGATCAATGGTAACTGCTTCCTCAAGCTTTACACCAATTTCAGCTTACGAAAAGTTTCACAAGAATGCTTTCTACTTTTGGATAGCTGCAGAAACCTGTACTTATATATTTTTATTTTTATATGCTGTAATTACATTATTTACTCTTCTTTCTAATTGAGAGTGTCACATGAAGAAAAATCCTACATTTTATGCATCTCTGAATTCCCAGTGTCTAGCACAATGCTTGATATAAAGTAGGTCCACAGTATGAGCCCAGTATATTAATAAATGCTCTTCAATGCTCTTTACTACCACCCATTAAAAAGTGATATCTTCCAAAACTCAACAATCCATTTTCCAATTGTTCCTATCATTTCAGAATTACATGCCTCATATTAGCCACACTGAATAATCATGAAGAGAGTATTATTAAGCTTTCAAGGTTAACTATACAAATCGACATTCCTAAGAATCCAAGAAACATAAACAAGAGAGTTGACCCATGACCACCATGAGTTTGAACTGCGCCTAATTATATGTGGGATACAGTACAGTATTGTAAGTGTACTCTCCTGTGATTTTTTTTAAAATTTTTTAATTTTTTACTTATTTAAATTCAAGTTTCTTAGCATATAGTGTAGTACTGGTTTTAGGAGTAGAATTTAGTGATTCATCACTTACATATAACACCCAGTGATCATCCCAACAAGTGCCCTCCTTAATGTCCATCACCCATTTAGGCCAACCCCCACCTACCTCCCCTTCAGCAACCCTCGGGATGATTTTCTTAAGAATATTTTCTTTTCTCTACATTACTTTACTATAAGAATACAGTATCTAGGGGTGCCTGGGTGGCGCAGTTGGTTGAGCGTCCGACTTCAGCCAGGTCACGATCTCACGGTCCAGGAGTTCGAGCCCCGCGTCAGGCTCTGGGCTGATGGCTCAGAGCCTGGAGCCTGTTTCAGATTCTGTGTCTCCCTCTCTCTCTGCCCCTCCCCCGTTCATGCTCTGTCTCTCTCTGTCCCAAAAATAAATAAACGTTGAAAAAAAAAATTAAAAAAAAAAAAAAGAATACAGTATCTAATACATATACAAAATATGTATTTATTCACTTTATTTTTTTAGTAAGGTCAACAGTAGACTATCAGTAATTAAGTTTTGGGGGGAATCAAAAGTTATACATGGATTTTCAACTGTGCAAGGAGTCAGCACCCATAAAAGAGTCTCAGGCTCTTCTGACTGAGCCAGCCAGGTGGCCCAAACAGTATTTCAAATCATTGTGTAAAACACAGATCATTCACTAGTGTTGAAAACTGGACTATGTGGTAGGGGAAAAGTTAGACACATACCTCATCATATTATAAAATGAACTCTAAATTGATAAAAAAGATTTATACCTAAATAATTCTTCCTTCTTCCCTCCCTCTCTTACTCCTTGAATACATTAGTCTTAAAGCCTTAAGGTGGGTCCAAGCATGGCAGCATCCATGCCAGGGATGGAGAAGTCCAACACAGGTGTCAAAGCCCCAGCAGAGCTAGCTCCCACCGGGGTTTTGGAGGTAGAGGGGAAGGCAGTGCTACACCCTGAGCAAGGTGACGAGACCAACTATTTGAGGAATGAGGGAAGAGTGGTGGCCTGGAGCTGAGTGTCAAATACCACAACTAATATAAAGGGTAGCCAATGCAGAGAAGCAACAGCAACCCAGAGTGATGTGTGGAATCCAAACCAGGTTAGGGTGGTCATTGCATTAGGGGATGGGAGCAATGTTAATACAAGAGAGATTGATCAAATAAGCAAACACATCGAGGATAATGGGAGTCAGATTTCTCACTGTTGGCGCGAGAGTCATAAACATAAAAAAGTTTATGTTTATGTTAAATTTGTGTTCGTAAACTTGAAAAATCCTGCATTGCTGGATTGGATTTGGAGAAATTACTAAGAGTTTATGGTTCTCTATATATATAGAAATACATATGTGTATAATGTATACCCATACACTGAATCGGAAGTATCACTGTGACTTAACAGTCTTCAATATATAGAGATAATCATTGAAAAAATACAGATGTGCATGTGCATATATCTCTGTATCTATATATACACATATATTTCCGGAGAGGGCCAGGGAATAGCAACATCCCAATAACAACAAGCACACTTAGTGCCCACTTTGGTTTCTAAAAGGAATCAATACTCCTTGGATAAATGGTGATGATTCATGGCTAGCTGGGTCAAAAATGATCCAAGATGAGCCTGAACATACTGTAGTGTCAAAACTAAAGAGCTCACAACCTTATTAAAACACAAAGCCAGTCTGAAGGGAGTCCCAGCAGACAAACCTGAGACAAAATGATCATTAAAATAAATGGCAGTAATAGGGAATGACCCATTAAAATAAAATAGTTAACACAGAAGTCCATGTTAGTCCACACTTATATAAATGGGGACTGGAACAAGTTATTCCTTTAAGTGAACTACCAACTAAAAAAAATAAATAAATAAAAGTGGAGTATCAACCGATGAATGTAAAATAAATGATGGAAACAGAAAACCACTACTTGCTATCAATTACAGTAATAAACTAATTAAGCCAAGAAACAACAATGGATGCTAAAATCAGTGGGTTAAAGGCACAAGGAACAAGATATTTACATACAAAGCACTTCCTCCAAAATGCTTATTTATTACAAAGGGAAAGAAGATTAACTTCCCAGTGAAGAAACCTTACAGATAACACCTTAACCAAGTGATCAAGGTAACATCAAGTAATGGGGAAATCATGTACCACCTGACAGGATGCAATGAGAACACAGCATCACTTCTGTGACATTCCTGCCAAAATACAAGATCTAAAACTTAATCATGAGGAAACATCAGAAAAAGCCAAATCGTGGAATATTCTACAAAATAACTGGCCTGTAATCTTCAGAAGTATCAAAGTTATGAAAGTTAAGGAAAACTGAGTTACTATTTGAGATTACAAGACAAAATGCAATCTGTGATCCTTTTGCTATGAACGGCTTAACTGGGGAAATGGAAACATGAATGAAAATTAGGGAAATGATGAAGTCTGTGGATTAGACAGCAATAATGCATGAATTCTGATGGCTGTATTCTGGTCATGCAGGAGAAAGTACTTTCTTACAGGAAATGCATGTTAAAGCATCTGGGGTCTGAGTATATAATGATAAATAACTCTGAAATGGTTTAGGAGAGGAAGAGCTCTTTACACTATTAATGCAACCTTTAAGTTTGAAGTTACTTGAAAACTGAAAGGAAAACCAAGTATTTAAAAACATGAACTTAGGTGCACTTGTGTGGCTTGGTTAAAAGGCCACTTCGGCTCAAGTCATGATCTCACAGTTTGAGTTTGGGCTCTTCGTGGGGCTCTGTGCTGACATCTCAGAGCCTAGAGGCTGCTTCAGGTTCTGTCTGTCTGTCTGTCTCTCTCTCTCTCTCTCTCTGCCCTTCCCTCACTTGTGGGGGTGCGCGCACACTCGCGCTCTCTCTCAAAAATGAATAAACATTTTTTTTTAAAAAACACGAACTTGAAAGCACTAAAAAAAAGTCTTATACAGTAACATAAAGATTTTCTTTGGAAGCATCTGAGTGGCTCAGTCGGTTAAGCATCTGACTTCAGCTCAGGTTATGATCTCGCAGTTTGTGAGTTCGAGCCCTACGTTGGGCTCTATGCTGACAGCTCAGAGCCTGGAGCCTGCTTCAGATTCTGTGTCTCCCTCTCTCTGCCCCTCCCCTGTCAATGCTGTGTCTCTTTCTCTCAAAAATAAATATTTTTTTTTTTTAAAAGAAAGATTTTCTTTGTATGGTGTCAAAAGCAGAAACAATAGAAGATAGTTATGTAAATTATATAAAAATGTTAAACTTCTCAACTAGAAAAAACCCACTAGAGTACCAACAATAATTTTAAAAAAAATGAAGACATAATGAAAGTTAAAAAGCAAATGTTGAATTATGGGCAAAAGCATACACAGCAAGTACATAAGACAAATGAAAGAAACCTCTAATATAAAAACACTTTGGAGGCACCTAGGTGGCTCAGTCAGCGTCTGACTACTGATTTCTGCTCAGGTTATGATCTCACGATTCATGAGTTCCAGCCCCATGTCTGGCTCTCCACTGACAGCGGAGAGCCTGCTTGAGGTTGTCAGTCTCCCTTTCCCTCTCCCTCTCTCACAAAAATAAACAAACATTAAAAAAAAAAAAAAACACTTTGTTAAAAAAATAAATAAAAACAGGGCTCCTGGGTGGCTCTGTCAGTTAAGTGCCTGACTTCGACTCAGGTCATGATCTCACGGTTCCTGAGTTTGAGACCCACATCGGGCTCTGCACTGACAGTGCAGAACCTGCTGGGGATTCTCTCTCTCCCTCTCTCTGCCCCTGTCCCAGCCTCTCTCTCTCTCTCAAAATATATAAATAAACTTTAAAAAAATAAATAAAGCTCTACGGAAGAGAGCAGATTTTAAAAGAAAAAATAGAAGTGCCTGGGTGGCTGAGTCAGTTCAGCGTCCAACTTTGGCTCAGGTCAAGATTTCATGGTTCGTGGGTTCGAGCACCACTTTAGGCTCTGTGCTGACAGGTCAGAGCCTGAAGCCTGCTTCTGATTCTGGGTCTCCCTCTCTCTGCCCCTCCCCTGCTTGCTCGCACACGTGCGTGCACTCTCCCTCTCAAAAATAAGTAAAACAGTAAAAAAAAAGAAGGAAAAAGAAAAAAGAAAAACATTACAATATTAAAACAAACAAAGAGCTTTTCAAGGTCAACAAACATAAAAGGCTTTTTTTTAAAAACTGTAGGGGCGCCTGGGTGGCTCAGTCAGTTAAACGGCCGAGTTTGGCTCAGGTCATGATCTCGCGGTCCGTGGGTTCGAGCCCCGCTGTCGGGCTCTGTGCTGACAGCTCAGAGCCTGGAGCCTGTTTCGAATTCTGTGTCTCCTTCTCTCTGACCCTCCCCCGATCATGCTCTGTCTCTCTCTGTCTCAAAAATAAATAAACGTTTAAAAAAAAATTTTTTTTAAAGTGTAAAATATTTAACCTTACTGTTTACTCAGAAAAAAATCAGACACTAATATTTTTCACTAAAAAGAATAGCGAAGATTTTTTTAATGGTAATATATAGTGCACTTACCAGGATATAAGGTTATTAGCACTGTCACCTATTACTCATGTAGCATAAATTAGAAACTGCATTCCACAGTACAATTTCATACAATATATTTATGGAAGCTTCCAAAACATTCGCACCCCTTTACACAGAGATTCTGTTGCTACGTACAAGCCAAAGCCAAAGCCAAAGCCAATCAAGGCCCTTCAACAGTTAGGCATTCCTTAACCAGTTTATCAAAACTAATAATACTGTATATTACATGCTAACTATCCACTAAAAATAATGTCAAAAACGTAACTGATTGATACAAGAAGATGTTCAGGGTTGATAAATTTCAAAAACAAACAAACCAGTATAAGCAATATAATCCAATTTTAATAAATATATATTACATATAAAAATGTACACGCACACAAAAATCTAAAAGGATCAGAAAGAGAAGATTAGGATGACTTCTGTCTTGCACATTTCTATTTGTTTCCTGTATTTTTAAATTTTAAAAATAAATATTAATAACCTATATTGTAAAATGTTTAACACAAAAATATTTGTGTTAGAACTGGTGGTAGTGATAATTTCTCCCCACAAATGAAATAAAGTAACAGTACCTTAAATTAATGGTGACACCATACCTAAAGACACATTGGGTGAAAGAAAAATCATCTAACGTACAAAAAGAGAATGAAGCAATAATATATATATGTACTATAAATCAAGAAAAAGATATGGGGGAGCAAAGCAAAGAAAATATTAACTAAGTTGTTAAGAAAAAGCTAACAACAAAAATCCTATCTTGGGGATAGAAAAAAACTGGGGAAAGGAAAAGAAGCACGTAGTATTCTGTAATAGGGTTATTTTTCAAGAAAGGATGTATGGTGGGGCGCCTGGGTGGGGCAGTCGGTTAGGCGTCCGACTTCAGCCAGGTCACGATCTCGCGGTCCAGGAGTTCGAGCCCCGCGTCAGGCTCTGGGCTGATGGCTCAGAGCCTGAAGCCTGTTTCCGATTCTGTGTCTCCCTCTCTCTCTGCCCCTCCCCCGTTCATGCTCTGTCTCTCTCTGTCCCAAAAAATAAATAAAACGTTGAAAAAAAAAATTAAAAAAAAAAAAAAAGAAAAAGAAAGGATGTATGGTATCAAAACAAATGTTATACCAAATAATGATTAATTCGAATTTAATAGAACCTTTATGTTTGAAAGAACCTAAAAAGCCAGTAATTCTTAAAGGACAAATCTATATAAGGACGGAAATGTCACATAAACGTTAAAATGCTAAATACATAGGTGAGTATAAAAGGTAATATATTTTTGTTTGTGTTGTACTCCTGTGACTTTACAACATATTTTAATAAATGTAGTTTACCATTTAGTAATTATACTTTTTTCAAATCTCTCTGGAATCTGGAGACCTATGATTTAAATTTTTTTAATGAAAGCCTATAATAAAACAAAATACAAAAAAAAAATCCTTTTACATTTCCCAGTTTTAGAACAAAAAAGTTGTATTTAAACATCAATAAAATAACATCCACTGTACCTTATTGTAACGATCATGTGGAACAGACTGTAAAACAATTGGTTCCATTGTAGAAACATTGGCAAACTGTACCTCTGGAATATACAGGGCACAAACCACATGAGCCCAACCTAAAAAATAAATAAAAATAATGTCATTTTCCAGTTTTCAATAAAACTTTTTGAAAGATAAACAAAATCATTAACTTCCTAAAGAGATCCCTTCAAAGCCTAGTTAAGCAAAAGTACAACAAAAAGATGAACAAATTCTCATTACTGACTATAAATAGTCAAACCACTACTGATAAAGCACTCCATCATTTCTCCAGCACAACGGCACAAACATAAGAACATTCTTAAAATGCAAATGCTAGCACGGACACTTCTTATAAGAGCACACTAAATGATTTGAATCAACACTACTTCTGAGAACCACTATGAGAAAATAAGAAAGCTTTAGAGGCGCCTGGGTGGCTCAGTCAGTTAAGTGTAGACTTCGGCTCAGGGCATGATCTCACAGTTTGTGGATTCAAGCCCCCCATCGGGCTCTGCGCTGACAGTGTGGACCCAGTTTAGGATTCTCTCTGCCTCCCACCACCACTCACGCTTATTCTCTTTCTCAAAATAAATAAATTTTCTTAAAAAGTAAGAAGCTTTATAGTTGAATACCTAAAATTAAAATTTTAATCTTAAAAGTCAATTATTAAAATTTTAACTTTTATATTAATATTGATACTTTAAATACTAGTACTAACATTCATTATTTTACTGTTCCAATATTTAACTTAAAATATTTTAGCAATTAATAAATATTAATGTTTTGGGGCACCAGGTGGCTTGAGTGAGTTAAGCATCCAACTCTTGGTTTCAGCTCAGGTCATCATCTCATAGTTCATGACTTCGAGCCCCACGTCGGGCTCTGGGCTGACAGCACGGAGCCTGCCTGGGATTCACTCTCTCCCTCTCTCTCTGCCCCCTCCCCTGCTTGCTCTCTCAAAATAAATAAACTTAAAACAATTTTTTTAATAATAATAAACAAATGAGTATTAATGTTTTAGTTTTGAAATGTGGCTGAAACTATCAAAGAACTGTGATAATGAGGAAATACTGAGCCAAAATTGGAAAATAATGAAAGTCTAAGGAGATGAGTACAGCTTTTGGCCACTTTTGCCCCCCCACTGCCTATTTCACAGAAAGCAGGTAAAAAGGGTAAAAGGTGGTTTTGACAAACTCAGAAGGCTGGAAGTACAGGGATCTATGTCCACAGACAACTGAAGGAGAAGGGGAAGGAGTAAGCCCCTCCCTTCCTTCCAGCTGAGACACTGAAGGCTGCAAGCCAGAATAATCCAAGTACACAGGCCCTCAAAGAGATTGCACCTAGGCTTTAAGTTCATCTCAAACTCTGAAACTGGACTTATATTATACTAAATTACAAGTGCCCCCAGGCACCAGACAGAAGCAAATTATACATCCTCTCTGGAGGAAAACAATGTAATCTTGACTACAAATAACTTCTACTACTATTGGTTCATTATCATTTTCAGCACAAAAAGAAGTACCAAACACATGAAAGATACAACATAAATGAAAACCAGCAGAAACAAGAAAGTCAAACCAGATCTATATTTTGGAGTTTTAGCCACAGACATTAAAATAAGTATACTTATTATGCTCAAATACAACACAAAGTTGAAAATTTTTTCAAAGAACTGAAAACTATAATAATAAATAAAAAATTCTAGAAGTAAAAACAAAAATTTGTTCAAAATCAATGGATGGGATCAACAACGGTTTACACATAGATGAAAACAGAATTAGAAGGCAACAACAAAATAGGTCAGAAGAAAATGTCCAGAATGTTAGCACAAAACACAAAAGTGTGAAAAATACAATAAGAGGACAAGAAGCATGAAGAATATAATCAGCAGGTCTCACACACATGTAATTAGAATCCCAGAGAAATGTGAGAGACAAAGTAGCACAAAAGCAAAATTTCAAATGATAATACCTAAAAACTTTCCAGAACAGAACACAGCAAATCATGGACAGAAGAAACACAGTAAATCTCAGAATAAATAAAAACAAATCCATACCTAGGCCAATTAGTAAACCTATAGAAAACCAAAAGAAAGAGATAAAAATCTTCATACAACCAAAAGGCAAGTTATCATCAAAAGAACAACTGGATATCAGAGTGGCCAAAATGAACAAATCAGGAGACTATAGATGCTGGACAGGATGTGGAGAAACGGGAACCCTCTTGCACTGTTGGTGGGAATACAAACTGGCGTAGCCACTCTGGAAAACAGTGTGGAGGTTCCTCAAAAAAATAGATATACCCTATGACCCAGCAAAGCACTGCTAGGACGGTGTGTCCCAAGGGACACAGGAGTGCTGACGCGTAGGGGCACTCGTACCCCAATGTTTATAGCAGCACTTTCAACAATAGCCAAATTATGGAAAGGGCCTAATTGTCCATCAGTTGATAAATGCATAAAGAAGTTGTGGTTTATATATACACTGGAATACTACTTGGCAATGAGAAAGAATGAAATATGGCCTTTTGTAGCAACGTGGATGGAACTGGAGAGTGTTATGCTAAGTGAAAGAAGTCATACAGAGAAAGAGAGATATCATATGTTTTCATTCTTATGTGGATCCTGAGAAACTTACCAGAAGATCATGGGGGGTGGGGGGGGAGGGAAAAAAAGAAAAAGGTTAGAGTGGTAGAGAGCCAAAGCATAAGAGACTCTTAAAAACTGAGAACAAACTGAGGGTTGATGGGGGGGTGGCAAAGAGGGGAGGGTGGGTGATGGGTATTGAGGAGGGCATCTTTTGGGATGAGCACTGGGTGTTGTATGCAAACCAATCTGACAATAAATTTTGTGTTTAAATAAATAAATAAACAAACAAACAAACAAACAACTGGATAAATAAAGTCCAAAACTATCTTTAAACAGATTTCAATTAAAGGGAACACTAAGTAATTTTCCTCAGGCAATGGAAAAATGAGCCAAGAAGAAAGCTCCAAGATGAAGTAAAAAAATGATAAGCATGTAGGTACTTTTAATGGCTACTGACTAGATAAAACAACAATATTCTCTTCCAGTGAAAATACATGACTGCTTACATCACAAGTTAAAAGTTTATCTGGTAAAGTTTTCAGTGTATATAAATTTAACACATATTAAAACTACAGTAAAGACTGGAGAAGAAGGTAAAAGAGATCTATATGGTTTCAGTGTTTTTACATTTTGTGTGAAGCAGTACACAGAGTAGTCTAAAATTATTAGTATGAGAACTGTAATCCCAAGAGCAACTACTATATACATAAATACGGCCAAAAAGGTAATTTAATGCAATTAATTAAATTTAAATGCAACGCTAAGTGCATTATTAAACTGATTAAATGCAATGCTAAAAAATATTCAAATAATCACAAAGAAGGGGGAAAAAAGGGAAGAAAGGAATAAAGTAAAAATCAAAGTTAAAGAATAGGTGGCACCTGGCTGTCTAGGTCAGAAGAGCATGAGGCTCTTGATCTCAGGGTCATGAGTTCAAGCCCCATGTTGGGTGTAGAGATACAAAAAATAAATAAACTTTTTTTAAAACAAGAAAAAAATAGCAGACTTTTTCTGGTCAAGATGGAGAAACAGGGACCATATTTGGCTTCTTCCATGAACAATACATATTTCCCATGGCAAAAAAAGAATAAAAAGATAAAATAATTGAGACAATGGTTTTCAACACGCTGTGTATCAGATAACAACGACAGTAATCCCAAAGAAACAATAAACAAATGAGATGAGCTCTCAGTTTGCCCAGTTTAACATCTTGAGAATTCTTCCAGGCCAAGGCACAGGGAGAAAAACTAAGGCCAAGCCCAGAACACTCCCAAAGTTCACATCGGGTAAGACCAAAGCAGCTAAAACTGTAAGGACAAAGCACCAGAAATGAAAACTCTTTACAGAGAGAACAAATGCTCACAGAGAGATACAGAGAACACCATTTGAATATTAAAGGACTGAACATATGAGAGAAGAAATTACCTGAGGTTGAAAAAAGAACCATCCAAAAAGAAGTAAAGGAAACTGTATCCAGCAGACAGGAAGAGCTAGGAACATTGCCTGGTCTCCTTAGCCAGACTGAAAAACCTCAACTCTCAGGACATTGGGTATCTGAATACTCAGAAAGATCTTGCCTCCATAGTGGGAAATAATTACCCCTAGACCAAGTACTGCTCCTAATAAATCATAAGAGCAGGACCTGACAGGATCTAACTATTTCTAAGGAACCTAACTGTATTTCAGAACAAACCTGAAGAAGATATAAAGGAAGGCAAAATTCCCAGACTTCCATCAGCCACAATAGTGGAGTAGGAAGCTCCAAGAGTACCTTCCACCATGGAAATATCACAAAATCACACAGGAACCGTCAGAACCAATTTTGTTAGTACTCTGGAAAAGAGAATGAAAGGTTTGCAGCAACCAAATACTAAATCAAGAAAAGGGCAACTTAAAAATGGCAGGAAAGCTTTGGGCATTTTTCCTTTCCTATAACCCATGCCCACCCTACGTTCAGCAGAGGTCTTGAAGACAGCACTGAGTTTGAGTTTTCAATGCGGAACCCTAGTTCTTTCTCCATTCCGAAAGTTCAGAAAGTTAAGTACAGACACAAAAGATACAAAAAAGATCCACAGTAAACAACTGTTTAAACAAAAATAGCGGGAATTTGTTGTGGGGTTTATAACAAAAATAAATGCATGACAACAATTGCATAAAGGCCAAAAAAAAGAGAAATGGAATTACATTATTTTGAGGATCTTATACTATATGAGTAGTAGTATAATAATAACACTTGATGGTAAACTCTACTGAGACAAAGATGTAAACTTTAAGCCCTAAGACAATGACCAACATAACACAACAAAATTCATGGCTAATAACACAACAAAGTAGACAAGATGGAATCATAAACATTTCAAAAGAAGGCCAGAAAAGAAAAAAAGAGAACAAAAACAAATGGAGCAAATAAAAAACAAGTATCAGGGCACCCAGCTGGCTCACACAGCAGAGCATGCAACTCTTGTTCGAACCCCACACTGGGTGTAGACATTACTTAAAAATATAAAATCTTGGGGTGCCTGGGTGGCTCAGTCAGTTAAGCAGCCGACTCAGCTCAGGTCATGATCTCGCGGTCCATGAGTTCAAGCCCCGCGTTGGGCTCTGTGCTGACAGCTCAGAGCCTGGAGCCTGTTACAGATTCTGTGTCTCCCTCTCTCTGACCCTCCCCCATTCATGCTCTGTCTCTCTCTGTCTCAAAAATAAATAAACATTGGGGCGCCTGGGTGGCTCAGTCTGGTTGAGCATCCGACTTCGGCTCAGGTCATGATCTCGCGGTCCGTGAGTTCAAGCCCCGCGTCAGGCTCTGTGCTGACCGCGCAGAGCCTGGAGCCTGTTTCAGATTCTGTGTCTCCCTCTCTCTCTGACCCTCCCCCATTCATGCTCTGTCTCTCTCAGTCTCAAAAATAAACGTTAAAAAAATTTTTTTTAAATAAAAAATAAAAATAAACATTAAAAAAATAAATAAAATAAAATAAAATCTTTAAAAAATAAACAAAAAAACAAGTATCAAGATGGTAGACCCAAATCTAACCATATCATTAGTCACACTAAATGTAAATTAACCAACCACCCCAATTAAAAAGCACAAATTGTTGGAATGAAAATAACAAGTGGTCAATAAGCACATGAAAAGATACTAGTCATTAGAGAAATGAAATTATCAAAAACAAACTGAAATACCCTTCATACCCACCAGGATGGCTAAAACCAAAAAGACAAACATTAGCAAGTATTGACAAGGATGTGGAAAAATTGGACAACTAATGCACTACAAGTAGAAATGTAAAATGGTACCTCCACTTTGGAAAACAGACCAGCAATTTCTCAAAAGGATAACAGTTAACATGTGACCCAGGAAATACACTCCCAAGAATAATCCAAAAAATTAAAACATATTTCTGCAAAAAAAATTGTAAATGCATGTTCACAGCAGTATTATTCGTTCACAGCAGTATTCAAAATAATCAAGTGAAAACAACCCAAATATCCATCAACTTTCGAATGGTTAAGGAAAACATGGTATATCCATACACTGGAATATCAATTGGCAATTAAGTGAATTACTTAGACATGCTGCAACATGGGTGAACGTGGGAAATAGTGTGCTAGGTTAAAGAACCCAGTCACAAAAGACCACATATTGTATGATTCTAGCTATATGAAATATCTAGAACAGGGCAAATGGACACAGAATAGATTAATTACTGCCTCGGGTGGAGGTGTTGAAGGGAAATAGGAAGTGAATGCCAATAATGGTGACAGTGTATCTTATGAAAATGTTCTAAAGTCGACTGTGATGATGGTCACACAAGTCTTTGAATATTTTTAAAACCAATGAATTGTGTGCTTTAAATCAATCAATTGTATGATATGTAAAGGTATTATATCTAAACAACTAACAATAAGAAAAAATTCAATTTTTTAAATGGGCATTTGATTTGAACACACACATCACCAAAGAAGATACAAGAATGTCAAATAACCACGTGAAAAAGAGCTGTAATTTTCTACTCATTACCAAAATGAAAATTAAAAGCAGAAGGATACCACTACATAACTATTAGAATGGCAAAAACTAAAAAGAGTGATCATACCAAGTGTTGAAGAGGATGTAGAGCAACTGGAACTCTCATACGCAGCTGGTGGGAATGTAAAATGTTACAACCACTTTAGAAAATAGTTTGTCAGTTCCTTGAAGAATTAAACATGTGAAGTGAAATAAGTCAGAGAAAGATAAATACCATATGATTCCACTCATATGTGGAATTTAAGAAACAAACAGACACAGGGGACGAGGGGGAAAAGAGAGAGAAGCAAACCATAAGAGACTTTTTTTTTTTTTTTAATATTTTCTTGGGTTTTTTTGAGAGAGAGAGAGAGAGAGAGAGAGAGAGAGAGAGAGCGCGCGCGCGCGAGCATGAGCGGGGTAGGCGCAGAGAGCGAGTGAGCGAGTGAGATACCGAGGATTCAAAGCGGGCTCTGCACTGACAGGAGAGAGCTCAATGTGGGTCTCAGACTCACGAACCATGAGATCACCTGAGCCGAAGTCTGACACTTACCCCTACCGGAATGAGCCACCCAGGCACCCCAAGAGAGTCTTAACTATAGAAAACAAGCTGAGGGTTGATGGAGGGAGGGAGGTGGGGGGATGGGCTAAATGGGTAGGTGGTGGGTATTATTATGGTGATGAGCACTGGGTGTTATACGAAAGTGATGAATCACTAAGTTCTACATCTGAAACCAATTTTACCATATATGTTAACTAACTAGAATTTAAATTAGAACTTGAAAAAAAGAATTAAGCATGCACTTATTATTATAAACTAGCCATTTCATGCCTAAGTATTTACCCAAGACAAAAAAAGACTATGATTATAGAGAACATGTACTCAAATATTAACAGGATCTTAATTTGCAACACGTAAAACTAGAAACTACAGGTAAATAAACTGCTAGATCCATACAGGGGAAAAACAGTGAACCAAAAAGGGAATAAAATATTAATGCATGTCACAACAAGAATCTCAAATATTTATACTGATGGAAATAAGCCAGACAAAAATAGTGTCTGTATTACTATAAACCCATTTGAGTGTCTAGACACACAAGCACATACATTCCACTTAAAACACAAGAAAATACAAATTAATCTATAGTAATGGAAAGCAGATGAATGGTTACCTGGGACAAGGCTGGGGAGGAGATGGGTCGGTACAAAAGAGATACAGTACAAAAGAATAAGAGGAAAGTTTTAAAAGCGATGGATATGTCCACTGCCTTAATTATGTTGATTTCATGGGTACATACAATAGTCAGAACTTAACAAGTTGTTCACTTTAAATATAGACAGTATACTGAATGTCAATCACAACTGAATAAAGCTGTTTTAAATACTTTTTTAAAGAACAAAAAGATCTCAATCCTAATTTCAATTCATACTAAATGTTAGTCATTTATATACAACAGGTAAGGGAGAGATTAAGAGGGCCAGAGTCGATTAAAATTTTAAAAAGACCATACTACCATATGCTGTCTGTAAGAGACACACTTTTAATAAAAAATGCTAAGTTTAGGGGCGCCTTGGGCTGTTCAGTCAGTTAAGCATCTGATTTCAGCTCAGGTCATGATCTCACAGTTCATGAGTTCAAGTCCCTCATCGGGCTCTCTGCTGTCAACCCACTTTGGATCCTCTGTCCCCTTCTCTCTGTGCCCCTCTCCTGATCCTGTGTGTGCGCTCGCTCACTTGCTCTCTCTCAAAAAAATGAAAAACAAATTTTTTAAAACCTTTAAAAAAGTATTGGTAAGTTTAAAGCAAATAAAGCAAATGTATGGAAAATAATATATAATGCTAACAGTAAGAATACAAAGGCTGACATGACTATTTTGGTGTCGTAGCACACTATGAAGCAAATACTCCATAGCTAAAAGGGGACATTTTCCTAATGATAAATAATTCATTACAAAAATCAACAATTAGAAAAGTATCTACACCTAATAAAAACACTTTAAAATACATAAAACACTTAACACTATTAAAGGAAGAAGCAGACGATGTTCCAATCGTTACAGATGTTTAACACACCAGACTCAGTAACTAACAGATGAAGTAGACCTCCCCCCCAAAAATCAGTTAAGACTAATAAAAGAGCTTGAGTTCAACTACCTTATTCAACCGAAGAATATACATTCCTTTTCAAATGCATATGGTACATTCAACACAAACCATATGCTAATACCTAAAATAAGACTGCTCTCACACTCAAGCACTCACTCTCTCTCCCTCTTCCAAATTAAACAAATAAACTTTAAAAAATAAACTTAAAAAGGTTTCTCAAATAAAAAAAAAAAGAAACAAAAGAACAAAACTGCAACTATCAACATAATTAAAATGAAATTTCAACACGATCCCTCTCAAGTGGAGAAGAAATAATGACCTACAATCATCACTTCTATTTAGTGTTGTGCCGTAAGTCTTAGTCAATGTAGTTAAGGCAAAAAAATCATATACATTCATTTTTATTGTGAGTTTTTTAAAAAGCACATAACATAAAATCCACTACCCTATTTAAATGTACAGTTCAGAACAATTAAGTATATTCACATTGTGAAAGAGAACTCCAGAACTTTTTTCATCATGCAATCTGAAACTCTATACCCAGTAAACAATCACTCCCCTTTTTGCCTGTCTCCTCAACTCCTATAACCACTATACTTTCTGTCTCTATAAATCTGACCACTAAGTACCTCATATGAGTGGAATCATAAAGTATTTGTCCTTTTGTGATTGGCTTATTTCATTTAACACAACATCCTCAAGATTCAACCATGCTGTGGCATATTGCAACATATTCAGCTTTTTAAAGATGGATAATATTCCAATGTATGTACAGACAACATTTTGCTTATCCATTCATCCACTTAAGACATTTGGGTTGCTTACACTTCTTGGCTATTGTGAACAGTGCTGCCATAAACATGAGTGTACAAGTATCTCTTGGAGACCATGCTTTTAATACTTTGGGATACATAACCAGAAGCAGAATTGCTGGATCACAGGGTAGTTGTTTTTGACTTTTTAAGGAACCTCCATACTGTCTTCCATAACTGCTACACCATTTTTCAATCCCACCAACAGTGCACAGGGGTTCCACATCAATACTTGTCATTTTCTGGGATGGTTTTTGTTTGTATGGGGTGGGGGTGGATTGATAGTAACCATTCTGCATGGGTGAGCACTGATTTCATTGTGGTTTTGATTTGCATTTCTATGATGATTAGTAATGTAGAGCATCTTTTCACATGCCTGTTGATCACCTGCATATTATCTTTGGAGAAAAGTTTATTGGTGTTCTTTGCCCATTTTTAAATCGGGTTATTTGATACTTTTGCTGTTGAGTACTAAGAGTTCTTTATATATTATCTCCCATTCTATTGCCTTTTCAATCTGTTGATTGGGTTCTCTGATGCACAAAAGTTTGTAAGCTTGTGTATGGTCCCACTTGTCTATTTTTTTCTTTTTCGTTCTTTTTTTAATATTTTTTATGTTTTATTTTATTTTTGAGAGAGAGAGAACGAGTAAGTGGGAGAGGGGCAGAGAGAGAGGGAGACACAGAATCTGAAGCAGGCTCCAGGCTCTGAGCTGTCAGCACAGAGCCCGACGTGGTGCTTGAACTCACAGACTCCAAGATCATGACCTGAGCTGAAGTTGGATGCCCAACCGACTGAGCCACCCAGGCGCCGCCCCCTCCCCCTTTTTTGGGGGGGGGGGGGGTCTCTGCATTTGGTGTCATACCTGAGAAATCATTTCCAAACCCAAAGTCGTGAAGCTTTTCCCATGTTTTCTTCTAGAAATTTTACAATTTGAGTCTTATGTACCTAAATCTTTGATCTACTGTGAGTTAATATTTGTATATGGTGTAAGATAAGGGTCCAACTTCATTCTTTGGCATGTGGCTATCCCATTTTGCCAACACCATTTGTTGAAGAGACTGTCCTTTCCTCAATGAGTTGTCCTGGCACTCTTATCAAGGACCATATTTAAAAAAAAAAGGGGGGGGGTCATTTGACTAACATACAGAAGAGTTTATTTGTAGGCTCTCTATCCTATGCCACTGGTCTATTTGTTGTTATGCCAGTACCACCCTGTCTTGATTACTGTGGCTGTGTAACATGTTTTGAAATCCAGAAGTATGAGTCCTCCAACTTTGTTCTGCATTTTCATAATTGTTTTGGCTATTCATGGACTCTTGAGATTCCCCATAAATTTTAAGGTTAATTTTAGCATTTGCACAAAAAATGCTTTCAGGATTCTGAAAGGGATTATGTTCAATACATAGATCACTTTAAGTACTATAGACACAAGATAGTTTTCCATTTATTTATGCCTTCTTTCATTTCCTTCAAGAACGTTTTGTAGTTTTCAGTGTACAAGTCTCTCCTTCCTTGATTAGGTTTATTCCTAAGTGTTTCATTATTCTTTTTACACCTTTACAAAAAAAAAATCTTTATTTCCTTTTCAAATTATTTATTGTCACCATATAAAAACAACTAATTTGGGGGGGGGGGTGCCTGGCTGGCTCAGTCAGCGGAACGTGCAACTCTTGATCCTGGGGTTGTCGTTTTGAGCCTCAAGTTGTGTGTAGAGATTACTTAAAACTAAAATCTCAACAACAACAACAAAAAGATAAATTAGGCTTATTTTTTTAGTGCTAATAGTTTTTTGTGGGTTTGTTTGTTTTTGTTTGTTTTGTTTTTGTTTTTTTTGGTGGGATCCTTAGGGTTTTCAACATACTGGATCATGTCATCTGCAAACACAGATCATTTTACTTCTTCCTTTTCAAACTGGGTGCTTTCTACCTCCTTTTCTTCCCTAAGTACTCTGGCTAAGACTCCAATAACACACTGAATAGTGGTGAGGTGAGCAGACATTCTTGCCTTGTTCCTTGTCTTAAAGGAAAATCTTGTCTTTAACTACTGAGTATGATATTAGCTATGGGTTTTTCATATATGGCCTTTGCATATATGTTGTACTTTCCTTCTAATTCAAGTCTGATGGGTTCATTTAACACAAACAGGTGTTGAATTTTGTTAACTGTTTTTTCTGCATCAATGGAGATGAGATTATCACATGTCCTTCATTTTGCTATTATGGTATATTGTGCATTGATCGACTTTCCTATGCTGAACTATTCTTACATTCCAGGAATAAATAAGTCATATATGATCCTTTTAATATGCTGAATTCAGTTTGCTAGTATTTTGCTGAGGACTTTTACATCAATATGTATCAGTGATACTGGTCTATAGTTTTCTGTTCTGCTTGTAATGTCTTTGTCTGGCTTTTGCTTTCAGAATAATGCTGGCCTCATAAAATGAGTTTCAATGACCTCCTCTTCAATTTTTTAGAAGAGTTTCCAGAGAATCAATTCTCTGGCAAAACCATCTGGATGTGGACTTTTCTTTGTTAGATTTGTAAATACTGAGTCAATCTCCTTACTAGTTGTTGGGGTCTCTTCAGATTTTTTATTTCTTCATGACTTAGTCTTGGTAGGTTGTGTGTTTCTAGAACTTTATCCATTCTTCTAGGTTATTCAAGTGTTATCAAATTATTATTAAATTCTCTAATAATTCTTTTCATTTCTGTGGCATCAGCTGTAATGTTCCCCTTTTTCATTTCTAATTTTAATAATTTGTATACTTTTTTTAATTTAGCTAACAGTATGGAATCTAAAACACAAAACAAATGAATAAACAAAAAAAGCAGAATCGGACCTATAAAATACAAAGAACTAACAGTTGCCAAAGGGAAGGGAATGGGATAACAGGCAAAATGGGTGAAGGGGAAAGGGAGATACAGGCTTCCAGTTATGGAATGAGTAAGTCACAGGAATAACGGGTACTGAATAAAGAATATGGTCAGCTATATGGTGACAGATGGTAACTTACAAAGAAGTTCAATCACTACATTATACACTTGAAACTAATGTAACATTGTGTGTCAATTATACTCAAATAATAAAATAAATGAAATAAATGTCACTCATGCCATAAAAAATCTGTCAATTTTGTTCATTAAAAAAAGCTCTTAATTTCACTGCTTTTTTTCTGATTTTCTATTCTCTATTTCATTTATCTTTCAACTAATGTTTATTTCCTTCCTTCAGTTCACTTTGTTTTGTTTGTTCTTTTTCATCTAGTATTTTGAGGAGTTCAATTAAGTTGTTGATTTGAGATCTTTATAACATATGCAAGAAAAAGGCAAAGGAGCGTAAGGTACAAAAAGGTGACAAATGTTATAATATTAATTATGGAGGGACTGGCAGAGGTAGGTTCACTTAGTGTTGCAGACAGTTGGAGAGGTGAAGCTGCCTTTAACTGAAATAGGCAGGGTAACAAAATGGAATGAGAAGGTCAAGTTCAGATAGCCATGGGGTTTGTTTGTTTTTGCTTCTATAGTATCTTTTTTAAACTGAAACACAGTTGACACATCTTGTTACATCAGTTTCAGGTATACAACACAGTGATTCCACAACTCTATACCAAATGTCCATGTTGAGTTTATGTACCCATCACACAAGCAGATGATGTATAAGCAACTAGATATTTATGAGTCCAGAGTTCAAGAGAAAAGGCTGGAGATATATATTTGGATGCTATCCATGTATACATCACAGATGTTATTCAAATCCGTAATACTCAAAAAGTTCATTCTGGAAGTAAGTGTAGAAGGCCTACACTCTGAAGCACTCTATATTTAGAGGTAAATGTCCATAAGGGAAGAATGCAGAAAAATAAAAGGGGTAATCAATAAGGTCAAAATAAAAGAAGACTGCTGTCCCAGCAACAATATGAAGTGCTCAAGAAAGAATGATCAAATGTGTCACATGTTGCTACAAGATGAACTAACAAAGAACTTGAGAACTAGTCCAGCCACAGGGAGAGCGCAGATTACTTTACCAAGAACAGGCTTTGGTGGCTTGGTGGGGAAAAGCCAGACTAGAATAAACTCAAGAGTAAAAGAGATGTAAAAATAAGAAATGAAGTGGAGGAAATGAAATTGTGATTTATATACATTATCACTGTCTATATAGAAAATACAGAATACCAATTTCAACAACTTGCATAGACTATAACTAGTTCTTCATGTTTTTTTCATTTTAAATTTTTAACTCTTACCTTTAATGTAGAGTTTACTATGCCCAGGCCTTGTTCTACAACCTTCACATAGATTAACTCATTTAACTCTCATTCAATACAGTACATATTATTAAACACATTTTACAGACTTAGAGAAAACTGGACCATAAAGAAATGAATACAATTCTAAAACTTATATGTAAAAATGATGTTCTAAGACTACGCAAGACCCGCCTGAAGAATAACAAAGAGGCTCCTAGCCTGGAGACTTGAGAGCTTATTATAAAGTTGATTTCCAACACAGCAGCCACAGTGATCATGTTTAAAAACTTGCTTTAATCAAGCACCCCTCAGCTCAAATCACCCCAGTGGTTTAGCAACTTACCCTATGTGACACCAAATTATTACAGTGATTTCACAAACCCTACAAGACTTATGCCCACCCCCTCCTCCAATTCATTAATCTCAGGTCCCTTTTCAAATGTCATTTCTTCAATGGAGTCTTCCCTTATCACCCTACTTAAAGCTTCAAAAGCACATTTCAGATTTCACTCTGCACCTCTTCTTTATTTTGCTCCATAATACACTTCATGCTACAAATTTTATTTACCTATCTCATTTATTGCCCAACTTCCCTCACCAAAATGTAAGTAAACCCTGAAAGGGCATGGATTATTAGCCTATTTTGCTCAATGCTGTATCTAGACCACTGCCCGTACATCGGAGGCACACAATAAATATCTTGTTTGAAGACTGTCAATTTTCCCTAAGCTAACCTATAAATTTAAGACAAGCATCATAAAAATACCACAGGGATTTTTAAAACTTAGCCTGACAATATCATTCATCAGTGATGTCTCACGGACAGTTTTATACTCCCTGATACAACAAGATAAGAAGCAGACTTAACCTCAGCGGTACTTTTTCCCAAAATCTATTAACCCAAGCTAATTATGAGAAAATATCAAGAGAAACCCAGACTTGGGGGAAGGGGGGCCAGTGAACATGTATCTGGCCAATATTCCTCAAGACTGCCAAGGTCATGAAAAACAAGAAAAGACGGAGAAACTCTTTCAAACCAGAGGAGACATGGAGACATGGCAATTAAATACAAAAGGGCATTAAAGAAAAAATTGGTGAAATCCAGCCCTTCCCCCCCCACCAATACAACCAATCATCTGGTGGGGAAAATGTCCAGCAATTCATACCACAAAGGACTAACTTCCCTAAAACATCAAGAGCTCCTACACAACAATCCAAAAATGTACCTCGAGGAATTTGCCAAGAGAAAACCGAGGTAAGAATATGAATGAATACTTCATATAATGGAAATATAAACAGCTTTAAACATATGAAAAAAAAGGTGAAAAACTTCTCTCACAACAGACATACAAATGAAAGCTATACTGACATAATTTTTATCTACCAGATTGGCAAATATAAAAAGATCCTTAACAATGATGGATAGAAAGGGTTAAGAGCTAGACTCAGAATCCCTCCTTCAGGCTCTTGAGGAAAATATGGTAGTTTAACTTCCTGCAACATCAACCCTGAAGACAGATGACAGTACTCGGGGTCTGCCATGTACTAGTAACTTGTCCAAGATGCTCTTTAGCCTGTTGCACTTGGTTGTCAGGAGTCTACATTATAGGAGTTATAACTTATAGTCCACAGCTACATTAAAACAGGATAGCTAGCCACTTACAAATACAGAGGATGTATAGCTAGCAGGCATTTTTAAGCTGAGGGTACACAAACCTGGTGTCTCCCCATGCTAAAGTGACCTGCATTCACATTAGCTTCTTGTCAACCTTACAACCAAACACTGAAGACATTAAGACTTGCATCAGAGTCTGGAGGTCTCTGAACGATTCCAACTGTATATGCTTTTCCTTTATTAAGTATATCTGGTGTGGCATAAACCAACTGTGACTTGTGAGTTTGATGAATAATCCAAAATTGAAACCCACTCAGATGGTTGTGTGACCGTGCTGAGATTAAGCATGATATACACAGTGTCTTCTCACATATTGTGAATAAAGCATGAATTACTGCAATCTCAACAGAGGAGGATTTGGGAAAATCCACTAAAATTACAGATGTACATACCCTCTGATCCAGCATTTCCACTTGCAGAACTTTTGCCTATAACTAACGACCCAGTGTATCTATGATTACATACAGTAACTGATCACAGTCAGTCACTACAGTACTCTTGGTTAAAGAGGAAAAAAAAAAAAAAAAAAAAAGAGTACAGACAGAACAGAGAAGCCAACCTGAGAAGTAAAAAATGAAGCCCTCGACGCCTCAAAAACAGGAAACAAAATCCCAGGCAAGTGACACATATGTCTTGGGAGCAAACCTGCCCTGGAAATACAAGGCGGTACCTCCAGATCCATGGACTAAATGAGAGATCCTGGAGTGTGCTTCAGATTCTGGCTGTATTCCCAGAATTTCCATTTCCATGTGGCATATCTTTATGCTCACTTTGAGCATCCCAGTGCCCAGCTTACTGCTGGCTAGAGATACCTGAAAGGAGCTGGCATGGGAAAGAACGAAAAGAGAGCAATGCATTGTTTGAGACAAGCCTCCAAGCAGGACCATCCCTGTGATTCCTTTAACCTTGCAGTAGAAAAACTGATTAAGGTCCATAGAAGCAGGCCTATTGTTTCAGGAAGCCAGTACCACCTTAAAGACAAGATGAAGGAGGCTAGTAACGCTTCCACCATTCCTGTTGAAACTGGCTGAATCCTGTATTTCCCTATAAAATCCCCCAGCCCCTTCCTCTGGGAGGGCTTGCAGTTTTTCAAGGCCACAGCCTGCTGCAGTAATAAAGCTATGTTCCTCTTTATCACCAACTGACACCCCCACACACACACACACACAAAAAAGTGTGACAGTAACTAACTTTCCATCAATAAGACACTGGTGAAATAAATTATGGTTCATTTATACAATTAAATATCAATATCACACACATGTATATGAGACAAAAGGAGAGCTCTTTATTATTATGCCCATGATATTCAAC
Organism: Felis catus; assembly: GCF_018350175.1. Taxonomy (NCBI): domain Eukaryota; kingdom Metazoa; phylum Chordata; class Mammalia; order Carnivora; family Felidae; genus Felis; species Felis catus. The sequence goes on along the minus strand of NC_058374.1, from coordinate 20,502,685 downwards.
ACATAGTATTAAATAAAGAAGCAATTCATAAGGCATTGTACCCTACATTTGTTTAAAAGAGTGTTTATGCAGAAAATAACTGTGGACAAATATCAAGAATGCGGAGGCCTCCCAGGAAGGAAACCACATGACAAAGATGCAGGAAAGAGCTAAAAGCTGTACTATATCCAATGCCTACTGACATATATAATATTTGTCTATCTCACCATCACCTTAAACTCCACACACAACAAGTACATCTTGGGGCACCTGGGTGGCTCAGCCGGTTAAGCGTCCAACTTTGGCACAGGTCATAATCTCATGGTTCATCATTTCAAGCCCCCACATCAGGCCCTGTGCTGACAGCTCGGAGCCTGGAACCTGCTTCAGATTCTGTGTCTCCCACCCTCTCTGCCCCTCCCCTCTGGGACCTTGTCTCTATCTCAAAAATAAACATTAAAAAAAAAAAAAGTACATCTCAACATTCTCTATTCCCATTCTCTATTCTGCATATAACATCCTCTAATGCAGGTAAAGACCATCTACATTAACCTATCCACACAGGAAATCTGAGCAGCTCTTCTTCCTCATCTGGGCCCACATCCATTAAGTCATATGATACTATTGTAGATAGCCAAGATTTAAGCATGTTCAGTGATTAGTTTGTCTTCTTGCTAGAACACCACTCCTGAAAAGACTCTGTTAGTGGCTCTAGTTACTCCAAAAAGCTAGCTGCCTGATTTTCCCTGTAAGTCTGTGAGTTTATCATACCCTTCCATACACTTTTTGTTTAAGTTATCCAGATCTATTTCTGTTACTGACAACACCAAATAGTATGCTGCATTTTAAAAACTGGCAAATAAACGTTAAGAATAAAGCATGTGAGGGGCGCCTGGGTGGCGCAGTCGGTTAAGAATCCGACTTCAGCCAGGTCACGATCTCGCGGTCCGGGAGTTCGAGCCCCGCGTCAGGCTCTGAGCTGATGGCTCAGAGCCTGGAGCCTGTTTCCGATTCTGTGTCTCCCTCTCTCTCTCTGCCCCTCCCCCGTTCATGCTCTGTCTCTCTCTGTCCCAAAAATAAAGAAAAAAAAAAGAATAAAGCATGTGAGGGCACCTGGGTGGCTCAGTTTAGTGTCTGACTCTTAATTTCAGCTCAGGTCACGGTGTCAGGGTCATGAGATCAAGCCCCACGTTGAGCTCTGCACTGAGCATGGAACCTACTTAAAATCCTCTCTCTCTCTCTCTCTCTCTCTCTCTCTCTCTCTCTCTCTCTCTCCCTCCCTCCCTCCCTCCCTCCCTCCCTCCCTTTTGCCTCTTCCCTGCTGGAACACACATGAGTGCTCTCTCTCCCTCAAATAAAAAATGGGGGCGGGGGGGAGGAGAACAGAGGAAAAAAAAGAATAAAGCATATGGAGTGAAAGTAACTCCAAGTGCCTATCCTATTATAGAAACACTGAAATAGAGTAGAAATTGTCAGAATCAACTATGACAGAACCCCTGAAAATAGTTAAAAAATTATAGCAACCAAAAAAAATAATAATAAAACCTAACTTTGCACCTAAAAAAACTAGAAAAAGCAAAGTTAGCAGTAAATAATAATACATAAAACCTTAAAGACTCCACCAAAAAAAAAAAACTATTATAACTAATAAATGAATTCAGTAAAGTCACAGCATACAAAATTAACATACAGAAATCAGTTGCCTTTCTATACACTAATAACAAACTATAAGAGAAATTAAGAAAACTTCATTTATAATTGCATCAAAAAAGAATGAAATACCTGGAAATAAACTTAATCAAGGAGGTAAAAGACCAGTACTTCAAAATTATCACACATTCGTAGAAGAAATTGAAGACAACATAAATAAACAGCAAGATATACCATGCTCATGGATTAGAAGAATTAATATTTTTTAAATGTTGATACTACCCAAAGTGATCTACAGCTTCGGTGCAATCCCAATCAAAATACTAACAGAATTTTTCACAGAATTGGAACTAAGAATCCTAAAATTCGTATGGAAGAACAAAGTCCCTAAATGGTCAAAGCAATTTTGAGAAAAAACAAAGCAGGAGGTAATCACATCCCCTGTTTTCAAACTATGTTACAAAGCTAGAGTGATCAAGTATGCTATAGTACCAGCACAAAAACAGCCATATATATCAGTGGAATACAGCAGACAACCCAGAAATAAACCCACACATATATAATCAATTAACCTATGACAAAAGAGGCAAAAATATACAATGGTACTGGGAATGGTAAACAACTACATGCAGAAGAATGAAAATGGACCACTATCTTACACCATCTACAGAAATTAATCCAAAATGGATTAGAGAATGCAGGAAGTAATCTCTTTGAGATCTGTCATACAAACATTTTTCTAGATAAGTCTCCTCAGGCAAAAAAAAAAAAAAAAAAAGAGAGAGAGAGAAAAGGCAAAAATGAACTAGTAGGACTACACAAAATAAAAAGGCTTTTGCACAGCAGAGAAAACCATCAACAAAATGAAAAGGCAACTGAATAGGAAAAGATACCTGTAAATGACTTATCTGATAGTAAGGTTAATATCCAAAATATATAAAGAACTTCTACAACTGAGGGTGCCTAGGTGGCTCAGTCAGGGCATTTGACTTCGGCTCAAGTGATGACCTCACGGTTCATGAGTTCGAGCCCTGCATCAGGCTCACTGCTATCAAGTGCAAAGCCCACTTCAGAACCTGTCTCCTTCTCACCCTTCCCCTCCCCCACTTGTGCGCTTGCTCTCTCTCTCTCTCTCTCTCTCTCTCTCTCAAAAATAAATAAAACATTAAAAACAAAAGGTATACAATCAACATCAAAAAACAATCCCATTAAAAAGTGGGCAGTCAAAGCATAAGAGACTCTTAAAAACTGAGAACAAACAGGGTTGATGGGGGTGGGAGGGAGGAGAGGGTGGGTGATGGGTATTGAGGAGGGCACCTTTTGGGATGAGCACTGGGTGTTGTATGGAAACCAATTTGACAATAAATTTCACATATTGAAAAAAAAAAAAAAAGTGGGCAGAGAACCTGAATAGACAGTTTCCCAAAGAAGACATACAGATGGAGGCACATGAAAAGATACTCAGTATCACAAATCATCAGGGATATGCAACTCAAAATGACAAGAGGTATCACCTTACACGTCACGCTGGCTATAACCAAAAAGAGAAAAAAGAACAAGTGTTCACAAGAATGTGGAGAAAAAATAGCCCTCATATGCTATTAGTGTGAATATAGAGTGGTGCGAACACTAAGGAAAATGGTATGAAAATTCCTCAGAAAGTTAAAAACAGAACTACTATACAATCCAGGAATTCCACTTCTGTGAATTTATCCAAAGACAATGAAAATACCAATTCAAAGAGATACACGCACCCCTACTGTCTTTTCGGCATTATTTACGATACCCAAGATACGGAAGCAACCTAAGTGTCCACGAAGAGATGAATGGATAAAGATGATGCGGTACACGGGTGCACACACACACACTACACAATGAGCTACCTCTCAGCTATAAAACAGAATGGAAACTTGCCATTTGCAACAATGTGAATGGACCTAATGTGTATTATGCCAAGGAAAGTAAGTCAGATGGAGGAAGACAAATACGGTATGATTTCACTTACATGTAGAACCTAAAAAATGAACCAAACAAGCAAACAAAAGGGAAACAGACTCATAAATACAGGAAACTGTTGGTTACCTTAGAGGGGAAAGGCTGGGGAAGATGGTGGGTAAAATAGGGGAGTAGGAGGTACAAAACTCCACCTCAAAATAGTATCATGGTGATGTAATGTAGCGCACAGAAATAACATTGGGGTTATTTTGTAACATAAGCAAATACCAAATCGCTATGAAATACACATGAAACTAACAGGATACTGCATATCATCCATCCTCCCTTTTAAAGGTTAATATCTGGGGCACCTGACTAGCTCTGTCAGCACAACACACAACTCTTGATCTCAGGTCCTGGGGCTGACAGCGCTGAGCCCGCTTGGGATTCTGTCCCTTCCCCCTTCTCTCTGGCCCTCCCACTCTCACTCTTGCTCTCACCAAAAAAAGAAATAAAAACAAAAACCACAATGAGATATCACCTCACAACTTCAGAATGGCTAAAATCAAAACTCCAAGAAGCAGCAAGTGTTGGCAAGGATGTGGGGAGAAAGGAACTCTGACGAGAATGGAAACTGGTGCAGCCACTAAGGAAAACAGTATGGAGTTTTCTCAAAAAACCAAAAATAGAACTACCCTAAAATCCAGCAATAGCACTACTCACTATTGAGTATTTACCCAAAGAATTCATTCATTTGAAAGGATATATGCACCCCTATGTTTACTGCAGCATTATTTACAACAGCCAAATTACGGAAGCAGCCCAAGCATCCATCCAAGATGAAAGAATAAAGATGTGGTATATTTACACAATGGAATATTATTCAGCCATGAAAAAGAATGAAAGCTATCTGCAACAACATGTAGGGATCCAGAGGGTATAATGCTAAGTGAAATAAGACAGTCAGTGAAAGACGAATAAAATATGATTTTACTCATGTAGAATTTAAGAAAGAAAACAAATCGACAAGAAAAAAGAGACAAAAAAAATCCAGACTCTTAACTACGAATACCAGAGGGAGGTGGGGGCGGGAGATAGGTAAAGGGGATCACGAATACACTAATTTTGATGAGCACTGAGTACAGAATTCTCAAATCATTATAATGTCCACCTGAAGCTAATATAACACTGTATGTTAACTATACTAGAATTAAAATTTTGTAATTAAAAAAAAAAGTTCTTAAACAAAAAAGTGTACAGCAACCAATTAAATAGTCAATGTGAGGCTCAAACTCACCACCCCAAAATCAAGAGTTGCATGCTCTACCAACAGAGTCAGCCAAATGACCCAATAGGCAACTTAAAAACAGTCAGTTTTGGGCTCCAGGAGTTAAGACTGAGGAAGTAGGAGGAGGACCTCGATTTTCCTCATCCCTCAAACACAGCTGTATTGAAATCAGATTACTTGGAACAGCCAGGAGATAGATCTGCGGAGCAGCAGAAGCATCTCCAGTCAGAGGGAGACAGCTTGGCAGGATCAAGGTGCATGTAGGTGAGCTGGGGGAGATAAAGCGGCGGGCCCATGGAGGAGATGGAACGCTTTCTGTGGAGAGACACAAGGCAGACAAAGAGATAGGGGTTGTGAAGGTGTGGCATCGAGTTAGCAACAAGAGACACAGACTAGGTAGCAAGAAGCACTGAGGATGCCAGCTCTTTTTGGAAACAGCCTTTGGAGCCAAAACACTGACGTTTTAAATTTTTTTCTATTTACTGTTTATTTTTGAGAGAGAGAACAAATAAGTGGGAGAGGGGCAGAGAGAGAGGGAGACACAGAGTCCGAAGCAGGCTCCAGGCTCTGAGCTGTCAGCACAGAGCCCAAAACGGGGCTCAAACCCACAAGCTGTGAGATCATGACCTGAGCTGAAGTCGGACACCCAACCGACTGAGCCACCCAGATGCCCCTGAAACGGTGAGGTTTTGGAACTGTGTGACTTTCTCTGGAGCGAAACCACGGCCTATGCTCCTGGGGAAGTGGGAGCTGGCCCCGGAGGGCACAGTGTGGTATAGTGATCTCACAGGCACACTGGGAGAGAACAATCCCATTCCTGGAGTACTCTGGGAAGAGGGTTTATTGCCTCGCCAAGGACAAAATTCCTGGCAGGTGCCCACCAAAGGCCTTTCATCAGCAGGGTGGCAAGGCTCTACTCCAGAGGGGAGATCCCCACTGTGCTGGGTCCTTTAAGACCCTGGGTTTGGAATCCCAGCCGCACCTTGAGTTCCGGGTCCTTTAAGACTCCAGGTTTTGGGGCACCTGGGTGCCAAGCGTTTAGCATCCAACACTTGATCTCAGCTCAGTTCATGATCTCATAGTTCATGAGTTAAGAGGCCCACGTCAGGCTATCAGCACAGAGCCTGCTTGTGCGCTCTCTTTCAAAATAAGTAAGTAAGACATTGAAGAAAAAAGAAGACTTCGGATTTTGAAACCCAGCTGCGTGCCAGAGAAAAAAACAGCAAGACAGTTTGGGTGCAGGACAAACTGACTTCCCTCATTAATCTATGAGGGCTGCCTGAACAGCAGGGGTTGAGATACCTGGTCACAGGACAAGAGACTGGGGTGGTGCCATCACCGCCCCCCAACACCAACATGGTGGGATTTCAGAGAGCAATACAGTGGCCGCCACTGGTGGCAAGGCCTGCTTACCCCAAACCCTGCCCAACCCTGCCTGGCAACTGCTCACTTACTAGGGCAAGAGTAACACTAAGCCAAGACAGCCAGCCTCTCCTCCTGACAAGCACAGCCACCAGCATAGCATCCAGGCACCAACAGAGAACACTTTTTTTTTTTGGTTTTTTGTTTTTTTTACCTCCTTCATATTGTGCTTCTGGAATAAGGCTCATAGTTTGATTTTTTTTTTTTTTTTGTCATTTTATTTTTATCAAAGCTTTTTTAATTCTTCTTCCTTTTCTCTTTTTTTCTGCTTTTTTTCCTTTCTTTTTTCTTGGAATCTGATGTATACTTTTGATTCTCTGTTTTTTGTTATTGATGTTCCTTTTCTCATTTTATAGGATCCAGCTCCCTGTTCCCCGTTATTTTTTTTCCAGACTTACTTCAACAACAACAACAAAAAAAATCAAAGCACACCTGGTTAAAGGTCCAAACACTTCACCACTGCAACCAAGGAGGAGCTCTCCAGAAGACTGACCAGTGGGAAAGAGCAGCCAAATCACAACAGCACAGTGCACACAGCATACACCAGAAGCACTCTGTGGAGTGCCAGGCCCTCGTCAGTGTATGACCCCTTTTAAATATAGTTGTACTCTCAGGTGCAGGAAACATAAGGTTTAAATACACACAAAAGATGGAAATTTAGCCAAAAGGACAAGACGCAGGAATTCTCCACAAAAGAAAAATCAAAAATAAATCACAGCCAGGGACTTGCTCAAAACAGATATTAAAAATATATATATGAACAAGATTTTGAACCAAAGCCATAACCCTACTAGCTAGGCTTGAAAAAATGCATAGGGGAGGTGGGGGGAGGTAGGTTAAATGGGTGACGGGCATTAAGGAGGGCACTTGTTGGGATGAGCACTGGGGGTTATAGGTAAGTGATGAATCACTGGGTTATACTCGTGAAGCCAAGACTATGCTGTATCACTCTGTGTTAACTAACTAGAGAATTAAAAAAACAAAAATCAAAAAACATAGAAGACACCAGAGAAACTTTTGCTGCAGAGATCAAAGATCAAAGAACTAGTTAGGATGAATTTAAAAATGCTATAACTGAGATGCAAAACAAACAGGATACAGGGACAGCGAGGACCAATGAAACAGAGGAGAGAATAGGTGAAATAGAAGATAAAATTATGGAAAATAATGAAGCTTTAAAAAAGAGGGAAATGGGGCACCTGGGTGGCTCAGTCAGTTAAGCGGCTGACTTTGGCTCAGGTCATGATCTCGCGGTCCATGAGTTCGAACCCCGCATCAGGTTCTGTGCTGACAGCTCAGAGCCTGGAGCCTGTTTCAGATTCTGTGTCTCCCTCTCTCTGACCCTCCCCCGTTCATGCTTTGTCTCTGTCTCAAAAATAAATAAACGTTAAAGAAAAATTTTTTTAAAAAAGAGGGAAAGGAAGTAGCTAGATCATGAAGAGAGACTTTAGAAAACGAAGTGATTCCATGAAATGAAATAATATTCATATCATAGGAGTCCCAGGAAGAGTGAGAAAAAGGGACAGAAAGTTTATTTGAACAAATTCTAGCTAAGAACTTCCCTAATCTGGGGAAGGAAACAGGCACCCAAGGACAAGAGGCACAGGGAACTTCCTTCAAAACCATCAAAAACAGGACAACATCACGAGTTCTCATAGTGAAACTTACAATATACAAAGATAAACAGAGAATTCTGAAAGCAGCTAGGGACAAAACGTCCTTAATCTACAACAATAGACACATAAGGTTAATAGCAGACCTGTCCAAAGAAACTTGGCAAACCAGGAGGGAGTGACAGGAAATATTCAATATGCTGAATACAAAAAATGTGCAGCCAAGAATCCTTAATCCAGCAAGGCTGTCATTCAGAATAGAAGGAGAGATAAAGACCTTCCCAGACAAACAAAAACTAAAGGGGTTTGTGACCACTAAACTAGTCCTGCAGGAAATTTTAAGGGGGAGTCTGGGTGGAAGATGTTTAAAAAAAAAAAAAAAAACAAAGACCAAACATCAAAGACCACAGAGAACATCACCAGAAACACTAAATCTACGTATAACACAATGGCACTAAATTCGTATCATTCAACAATCACTCTGAATGCAAATAGACTAAATGCTCCAATTAAAAGACACAAGCTATCAGAATAGATAAAAAAATAAGATCCATCTATATGCTGTCTACAACAGACTCATTTTAGACCTAAGGACACCAACAGATTGAAAGTGAGGGGATAGAGAACCACCTATCACACTAATGGAGATCAAAAGAAAGTGGGAATAGCCATACTTACATCAAACAAACTAGATTTTGTTTTTTTAAATGTTTATTTATTCATTTTTGAGAGAGAGCGTGCACAAGAGCACAAGTTGGGGAGGGGCAGAGAGAGAAGAGGAAACAGAATCTGAGGCAGGCTCAGAAACTGTGAGATCGTGACCTGAGCCCAAGTCAGACACTTAACCAACTGAGCCTTCTGGGTGCTCCCACACAAACTAGATTTTAAAACAAAGACTGTAGGAGCACCTGGCTCAGTCAGTTAAGCGTCTGACTTCAGCCCAGGTCATGATCTCGTGGTTCATGGGTTCATGGGCTCGAGCCCTGCATCGTGTCGGGCTCTGTGCTGACAGCTCAGAGCCTGGAGCATGCTTGGGATTCTGTCTCTCCCTCTCTCTCTCTCTCTGCCCCTCCCCCACTCGCACTGTTTCACTCAAAAAAAAATGAATAAACATTAAAAAAAATTTTTTAAACAAAGACTGTAATAAGAGACAAAAAAGATCATTATAACATAATTAGTGGGTATATCCATCAAGAACACCTAATCATTGTAAATATTTATGTCCCCAACATGAAAGCATATAAATCAGTTAATCACCAACATAAAGAAACTCATAGATAATAATACCACAATAGTAGAAGACTTTAATACCCCACCTACAGCAATGGAAAAATCATCTAAGCAGAAAATCAACAAAGAAGCAATGTCTTTCAATGACACACTGGGCCAGATGGTCTTAACAGATATACTCAGAACATTTCATCATAGAGCAGCAGAATGCACATTCTTCTCCAATGCACATGGAACATTCTCCAGAACAGATCACATACTGGATCACAAATCAGCCCTCAACAGGTACAAAAAGACTGAGATCATACCATGAATATATTCAGATCACAACACTATGAATCTTAAAATCAACCAGAAGAAAAAATTTAGAAAGCCCTCAAATACATGGAGGTTAAAGAACATCCTAATAAAGAATGAATGGGTCAACCAAGAAACTAAAGAAATTTAAAAATACATGAGAGCAAATTACAATGAAAACACGACATTCCAGACTTATCAAAAAGAAAGGAGAGGACCCAAATAGATAAAATCACCAATGATGGAGGAGAGAGCACAACCAACACCACAGAAATGCAATTATAAGAGAACACTATGAAAAATTATATGCCAACCAACTAGACAATCTAAAAGAAATAAATTCCTAGGCACTTAGACACTACCAAAACTCAAACAAGAAAAAACAGAAAATTTGAACAGGCCCACAACCAGCAAAGAAATTGAATGAGTTATCAAAAATCTCCCAACATATAAGAATCCTGAGCCAGATGGCTTCCCAGGAGAATTCTATCAGACACTGAAAGAATACCTATTCTCAAACTGTTCCAAAAAGCAGAAATGGAAAGAAAGCTTCCAAACTCATTCTATGAAGCCAGCATTACCTTGATTCCCAAACCAGACAAACACCCCACTAAAAAGGAGAATTACAGGCCAATATCCCAGATAAACATGGATGGAAAAATTTTCAACAACACACCAGCAAACTGAATTCAAAAGGACATTAAAAGAATTATTCACCATGATCAAGTGGGTTCCTGGGCTGCAGGGCTGGTTCAATATTCACAAATCAATCAGTATGATGCACCACATTAATAAAAGAAAGAATAAGAACCATATGATCCTTTCAATAGATGCAGAAAAGGCTTTTGACAAAACACAACATCCTTTCGTGATAAAAACCCTCAAGAAGTAGGGATGGAAGGAACATGCCTCGACATCATAAAAGCCATATATATATGAAAGGCCCACAGCTAATATCATCCTCAATGAGGAAAAACTGAGAGCTGTCCCCCGACAGTCAGGAACACAAAAGGGATGTCAACTCTCGCGACTGTTATTCAACATAGTACTGAAGTCCTAGCCTCAGCAATCAAAAGAAATAAAAGGCATACAAATTGGCAAAGAAAAAGTCAAACTTTCACTCTTCACAGAGGACATAATATTCTACAAGAAAAGATTCCACCAAAAAACAGCTAGAACTGATACATGAATTCAGCAAAGTCTCAGGATATGAAATCAATGTACAGAAATCAGGTACATTTTTGCACACCAATAATGAAAGAGCAGAAAGAGAAATCACAGAATCGATGCCAATTGCACCAAAAACCGTAAGAAACCTTGAAATAAACCTAACCAAAGAGGTAAAAGATCTGTACTCTGAAAAGTACAGAAAGCTTAAGAAATTGAAGAAGACACAAAGAAATGGAGAAACATTCCATGCTCACAAAAGGGAGAACAAATATTGTTAAAATGTCCATACTACCCAAAGCAATCTACACATTCAACGCAAACCCTACCAAAATAATACCAGCATTCTTCTAAGAGCTAGAACAATCCTAAAATTTGTATGGAACAACAGAAGACCCCAAATAGCCAAAGTAATGTTGAAAAAGAAAACCAAACCAGGAAGCGTCACAATCCCAGACTTCAAGCTATATTACAAAGCTGTGATCATCAAGACAGTATGGTACTGGCACAAAAACAGACACAAAGATCCATGGAACAGAATAGAGAACACAGAAATGGACCCACAAACATATGGCCAACTAATCTTTGACAAAGCAGGAAAGAATATCCAATGGAATAAAGACAGTCTCTTCAGCAAATGGTGCTGGGAAAACTGGACAGCGGCATGAAGAATGAATCTGGACCACTTTGTTACACCATACACAGAAATAAATTCAAGATGGATGAAAGACCTAAACATGAGGCAGAAAACCATCAAAATTCTAGAGAAAGCAGGCAACAACCTCTTTCACCTTGGCCACAGTAACCTCTTACTAGACATGTCTCAGAAGGCACGGGAAACAAAAGCAAAAATCAACTATTGGGACCTCATCAAGATGAAAAGCTTCTGCACAGCTAAGGAAATAATCAACAAAACTAAAAGGCAACTGACTTTTTAGAATGGGAGAAGATATTTGCAAGTGACATACTGGATACAGGTTAGTGTTCAAAATCTATAAAGAACTTATCGGGCTCCTGGGTGGCTCAGTTGGTTAAACATCTGACTTCGGCTCAGGTTATGATGTCATGGTTCGGGAGTCCGAGCCCCACTTCATGTAAACGCGAGCCGGGCTTCGGGTGAGCCACTTGTCTAGCTCTGCCCCTCATGGGATTATCTCTCTGTCTCTGCCTCTCACTCACTAGCATCCTCTCTCTCTGAAAGAAAGAAAGAAAGAAAGAAAGAAAGAAAGAAAGAAAGAAAGAAAGAAAGAAAGAAAGAAAGAAAGAAAGAAAGAAAGAAAGAAAGAAAGAAAGAAAGAAAGAACTTCTCAAACTCAACACCCAAAAAGCAAATAATCCAGTGAAAAAATGGGCAGAAGACATGAATAGACACTTTTCCAAAGAAGACATCCAGATAGCTAAAAGATACATGAAAAAATGCTCCACATCACTCATCGTCAGGGAAATACTAATCAAAACCACAATGAGATACCACCTCACACCTGTTAGAATGGCTAAAATTAAAAACTCAGAAATCAACAGGTATTGGTGAGGATGTGGAGAAAGGGGAACACTTTTGCACTGTTGGTGGGAATGCAAACTGGTGCAGCCACTCTGCAAAACAATATGGAGTTTCCTCAAAAAATTAAAAATAGAACTAACCCTGCAACCCAGCAACTGCACTAGTAGGTATTTATCCAAAGGATACCAAAATGCTGATTCAAAGGGGCACATGCATCCGAATGTTTAGAGCAGCACTATTGACAGTAGCCAAATTATGCAAAGAGACCAAACGTCCACTGACTAATGAATGGATAAAGAGTATATACTATACATATACAATGGAATACTATTCAGCGATCAAAAAGAATGAAATCTTATCATTTGCAACAACGTGGATGTAACTAGAGTGTATTATGCTAAGTGAAATAAGTCAGAGAAGACAAATATATGATATCACTCATATGTGGAATATAAGAAATACAACAAATAAACATAGGGGAAGGAAAGCAAAAATAAAAACTGAGAGGGAGGTAAACCATAAGAGATTCTTCATATAAAGAACAAACTGGATTGCTAGAGGGGAGGTGGGGGGGGGGGGGGGATGGGCTAAATGGCTGATGGGCATTAAGGAGGGCCCCTGATGGGATGAGCACTGGGGATTATAGGTAAGTGATGGATCACTGGGTTCTACTTCTGAAACCAATACTACACTGTATATTAGAATTTCAATAAATTAATTTTTTTTAAAAAGTTTTATGTCACTTTTACTTGCTCTTGTTCCACCCCTCCTCAGATTGACAATGGTCTGGAAGACTGTATCCCGTGTCTCTAGTGTGGAACTCTCATCCCTGGTTCCAGAAGGGATACGGCAAAGCTTGTTCGCAAAGACCCGTGTTTTTTAACAGGCCTAACCGTATGACGGGCAGAGAAAACACATGAAGGACTGACTCAAGGCATTTGCCTTTGTTTCCCTTAACTTGGCTATTTCTCCAAGTGGTAAGAATTTAAGAGATTAATTGTAATCACCATGGTAACTACTTAAAATATATATAAAAAATGAAATAAGAATTAAAATCTGTGAGGTACCTATCTGGCTTAGTTGGTGGAACATGAAATTGTTGATGTGAGGGTGGCAAGTTCAAGGTCCGCCCTGGGTATAGAGATTACTTAAAAATAAAATCTTAAAAAAAAAAAAATTTAAAATCTGTCACAAGGGATAAAGAAAAACATTACACATTGAAAAATAGGTTAAAACACCAAGAAGATATAACATTTATAAACATACATACACCAAATATCACAGCTCCAAAATACATCAAACAAAAACAAATCTAATTAAAGCTAAAGACAGACAATTCTTCAGTTGGAAACTTCGCTACCCAAGTTTCAATAATGGACAGAACTCTGAAATTCAATAGGGATATATAGAGAACCAAATAACACTACAGATCACCTATGCCTACTAGACTAAAAACAGCCAAATACACATTCTCCCCAAATACACAGGAACACTCTCCAAGATAGATCATAGGTTAGGCCACAAAACAAGTGTCAATAAATTTTAAAACACCTGAGATCAGATCTTATCCAACCACAATGAAATGAAAACAGAAATTAAAAACAGAAAGCAGGATGTCTGGCTGGCTTAGTCATTAGAGCATTCAACTCTCGATCTCAGGGAGGTTGTGCATTCCAGCCCCACTTTGGGTACAGAGGTTATATAAAAATAAATTCTTAAAAAAAAAAGAAGTTAAAAACAGAAGGAAAACTGGAAAATTCACAAGTATGTGGAAATTAAACAACACTTAAATACCCAATGAGTCAATGAAGAAATCACAACTGGAAAATAAGCAGTAAAACAAAACAAAGGGAAAAAAACCATAACATACCAAATCTCATGTGATACACAGAAAGCTGCAATAAGAGATAAATTCATACCTGTAACACCTATGTTGAAAAAGAAGATGCTCGGGTGAGGTGCGGTGGGGTGAGGTGAGGAGGGGTGAGGTGAGGAGGGGTGGGGTGGTTGAACAAATAAGGGGATGAAAGCTTAAAATCACAGGCTTTCCTTCTAAAATGATGGAAATGTTCTAAAACTTCCTGTGGAAGTTGCACATATCTGTAAATATGAAAAAAACATGAATTGTACACTTCAAATGAAATATATAGTATATAAACTACATCCCAATTAAGCTGCTTTAAAAAATGAAGATCTCAAATCAATTAACTATATATATATATCTACTTGGAGAAGAAAAAGAACAAACTAAATCCAAAGCCAAACACAGGAAGGAAGATTAAAGATCACTGTGGAGACAAAAAAGAGAACAGAAAACCAATAAAAGGGGCACCTGGGTGGTTTAGTTGGTTAAGCATCCAACTTTGGCTTGGATCATGATCTCACAGTTTTTGAGTTTGAGCCCCACATCAGGCTCTGTACTGACAGCTTAGAGCCTGGAACTTCCTTCTGATTCTGTTTCTCCCTCTCTCTGCCCCTCCCCCACTTGTGCTGTCTCTCTCTCTCATAAAAAAATAAACCTGAAAAAAAGAAAAATAAAAAAACAAAAAGAATCAACAAAACCTAAAAATCTTTGAAAAGATCAATAAAACTGACCAACTTTAAGACTAAAAAAGAAAATACTCAAATTACTAAAATTGGAAACAAAAGGTGAGGACATTACCATTGACCTTACAAAACTAAAATTGTAAGAAAATACTATGGGGGCGCCTGCGTGGCTCAGTCAGTTAAGCGTCCGACTTCGGCTCAGGTCACGATCTCATGGTCCATGAGTTCGAGCCCCGTGTCAGGCTCTGTGCTGACAGCTCAGAGCCTGGAGCCTGCTTCGGATTCTGTGTCTCCCTCTCTCTCTCTGCTCCTCCCCCGTTCATGCTCTGTCTCTCTCTGTCTCAAAAATAAACAAACATAAAGAAAGAAAGAAAGAAAGAAAGAAAGAAAGAAAGAAAGAAAGAAAGAAAGAAAGAAAGAAAAAAGAAAATACTATGAACAATTACACACCAACAGATTAGACAACCTACATGAAATGGACAAATTCCTAGAAACACAAAAACTAACAAAACTGAAAGAGAACATCTGAACAGATAAAGAGACTGAATCGATGAGTAAGCAAAAATCTCTCAGCAAAGAAAAGCCCTGGATCAAATGCAGTCACAAGTGAATTCTACCAAACATTTAAAGAAGCATTAGGGGCACCTGGGTGGCTGAGTGGATTAAGCATCCAACTTTGGCTCAGGTCATGATCTCATGGTTCATGAGTTCGAGTCCCAAATCGAGCTCTGTGCTGACAGCTGAGAGCCTGAAGCCTGCTTCAGATTCTGTCTCCCTCCCTCTCTGTCCTTCCCCCACTCACATTCTCTCCCTCTCCCTTTCCAAAAATAAACATTTAAATAAATAAATAGACAGATAAATAAGTAAATAAATACATAAAATAAAATAAAATAAAATAAAATAAAATAAAATAAAATAAAATAAAATAAAATAAAAGCAACAAGCAAGCAAGCAAACAAGCAACATTAACGCAGGGGGCACCTGAGTGGCTCAGCTGGTTAAGCATCTGACTCTAGATTTCATCTCAAGACATGATCTCATGGTTCATGAAATCAAGCCCTGCATCCAGCTCTTCTGTGCTAACATCCTGAAGCCTGCTTGGTATTCTCTCTCACCCTCTATCCCTGCCCCTCTTTCTCAAAATAAATAAATAAACATTTTTTTTAAAGAATAAAATAAAGAAGCATTAACACAAATCTCAAACTCTTCCCATTAATAGAAGAGGAAGAATCACTTCCTAATTAATTCATTCTATAAGGTCAGCATGTTATCAAATGCCCCCAGAGCCCGACAAAACATAGGAAAACAAAATTACAGACCAATATCCCTTATGAATATACATGCAAAAAATCTTAGCAAAATACAGTGTATTAGTACCCTAGAGCAGCCATAAAAAATATTACATCAAATTTGGTAGCTTAAGAAAACAGATTTATTCTTTCACAGTTTGGGACACAGAAATCCAAAATCAACAGGCTTCTATCCTAACTTCTGGTGGCTCTGGCAATCCTTGGCATTTCTCAGTTCACAACTAGGTAACTCCAATCTCCACCTTAGTCTTCACATGGCCATGTACTGTGTCTCCTGTGTCTTCTCCAATCATCTTTTACAAGGACATTTATCATTGGATTTAGTGTCCATACTAGGCCAGGATGACCCCATTCAAGATCTTTACCTTAATTATACCTGTAAAGACCCTTATTCCCAAATGTGGTCATATCCTGAGGTTCTGGATGGACAATCTTTTGGGGGACAAAATTAAATAATTAAAAGAATTATACACCATGATCAAAAGGGATTTATGATAGAAATACAAAGGGTGTACAACATAAGAAAAACAGTCAATGTAATATATACCATTAATTTTTTAAAAAATTTAAAAACCACATCACAATCTCAATACAAAAAAAGCATTTGACAAAATTTGACACCTTTTCACAAGATAAAACTCAACAAAATAAAAAAAAAAATGGAACTTCCTCAATATGATAAGGAGAATTTTTGAAAAATCTACTGGTAACAACTAACTCAACAATGAAAGACTGATACTTTTCTCCCTAATATCAGGAAGAAGACATGGACACCCACTATCTAGTTCCACTGCTATTCAACATTGTACTAGAAATGCTAGCTAAAGCAATTAGGCAAGAAAAATAAAAAACATCCCAATTGGAAAAGATTAAGTAAAACTATCAGTATTCACATCATCTTACCTAGAAAAAAGCTTAAAGAACACACAAAAAACATTAGAACAAATTCAGTAAAGCTGCAAGGTGTAAGAACCACAAGATATCAGTTTTATCTCTACATGTGAACAATGAACAATCCAAACAGAACATTAAAGAAAAAATCCTTTTGTATCTAAAAGAATAAAATACTTAAACAAAGGATGTGAAAGACTTCCCCACTAAACACTATAGAGCAAGGCTGAAAGAAATTAAAGACATAAATAAATGGAAAGACACCCCACATTCATACAATAAAAACACTTAACACCATTAAGATAATAACTTTACCCAAAGCAATCTACAGATTCAGCACAACCCCTTATCAAAATTCCACAGATCTTTTTTGCAATCCTCAAAAATCACATGGACTAGAACCTGAACAGTCAAAGCAATACTGAAAGAGAAAAATAAAATTGAAACATTCACAGTTCCCAATTACAAAACTTATTATCAAAGCTATGGCCTTTCAAAAGTTTGTATTGGCATTACAACAGACATAAAGACCAATGGAATAGTAGAGTCCAGAAATAAATCCATGTATCTACAGCCAACTGATTTTCAACAAGGGTACCAAGACCAGTCAATGGGGAAAGAAGAATCTCTCCAACGAATGGTGCTGGGACATCTGGATATCCATATGCAAAAAAAAAAAAAAAAAGTTGGATTTAACTCAAAATGGATCAACAACTAAAAAAGTTCTAAAAAGAGAAGTCTTAGAAAGAAACATAGGTATAAATCTAACTGACCTTGGATAGCAATGGATTCTTAGATATGACACTAAAAGCATGAGCAACAAAGAAAAATTAAATAAACTGATACTAATCAAAGACTACTGTAAATCAAAGGACATTATCAAGAACATGAGAAGACAACATACAGACTGGGAGAAAAGATTTGCAAATCATGTATCTGATAGGGATCCAGAATACATAAAGAAGTCTTACAGCTCAACAACAAAAAGACAGACAACCCGATTACAAAATAGAAAAGAATATAAATAGGGGTGCATGGGTGGCTCAGTCAGTTAAGCGTCTGACTTCAGCTCAGGTCATGATCTCACGATTTGTGGGTTGAGCTCCATGTCAGGCTCTGGGCTGAGAGCTCAGAATTGAGAGCATGCTTCGAATTCTGCGTCTCTCTCTCTCTCTGCACTTCCCCTGCTCGTACTCTGTCTCTCTCTCAAAAATAAATAAACAATAAAACTAAAAGAGGGGCAGCTGGGTGGCTCAGTTGGTTGAACATCTGACTTTGGCTCAGGTCATGATCTTGAGGTTCATGAGTTCAAGCCCCACATTGGGCTCATTGCTGTCAGCCTGTCAGCGCAGAGCCTGCTTCAGATCCTGTGTCCCCCTATCTTTGCCCCTTCCCCACTTGCACTTTCCCCAAATAAATATTAAAGAAAGGGGAGGGGAGGGGAGGGGAGGGGAGGGGAGGGGAGGGGAGGGGAGGGGAGGGGAGGGGAGGGGAGGGGAGGGGAGGGGAGGAGAGGAAAGGAATAGACTTCTCTCCAAAGAAGATTCACATATGGCCAAAAGGCTCATGAAAAAAATGCTCAACATCACTTATTAGGGAAACAGAAATTAAAACCTCGAGGTACCACTTCAAACTCACTAGAATGGCTATAATTTAAAAATTCAGAAAAAAGTTAAGTGGTGGTGAGAATGAAAAGGAATTGGATCTCTCATACTTTGCTTGGAGGAGTGTAAAAATGGTGCAGCCACTATGAAGAACAGTTTGGTGGTTCCTCAAAAAGTTAAACACAGAATCATTGTATGACCCATCAGTGCCACTCCTAGTATATACTCCTCAAATCTAAAAACAGATAAAATAGGTTCTTCTACAATAATGTTCACAGTAGCACTATTCAAAACAGTCAAAAGGTAGAAACAATGCAAACATCCAACATAATGTAATCTCTCTCGTATGCATGTGCACACACACTCTCACTCTCCTTCTCTCTCTCTCTCTCACACACACACACACACAAATATTCAGCCATAAACACGACTGATACTAATACAGGCTGCAACAGTGATAACCTTGAAAACATTATGCCGAGAAAGAAGCCAGACTCAAAAGGTCATACGCTGTGTGATTATTATACTTAAGTAAAACATACAGAATAAGTAAACCCATAGAGACAAAAAGCAGACTGATGGTTGCCAGGGGCCAGGGGAAGAAGGAAGAATGCAGTTTCTGCTTATGAAAGTGTATTTTCTTTTAGGGTAATAAAAATGCTTTGGAAATAAGGGCAATTAGGGGCACCCGGGTGGCTCAGTCAGCTGAGCATCCAACTCTTGATTTCAACTCAGGTCATGATCTTGCAGTTTGTGGGATTGAGCCCCGTCTGGCTCTGCACTGATGGTGTGGAGCCTGGCTGGGATTCTCTCTCTCCCTCTCTCTCTCTGCCTCTCCTCCACACACGAATGCACTCTCTCAAAATAAATCCACTTTTGGGGCGCCTGGGTGGCGCAGTCAGTTAAGCGTCCGACTTCAGCCAGGTCACGATCTCGCGGTCCGGGAGTTCGAGCCCCGCGTCAGGCTCTGGGCTGATGGCTCAGAGCCTGGAGCCTGTTTCCGATTCTGTGTCTCCCTCTCTCTCTGCCCCTCCCCCGTTCATGCTCTGTCTCTCTCTGTCCCAAAAATAAATAAATGTTGAAAAAAAAATTTTTTGAAAAAAAAAATAAATAAATCCACTTTTCAAAAAATGTTTTGGGGGCACCTGGGTGGCTCAGTTGGTTAAGCATCTGACTTCGGCTCGGGTCATGATCTCATGGTTCATGACTTCGAGCCCCATGTTGGGGTCTCTGCTCTCAGCACAGAGCCCACTTTAGATCCTCTGACCCACTCTCTCTCTGCCCCTCCCCTGCTCATGTTCTCTCTCTCATCATTCTCTCTCAAAAATAAATAAAACATTAGAAAAATATTAAAAAATAAAGTAAGTAAGTTAGTTAGTTTTGGAAATTAACAGGGGTAGCAGTTGACCAATACTGTCAAAGTACTAAATACCACTGAACTGTATATCTTAGGATGGTAAATTTTATTCTACAGGAATTTTACCTCAATTTTAAGAAAAAAGAATAAAAGACCTTGTCCTTCCTTCACAAGCTATATTTCAGGATAATTAAGTAATTGATAAGAAATAGGTTTTCTTTATAGAAGTAATCCTGCTAGACGGGATGGGGTGGTGGGAATAAAAGAAGTAATCCTAATGCATGATAGAATATCACAATTTATTCAACCTCTATTCAATAAAATAATGGTCTAGATACTGGTCAACAGCTGCTGATACCACAAAAAAGAAAAAAGGAAGTATCATATGCTTCATGAAGAAGTCTACAACACCATGAAGTATTTTTAGCTGCCTCCACAATAAACTGAACGAACAAGCCTAACTACTCATGTACAGAAAATACATGGAACGAAGCAACGTGTTCACACACACACCATCTGAGATGCCATCAGCAACATCTACTGTGAGAAACCCTGCAGGGCAAATGTCCCACATTTTCCACAAGTAAACCAACAAGGAAATCAAGGGGGAGGATTACAAAGCGACCTAAGAGATATTTTAAGCAATTGCAACGTAGGCATCTTATAGATCCAGCTTATGGACCTTATTTGGATACTGACTTATTCAAACATAAAAAGATAACATTTAGGGGTACCAAGTGGCCCAGTGGGTTAAGCGTCAGACTCTTGATTTCGGGTCAGGTCATGATGTCACAGTTCATGAGACCAAGCCCCACACTGGGCTCTGCACTGACAGCACGGAGCCTACCTGGGATCCTGTCTCTCCCTCTCTGGCCCTCCCCTATGCTGGCACGCATGCACATTCTCTCTCTCTCTCAAAACAAATACATAAACAATAAAAAAATTAAGAAAAAGATAAAAACAGAAAAAGAAAAACATTTAGGAGATCAGGAAACTTCAAACAAAGACTGAACGCTTGATGGCTTTAAGAAATTCTTGTCAATTTTTTATGTGTCATAATATATTGTGTATTTTTTAAATATCCATGCGTGTCAGTGATGCTCACAAAATTCAAAATAATCATAAGAATGGGGTATGGAAAGGTATAAATGAAACAAGACTGGCCATGACTTGATCACTGTTAAAGGTTGGTCCCTGGGGATTCTCCCTACTTTTTTGCAGGCTCAAAATTTCCCATAATGAAATAGACATAATTTTTCAATATACCTGTAAACTTTTACCACTTAATACCTCTGCTGTCCATTCCTTCATTTTTACCCTCCTACCTCCTACCTATCTGCAACCAGTCCCTCATCAATCTCTCCCTTAGACTGCAATAAAGCAGAGTCTCATCTTTGCAAGGTTCAGATTCTAAAGCAAAAAATAAGCATAATCAAAACTATCCTTGGGGCACCTGGGTGGCTCAGTCAGTTAAAGGCCCAACTTCAGCTCAGGTCCTGACCTCGTGGTTTTTGAGTTCGAGCCCTGTGTCAAACTCTGTGCTGACCACTCAGAGCCTGGAGCCTGCTTCAGATTCTGCGTCTCCCTCTCTCTCTGCCCCTCCACTACTTGCACTCTGTCTCTCAAAAATAAATAAACATGAAAAACAATTTAAAAAAAAACTATCCTTGAAAAATCCCTTAAAATTCCAACAGAAAATGCATTACACTGTATATCATTTTGAATATATATAAATATCAAGATTCTGTAAGTTCTTCTCATCTTTCTGTCTGTCACATAGTGTCTACCAATGACCCTCAATTCATTTTGAAATTTCTTCAACAATTCAAATAAATAATCCAATTAAAAATGGGCAGAGGACATAGACATTCCTCCAAAGAAGACATCTAGATGACCCACAGACACATGAAAAGATGCTCAACATCACTCATCATCAGAGAAATGCAAATCAAAAGTACAATGAACTATCACCCCACACCTGTCATAATGGCTAAAATAAAAAAACACAACAAACAAGTGTTGGGAGGATGTGAGGAAAAAGGAACCCTCGTGCACAACTAGTGAAAATGCAAAATTGTGCAGCCACTATGGAAAACAGTATGGAGGTTCCTCAAAAATTAGAAATAAAATTGCCATATGATCCAGCAATCACACTCCTAGGTATCAACCCAAAGAATACAAAAAAAACTCTGGTTTGAAAAGATATATTCACTTCTATGTTTATTGCTGCATTATTTACAATAGCCAAATTATGGAAGCTGCCCAAATGTCCACTGATAGATGAATGGCTAAGAAGATGTGGGAGTGCCTGGCTGGCTCAGTCAGAAGAGCATGCAACTCCTGATCTCAGGGTTGTGAGTTCAAGACTCACGCTGGGTGCAGAGATTGCTGCAAAGAAAATAAACTTTAAAAAAGACATAGTATATACATATAATGGACTATTACTCAGCTATTAAAAGGAATGAAAGCTTGTCATTTGCAACAACACAGATGAATCTAGAGTTATAATACTAAGTGAAAAAAGTCAGAGAAAGACAAATACCATATTATTTTACTCGTATGTGGAATTTAAGAAATGAACAAACCAAAAAAAAAAAGAGACAAACCAAAAAAAAAAAAAGTACTCTTAACTATAGAGAACAAACTAATGGTTACCTGAGAGGAGGTGTGGGGGGAGGCGGGGGGGGGGGGGGGTGGTATGAAATAGGTGAAGGGGAAGAAGAGTAACACTTATCAGGCTGCCTGGGTGGCTCAGTCAATTAAGCACCTGACTCTTAAGTTTGCCTTGGGTCATGATCACATGAGATCAAGCCTGGGCATGGCACCTGCCTAAGATTCTCTCTCTCTCCCTCTGCCCTTCCCCCACTCAGGCTCTCTCTCAAAAATAAAACAAAACAAAAATGTGTAATACTCTTGATGAGCATGGAGTAATATACAGAATTGTTGAATCACTATCTTTTACTCTTGAAACTAATATAACACTGTATGTTAACTATACTAGAATTAAAAATTTTCTGAATTAAAAAAATAAATGCGAAGTAGCATCACCACCTCTTGCCTGACCCCTCAATAATATATTTCATATCTTTGTCAATGATGGTTGGGAAAGCCTTACAGTCATTCACAGGGAGTCCCATTAACGTTTGCCTAGAGTGTATGCTCACTGGGTAAAATGGCAAACTGAATTACCTCTACAATTTATTTATTTGCCTATATCTCTCCCCATCCCCCAGGATATATAGTTGATTTCAAGTATGTTAAATGCACTCATAATTCAGCTCCACTATTCTTTTTTATAGCCGGTGTAGTGTCATATCCTTCCAATCTATTCACCACAATGCCATCAGAGAGTGATCCTTCTAAAATAGAAATCTGTTACTCCTCAGCTTCAGTGGCTCCCCACAATCAACAGGATGAAGTCCTTAGGACAGAAAAGGAGGTGGGGAAGGAGGGGGGGAAGGAGGGGGAGAGGGAAGGGAGGAGAAGGGAAGGACAGGAGCAGGGGAGGGGAAGGAATGACAACTTTGTGTGTATTATCGGTTTCACCTCTCAGAAGGCCTGCCATTCAAACCTTAGTCTAATTCCCAATTGTTTCCAATTCTGTATATCTGTGTCTTTATCATTTGCTTCTCCTTCTGCCTGTAATACCCCAACCCCACTTTTCACATACTAACCTATGTTAAGCTTAAGTATTTACTTACCTTTAACAACTGAGAACTACATACAGCAGCTGAGATTGAGAAAATTAAAAGCTGCATTGAGAAACTCCTCATCCTGATTGCCAGAAAAGGAAAACCTAAACTAAAAACTTGTAATATACTTTCCAGCATGAAAAAAAGGGTATTAGATATTAAAGAACAGTTATTATCAATACTGTACCATCAGGTACATTGTGGGGTTTTGTTAACTACTCTAGAAATATAATTAGCATTTCTATAGGAAAATGCATTCCAGGTTCCAAAATAATTTACAAATCAATTTTGGAACATAATTTAGTCAGAATGTTTTAAATACACATCAAATTTAGACTCTAACAAAGATGGCATTTCAAATCAGTGAAGAAAAGATGAACAGTTTAATCAATGGTGATGGGACAAATGGAAGCATTTTAGCATCTAGGAAAAAATAAAGTTGGATCCATACCTCACATTGTATTACCTGGATACATTCCAAATGTATCAAAGATTAAACTGTAAAAAAAAAAGAAACCATAAAAATACTAGAGGAAAATGTGAAAGAATTCCTTTACTAACTCTGGAGTATGGAAAGCCTTTCTAACTAATGGTTCAAAATACAGAAGCCATGAAAGACAAGATTAAAAAATAAACCTAAATAAAAATCAAGAACTTCTGCATGGTAAAAAGCCCCATAAGACTGAACAAATGGGAAAACCTGGTTCATCTCATATCACAAAAGCCTAAGGAATGAGGGGCTCCTATGAAAGCTCCAACAAATCAAAAAGAAAATGATCAACAACCAAAGAGAAAAATCATATTAACAGACCACAAAGAGAAAAATGCAAATTGCTTTTAAAAACGTAAGATGCTCAGCTTTACTCATAATAAGAGAAATGTAAAATAAATGCTCTGAGATACCAATTTTCACCTACTGGATTACCAAAGGGTATGGAGAACACAAGTTTTTCATTCACTGCTGCTGGAAACAAATTGGCACAACCACTAGGGAGAATAATTTGGGAATATCTACCAAACTAACTGCAAAATCCCTTTCACCCAACAGTTCCACCCTGGGAATTAATAATCCTACAGACATAAGCGCATATATGCAAAATGACATGTATACAAGTCATGAAAGCAGAAGATCAGAAAGTCTATCAACAGGTGACTGATCACACAAAAAAAGAAAGCTTTAAACTATTAAGATAAATTTGTTCACTGGAAAAATTAAGATACTTAAAAATTAAAGAAGAAAATATTTGTTAATTCACATTTATTTCTATATGCAAAAATAAAAAACCTAGAAGGATATGTAGAGAAGTAATAACAGCAACTATATCAAAGCAGGAAAGTTGTTGAGAAACTAGGCAAATGGTGAACAAGGATAGGAGAAAAGGTTTCTAACATTTTTTAAATTTTGTACATGACTGTGTAACAGTCTAACCATTAAGTTTGTATACAAATAAATTTATGTAGAGCCAGGCAAAAACATTTTATTTTTCCCTTTCATTTACTAACATCATTACTCTATCCCAAAATGCTTTAGAATTGGCTGCCCAAAATGGAAGTGTACTAACAGTAGTCATAACCTGTGCTTTTAAAAGTTTCTTTATCGGTTAGTTTTCATAGTATGCACAGTTTAAGACATTCATGTTTACATATTTAAGAATGGTACTGAGTTATAAAGAAACACGGATTTCTCAGAGGAAAGTAATGAAAAATGGAGATATAAATGAGAAATACATAAGGGTTCTCAGGAAAGCACACCAAAATTTAAAGACAGAAGTCAGTATTTCTTTATATTCAAGCAACAAAATTCCTCAGGGTGTTAAAATTAAGAATTCACTGGAAATATCATCTGTCTAGCAGTACACAAAAGAGAGGGAAAAAAAGATTCTAAAACACTATAGTTTAGCTCTAACAAAAAAAGTGGTTTATGTTTCCAAAAATAATTTCTAATATAAGAAATTGTACCCATTTTTTTTTTTAAATCAAGATTTTAATTAGAAGTATGTAGACCATTCTGCACAAGAAAAGGGCTTAAAAGTTTGCCCACGAAGTAGGGGGGAAGAAATCCATAAATTACATACACTACTATTACAATTATTTGAGTGGTAAACATTTATTTGATATTATAATATGAACTGCCAGATATTTTTAAATACCCCCCACTCCACTTTTCAATAAAAAATTTTTAAAAAGTCTCTGTACTTACCCCCATTATCTGTTCTTTTTAAAGCTCCATCCTTATGAGGACACAGTTCACATCTCTATGTAAAAAAAAGAAAAAAAGATTTTTCAGATTACCAAGCTATAACAAATTCTCTATAACTTCAAAACTATTAAAAATGTGGGAGTATGTACACTACTTACCACTAAGAGTTTTTCAGAACATTCCTCACAAAGTAATTCTCCTCGACATGGGATCATCCTCAGAACACCAGATAATTTTATACACATCTATACATATGTGCGTATATAAATATG